>NC_071572.1:113136604-113446604 GCF_024509145.1 Vidua macroura | reverse complement strand
AAGAATAAGTAACTTAGATGCAAACTGTTTGGGATCCTTTCCAAACTCCTTGTTGGAAATTCAATTTGCACAAAATAATCCTTCATAAATGTTACATTTCTTCAGAGATAAACATAGTGCTTGTAAATCAGGAGAGGATGATAAAACTGCTAAGGGAGACACAATTGAAAGAGAGAAGCAACGTGGGAAAAAAAATAATATGATTTTAAAACATCATAATAGATAGTGTGAAGTTACAGAGTATTCAGTTTAAGTATGTTCTAAATATAAGCACAAAACATTAATGACAATCCTGTAAACACATTTTCAGAAGCAAATCTATTCTACCAGGCATTCTCAAATAGATTCATAACAACATCCATCTGTAAATATTGTCATTTTTCAACTAAACTTTAACAAGGTAATTTCTCCTGAATAAAATTTGAAAGCAAATAAGTTTAGCTGATAATGACTTCATTTCAATATTTTATCTAGAGAAGCATAGTACAGAATTTTTATAATAGTAAAAAACTGAAACAAATCACTGCACTGTTGCTAGAATTCACATAATTGATTACCTTTCTTCCTGAAACAACAGAAACTTGTTAATATCTCCCTAGACTGACAATAATTAATTTACCCACTTTGGAAAATCTCCCCTCTTTCCTTTCTGTTTTTTTCCTCTCCGCTGTAGTTGAGCACATTGTTCAGCACACAAGTGTTTCAGGTAAGACTGGCAATTCACTTCCAGTTTTCAATGAATGCCTTTCTAAGCATTGAAAAAATGTGACTTTGTGGGCTAAGTAAACAAATGCTGCCCAGCATCCATCCTGGCAGAGTCACCCTTGCCAAAACCAGCACAGGGAAGATGAGGTGAAGATGTTTACCACATGGTAAAACCTCTGAACACCAAGTGGTCTTTGAGCTGCAGAGAAAATCCTCTGAATACACTTGATACCAACAAGGAGGTAATTAACAGTTCTCTTTGGTCAGCAGCATTTCTCAAAAAAGAAAGCAGAATTCCTGACCATGTGCCTCAGGCCATCAGAGAGCAAACACAGCTTGTCTTGGTTTACCAGGTGTGGGCTGGGACACCTTCACTGAGCAGTGGCAAAGAGGATTTTCTGTCTAACTTACAGATTTGTAAATCTAAACCAGCATTTAATCCACTTCTAATCAAAGAGTTCATTCCAAGTCACAATTCTGGTAATGACAGCGATTTTCCACTTCTAATCCTGGCATCTTTTATTTGAGGAAGTCAAGTGGTGTTTGTTACAAGGAAGGAAATCCAACCTGTGGGCTTAATTTCATTGATATTACTGCACAGTGAATTTTGAAATGGATGAATGTGAAATAGCAAAAGGAATCCTCAATTTGTACCCTACATTTGTTCAACAGAAAAATCACTCAGCCCCAAGGGGTTTTCTTCAACTGAACACAGTGAGGCTTTTTCAGTGATACTGATTATTGTCTACAAGTGGGGAGTGTGTCTCCTAGCCCTGGTTCATACTGTAGCAGGGAAACAAGGCTAAAAGAGGAGAAAATCAGAGCTTTAGCTGCAGAACTGCAGACTGGACAGCAGGCTGCATGAACACATTTGTCTTCAGATGCCACCATGAAAAGCTATTTCACTCATTAAATTAAACCTTTCTGCTATTTCTAAACATAAAGTACAAAATTAATCCCCAAATCTTTGTTTTTATGGAAATACCATGAAAATGGGCAATTGAAAATTTAAAAAGCCCATGGAACTTCTTAACCATCCCATTCATTCCACCAACATTTCACATGGGAGTTTCCTGTCTTAAAGGACAAAGAGTTCCAAATTATAGGAGTGCTTAGATTTTTCCTTCCAAAATAACAAAAAGTGGGCAATAAAAAGATAATTCAGCTAATTAGTAATAGATTCATAATTCCCTGAAATAATGATGTATACAAAATGAATCACAAAGGTTTTGGCTGATATTACAGGCTTTGTTTTCTTCTATTATGAAAAATGTGATTTTAAAGTATTCTGTTTTCATCTAATAATGAATGCATGATAATGAAATCCAAATGTACAGCAGTACTTGTAGAAGTGTCCTGGGTTTCATAAATCCCTATAAACACATAAAGATTTCAGGTTCTTATTTAGCATTGTGCCAAAGCTATTTTTAAAGCAGGGCCTGAAAATTCTTATTTAGTAGACAGCTTAAGCATACACAGTTTTATTCCATAGAAGCTCAGTATTTCCCTTTCTATTCCATTAAGACTACAATGATTCAACACAGCATTTTTTATGGCTGTTAAAAGCCTTAATCATATTAATGTTGTCACACTAATCTTCCCAGCAACCAGAACTTCACTGTGCATTGACATTTAACACATCACAAAATAAATGCCTGTAGTGTTTGTAGAACTCTTTTCAAGCAATTCCCTCACTCCCCCCCACCCCCCAATCACCAGTTTGTCTAGAAGCAGCAAGGGAAATTAAATGGGATGTTAATATTCTCCCCAAATATTCTGTAACTTACATCAGTTCCTCCTTAGGAACTGAAAGCTTCTTTCAGCATTTGCTTTTTGTCCCAGAGAAGTCGTAAGTAAAGCCAGAAGTTGTTATAATTGGGGTTTTCTAAAACAGTCTCAGTCTGGGTAAATATTCCTGCCTCTGGACTTATTCCCATCTGCCAGTCAAGAAATGAGAGTGCAGGTTTGTAGGGAAGCGTTGTCTTCCACAAGCATCTCAAAGTTAAACTCATCAGGGATGGAGGTCTCAGCTTTGCCTGCCCAGTGTTTGTCTTCTTCATGTTTCCAGAAAGACCCTGTAAATTTAAATCTGGAGCAGAAATTAGAGAATTGATATAGAAAAGCAGGACTTTGAAAATATGTTCCCCAAGAGCTGGGCTAGAAGGGTCTATTCCTCAGAAATGAAGCCAAAGCATAGGAATGCTTCATTATTTTCAAACCAGTAAACTGCAGGAAATTCAGAGTTAAAATCTAACTGAAGAATAAACCTAAAAAAGCATGGAAATAACTAATCCAGACACCAGGAAAAGGCAGTCAAAGGACTCTGTGAGTTCTTGAAAGTTCACTGAGGGGTGACACAATTATTTGTGGGTATGATGTCAACTACTCTGGTGGAATCTGGGGAAACAAAATGGGACCAGCCCTTTGAAAATCTGCTGCTGAACATATGAATATAAATTTCCCTTTGCACAGCAGGTTTGGTTTTGCTGGTTTAGGTACCCTAGAGCAGAATTCAGCCTTCAGGAGTTTCACTGTGTTATTTGCAAGGTAATGGAAATCCTCACATGATTCACTTGGACTTGGTGGCCTCCAGAGCTCCTTTCCAACCTCAGCCATTTTGTGTTCTGTGATTTCAGCAGGGGTTAAGCACAGTAATTTTTGTCAATTTTTGTCATGCTCTAATATTTTGTGATGTCTATTAAAAAATACAATTTAGTGATCTTGAAAATTAGATTTTTCTAAGAGATATGAATTATTTGGGTAAGCATTTAGGCATACCATTCTGTCAGCCTTTGCTTTCATTAAAAAAAAAGCTCTAAAATAAATTAGGAGCATATTCTAAGTCTCTAGATTATTGCATTGAAAAAAAAGTAAAAAGTTTATGTTTTCTTAATGTAGTGAAAACATGATCCAACAAATTCATCAGGGATAAATTTTTTCCCTGCTTCTGATTTTTTTCCATTGCAAGTCAAGCCTTTTGAGTGCTCTAAAAATTGTAATCTGACATCATAATTTCAAAGTTTTATAAAGTCATTCCTTATAAAAACCTTCCATATGTTCCCTCATAAAAGATTATGAAGTAATGTGCCATTCCTGGTGGTCTAGGAAGGATAAATCAATAAAATCATGTGAGGGAAAAGTCGACCATGTTTCAGTACTTTCCATAATGGATATATTTCAAATAATTTTGGAAAAAAAATGCTCTAACCCTGTTTCTAACTTCCCCAAGGAAACACTAGCAACAATAAAAATAAGGTTTTATTTTAGAATGAGAAGTGCTCATAACAGAAGCCAGTCTTCTCTCAGACATTAAGTGATAAAATTGAGTAATTACCCTATGCAGAAGCAGGAAAACTCTCTGCATTCTGTCCTCCAGTATTTGGTTACTAAATGTTCAGCCCACCCTGCCTGAAAATGCAGTTTGGAGTGAAAAGAGCCAGTTTGCTTCCTGCCAAAGTGAATGCAAAAGCTCCTTCCAGCCCTCACTTCCCCAAAGCCTTCATCTGCAGATTCCTGAGAACTTTCTCTTAGCTGGGTTTTAACAATCCCTGCATGGAAAGCATCAAGAGGACTGACTATATAGAAACAAAGAGCAATGGGATTTTTTACATTAAATACACCACAGATGCATTTTTCCTTTTTTTTCCCAAACCAAATCTGTGGGAAAGGAACAATAGCCTAAAGTCTTCTTTTGCTGGAGCCAATAGAGATGGTACTTGCAAAAACAAATAGAAGAAGGCAGTTGTGACTTCTCTAGCACATCTCAGTCCAGGTTGTTAAATTAAGCAGCCAGAGAGCTACTTCTGAATTTGTAGCTTTAGAAGCACAGAAATACACAGCACATGAAATAGTCAATTCCATCTGTATTAAGTATTGAATAAATACTTAATAAATAATAGTAATAAATAAGGAAAAGCAGCAGTGACAAAGAACAGGGTACAGTTTTGTCACTGGCCATGGGATTTGGGCTGGGAGCAGTGGCTGTTCTTCCAGGCTGACCATGCTGTGACCACACAGTGCCAATAAATGGGTGTGAATTAATGTCTGTGCTCTGGAGCTGAGCTAAGAATATGGATTTCCTTTGCCCAGCCACCTTCTCCTGACCTTCTGCTCAGGGGGATAATATCCTACTTAAACCCATGCCACCTTAGGACACCGTACCAATCAAATTCCCTATCAAATTCCACAATTTGTGGGATGATATTCCCCCAGGAACAACAGCAGAAGGTGGAAGGCAGGCTAATTGATTCAGCACTCCCCCACTGCCTCTGAGCTCAGGCACTTAGCTGTAATTATTGTGAAACAGAAGAATTTACATTGAGTTATAAACTGGTATCACAGGGCTCAGAAAGTGGTGGATATTTCATGAACTCTCAGCTATTCTGTGTATTTCTACAGTTCAACACACTTTTCCAACTAATATTGTAACTTACGTGGTTTCCCATGTTAAGGTGACACAATGTTCATAGCATGTAACTGTGGAGCAGGGAGAGGTTGGGGTTTTCTCCTCAATAAATCCATGACTGTAAGCTGCTAAATAACAAAAACATTTGAGGGCACTGAGGAATCATTATTTAATATTCTTGCCTCTTTTTCCCAGTTTAGAATCGTGTAGAAAGATCTTTCCCATCAGTGTGAGTGCAGCCACTGCAAAAAGGAGTGTTAGTTCTTGCAGAAAACAACAGAAGTGGTGGGAAGCACAAGTCTCTGTATGATGTGGGCTGACAGAATGGCATAATTTCTCAAGAAATCTGGTTAATTAGCTGGCTCCAGGGGTCCCTTCCAAAGTTACACATTCTGTGATCCTGCGTCATTCATTAAAATATTTCATCAGTCTTTATACAAACAAGTAAATATTTGAGTAACTTCTAAACTACTGTAAATGCCCAAAGCTCTTATCAAAGCTCTGTCCATCTGGTGGTGATTGATGTGGCTTAACAAGAATTAATTTGCTTTATCTGCAGTGATTATCCCCTTCCCAATATAAAATCACATAATCAAGTCTCAAACCCTTTTCACATTTGTGCACATGATGAAAAAAACACACCTGGGGCTGAAAAAAAAGTTCATCCTGAGGCTGTATTTTAATTCAGAGCCGTGCATGTTTAAAGATGAATGAACTTTTAATCTCTCATTTGTCTGCAGTTTTTTTGTTGATACTGGTCAGGGCTGAATGTCACCAACCTTGTCCTTTTCAGGTGTTTTGGGACGTCTAGAAGAGACTAAATGAGGTCTTGTTCTAGAAACTCTGAGTTCTGCTTAGTCAGAGACATTTCTGAGGTGACAGGAGGCTGGATGGGATTCAGTTGCCTGAAATGACACTCAGTGCCTACTCTTAAATATCCAACTGCTGCTTTGCCTCTTACAGCCACTTTCAGAGTGGAAATCTCCTGCTGATCATGTCATGTCTGCCACTCAGCTGGGAATGTCTCAGATTTTTTAGAGCATCTCAAATGACACAAACCATTTACACTTAAGCAACTGAACCCTGACTTTTGAGTGTGAGAGAAAAGTGATATTTGTATGTATTCTTTTAGTTATTTGCAGCTTATAAAACCTCAATAATTTCAGCCCTCTAGTTCTCTTGGTATTTATAGACTTACTTGCTCTAAAATTCACTGCTCCTTGTTTGGTTTTTTTTTTTTTTTTTTTTTTATTTCTGAATATGTAAGTGAAATAAATTTGGGGTTATCTTAATTTCTTTCTATAACAAAGTAACTTATTGTAAGAGTGTTTAGGACACTGGAGTTATTTGCCATTTAACAGCATTTAAATAGAGGAAAATGTCAATGGTGAAACTGAAGCTGTTTGGCTTTTCTGAAGGTCTGTCTGTACATATGGTGTGTGACTCAGTGGCTGTACTTTATGATTGGTATCATTCATATTTTGAAACAGGAGCAACATTCTATTTGGGAAGTCTTCATATGTTCATTATTTAGCCTTTATGTTTTAAGATGCTGTTTAGTACCAAACATCTTGGAGTTACTGGAACAATTTCCATTTTAAAATTGAATTTTTCTGTATTGTATTCTGTACTGTCTGTCCAGGATCATTTCTGCAAATATTTTAAAGTGAAAGCCATGGAATATGGAAACGCTTTTATAGGAATGCCAAAGACTTCTCTTGAGTGTCCAGAGGGAAAACTTACCTTTAGCCATCAGATATAAAAGTACTGCATCTAGATTACCAATTAAATTAATTATTTTTCCACAGACTGCAGCATGACTAACTAACAAATTTAAAGGACAGATGGACTGAGAGAAAACATTAGAACTCTTGCTTGAAAATAAAAGTAAAAAACTCAAAGCTCTCCTAGGCTACTTTAAATTCAGCAAGTGCACATGTGTTTTGAGGGAAAATCTTCCTCAATGTATTTTTATTAGTGGAAAAAAAATCTCAACTGTTGAAGGCCATTTATTTTTCTCATTTTCTATAAAGATCAAGATGCTTTCTGTCTCTTCAGAGAACAAATATGAAGTACCTGCAAGGTGAGGAAAACAAACTTGCCATTGGCTAACTTTTTGGATGGATGCTTACTTGATGCACTTGTAAAAATACCCAGATTTTTCTGATTGTTTAGATTTATTGCCAGGTGGGAGAATCTTGAGCCTGTGCTTATAAGTTACATGTTCAGAGCTGTCATTTCAGATCCTTCCTTGATGCTGGCACTCACTGAGCACTAACATGAGGAAGTTGAAATGATGTCTGCAGACCTCTGTACATCTGCTGAAAGCTGAAACAGTGAATCAAATGCTAAGGCATCTTTATTTCTCACCACTGCAGTAGATATGTCACAAATACTTGTTTTAAAAGAGGTGGATGAGATAATCATCGTTTCCAGGAATAAAACCATACATGTAGGCAATGAGAAGAATATACAGTTTATTATAGTGAAAGCATAAAATTTGTTGAACTTCTGGTGACAGCAAAGCAGAAGGGGGCCATGTCCATGTTGCCTAAAATCAAAAACTTACAATGATATGAAAAATATATAAAAAAAAGCTAAAAATCTTTAGGCATCACCCATACTCCTGGTTTTTGCCTGTATCAATACATTGACAGGTGTTGGAAGGTTTGACAGAAGCTCTGACTGCTGGAGCTGCCTTGACACAGAATTCAGTATTTTAGCTGCAAATTCTGATTCCCCTTTGCCCCTTGCCTGACGTGACTTTTGTCAGGTGGCTTTAAAACACTGGTGTAAAACAGCTTTGCTGGTATATCCTCACCTCTACTGGTCTGTCATTGATTTGAACACAAAATTGTAACCTCTATGCCTCTATGGTGGAGTCATTTGGAATGCATTATTGGAATGCATTATAATAATCCCACAGGTGCAATTTGCTGTTGAAACACCAAATTTTTCTGTTGCTCCTACAAGTGCTGGAATTTTCCATTTGCAAACTATGCAGAAAACCTTTTTCTGGTTAAAGCTGTGTGTTCTATGACTTGGTTAAAAAGCAAACAAAAGCTTTTAACTGATTTCCATGAGATCTGTTCCCATGAAACCACCGTTAACTCCGCAGAGATTTGGTTGTTCTTTCTTTAAACAGTCAACTTCTTTTGTCAGCCAGAGATCAAGTCGTTTGATTAATGATCATTTTTATTTCTTTGAAAGGATCCTTTCCGACCATTGGGGTGAAGTCTCTTTCGAGATTCCTGAGGGCGGGATTTTTAAATAGCATCCTGGCCTCACATCCAGTGGCAGGGGGTGGATCTTTACCCCCCAGCATTTCCTCTGGTAGGTATTCCAGCCTGTTCCCACACATCAGGTTTTTTTTTTGGTTTTTTTTTTTTTTTTTCCTTCACTCTCTGCCCCATCTCTCCACACATCTCAGGGAAATAAAATACGGTATTTGTCAGACAGGTAGATCAGATGTCTGTTCCAATAAAAAGCCAAACTAAAAGGAAATGGAAAAGACAGTAACTTCTTGGGAACAAGCCATTTTCCTGAACTAATGTATAGGAGAAATTATGAGGGAAACTGCTGTGCAGTTAAGTGGCCAACCTAAATATTGGAAGAGAAGGCCTGGTATCCTCTAAATCATCCATTTCATGAAGCATGTCCATGTGCACCAAAGAAGGAGAACTTTAAACATGCCACTGTAAAATCTCAGAATTTGTGTGACTCTGTGACTCTTCCCTAAAAATTTATATTCCCTTGCTAAAACATGGAAGCAAAACAAATTTGGAAAGGGAAAACTTAATAATTTATTAATTTGGTATTTGAAACCTTTGTGTGGTTTGGTAGCTGCAAGTTTTATCTCATGAAAACTGCCTTTTTTTTTTTTCTTTCTTTTTTTCTTTTTTTTTTTTTTTTTTAATGACTTTTACCATTATTTGAACTCTTATAATTCTCTTTAAATGAGTGAGGACAGATTAGAGGCTACTTGTGTTATCCTTTCTCTTCTGGAGCCATCAAACACCATCTTCCATCAAAAGTAATAAAGGAAGAGTAAATACATATAACTATAGTTAGAACTGAATCAAAGTTCCTTTCCAAACCACATATTTCTGTGTAAAACTGGATCTGTGCATGGGCTAATGTCAGGCTGGTATCTTTTCTGGACATCCTGTGTTATCTGTAGTGTTACTTAAAAGTTAGTCTTGAAAGAGAAAAAAAAAATCTCTTCTGGTAAGAAAAGGGAGAAAATTGGAAAATTGCATAATGTTATTGACTTGCTATACAAAAGAAACTATTGTACTTCTCTGTGCCCCGTTTTACCTACTGCAGTAATTCTAATTACAAGGTGATTCTTACTTTTCTTTTTATTTCAAGTGCTATTATTTTTTTCTTTGCTTTCTTTGAATAGAAGCGTGTCGGCAGCTTTGATGTCTTTTCTTATGACTGTTTGGGTTTCTTTTGTCGACAGTTTGTGAAATACTTTCCATATTTTTTTTCTCCATGGGATATCTCAGAGTGTTTAATAGCCCTTAGGAATTGTGGCAGTCAGCATCACAATGAGGTGGTACCTGTAACTAAACAACTGTTGAGCAGGAAATACTGCAGGCCCCATAAAATTCTGTTTTGAACACAGTGTTATGTAGAGCATCCCACTGATTCTGTTAAATTACAAATGGCCTCAAATTCATGAACTGGCTTCTCAACTACTTCCCTACCTACAAGTTAATTTTGTAAGATCCTCAGGACTGTTGTTTTTCTGAGTACTTGTAAAGCTTTTGATCTTATGGACTTAAAACTCTTAAATGCAGTTTGTTTAATGAAGGTCATTCATAATTCCTTGCTATTAAATGTCTTTTACTAAGAATTCTGATTCAATCTAATGAAACACTGAAAATGGGAAAAGATGGAAATGCAACTGCATGATGTGTAACAGATATCCTCGCAAGGATAATGGAGAAAAATGTTATTTGGAGATAATGGAGATACATAATGGAGATAAATGTTATTTGATCATATCTAAAGCAACAACAACAACAAAAAAAAAGTGGGCAAAGTGGCAACCCCAAAGAAAGGGAAGATTTTTGGGTAGCTGAGAGGCAATGAAGAAGTGTGATAAATCCAATGGATGAGATGTGCTCCTCTGACAAAGAATGCGTGTTGGGGGATAGGTGGCATGAAGCTCTGCAGTGCAGGTCAGAAATTGCTGCTAGCAGTTGCATCTCAACAGTTTTGCCTGTAGTGCTGCTATTTAAGTCTTCCTTTTTTACTTTATCATATTTACATTTATATTAAGCATGGTATGAATTCTGAATTGCCTCTTCTTTCATCAGAGATGACCAGGGGATGCCCTTTCCTTTTCTAGACTGCTAAAAGCAGCTTTGCTTTATTTGTGAGGAATAAAAAAATAAAAAATAAAAAATCCTACACATTAAAAAAAGGAAAAAAAAAAGAAAAACCAACCAAGAATACCATGAAAACAAATCTTGACAAGGCCGTGCTGGTCTGGGAGATAAGAGACTCAAAACTGACTCTCTTGCTGTGCATGATTCAGTGGAGATGTTTGGGCTTGTGTTGGACAGTAGCTCTCATAAGCCTAACAGAGGTACTTAACATTTAATAACTGCAGAATTATAACCTAATTGTTTCACATATTGGTTATGGGTAAGATTCCAGTTAATTTAACTACATGGGAGACTTAAAATGCCAGCATTATTCTGCTATTAGGCTCATTGGGAACAAAGATCATGAGATGCTTTTTATTTACCAAAACCTTTAACTCAAGCTAAGTGGCAGATTCCCTTCCAAATACTCAGAAAATTTATTTCTAACTAAAGACAAAATGCTTTTAGATCTTTTTTCTACAAAATTTGCCACAGATGTTTTAATGAAACACAGAACTAAACTAGAAAGCCTGCTATAAATACATGTCTGGAAAGCAGCTTGGCAGGGCCATGCAGCTGTTGGTTTCCTTTTTTCCCTTTCTACTTTCATCTCAGTAGTTGAGAGGAGTGTATTTCTTTTACCATTGCATTGGCAGCTGATGTTCAGTTTTGTGTAATTCAGCTTTTACACTGTGCAGAGATTCTCTCATGTAAAAGATATCCTCATTTAGCCAATTTAAAGATTAATTTATGCTGCTGGGACGAGGCATTACGTCTTTCTGCATAAATAGATTGTCTTGAATGTAGGTGTTTTTTAATCCTAGACATAACTTCTAATGCAATAGTGCTTATATTTGATAGTTACATCAAAAATCTGTCACTGCTGTAGAGCAGTTTCACCAGAAGCAAAACTTAAAGCGGGCCTGAAAAACTTATCTTAGATTCTTGCAAAAACAAGCCCATTTGCCGACAATAGCTTCCTTTTTATTTATCTATCATTTATGTCACAAATTACTTCATTCCTTGTTATTCCACCTGTTAGCAGTACAAATTGACATGACTTAGCTGATGTAGGTCTGCACTGACAGATGGATTCACATGAGCAATAAGTACTTTTTCTCAAGTGATAGCCTTGCATATATTAAAAAGAATTCTTAAACCACTTAGCATTTACATCACACTGACACTGGCACAAGCTGCTGAAGCTTCCTTCATGACACACACACACACCTTGTGAAAACCCAAATTATAAACTTGCCAGAGCTGCATCTCTCTCTTCACATTCTCTTCCAAACTACACACCCTGTTCTTTGCTCCACTTTGGGGAAGCTCTCAGCTCGCTCCTCCTGCAGCTCCTGATTGAAGTGTCCTGTGAAGGGTTTGTTGTGCAAATGCCCACAGAAGTTACAGGCTGGAAGCTTCATGATGCTCTGCTGTCTTTGAAGAGCCAGAGATTGCTCAGCTTGCTGAGCTGGGAAGGTAAAAAGGGAAAATAAATACTTCTCCTACTGTTCCTTTCAAGCTAAACTCCTTCACTGAGTTTTTCTGTCAACAAGATCTAGAGATGGGTGCCAGGCTATGAGCTACCATGGAAAGGTTCTGGTAGCCAAACCTTTCCTTCAGACTGTTCAGCGTTCAAACTGCATTATCAGGAGAGAACCATCAAAATTATTCTTGCCATAAACTCCTCTCTGTAAGTATCATCTCCCCATCGTGCTGTGGTCAGCAGCTGGATCATTGTCCCCTGTTCCACTCACAGAGCCCCTCTCTGGAGCTTCTGTGGAGGCATCCTGATGTGACTTTTTAAATGAAGTGTGACTATCAGTTATTTCCTGCCACTTAATTTGTGAGTGTTAACCATCCAGCCCCTTGACATTGTGGGAAAAATAGAAGCAAAGAAATTTGGCTTGATGAAACAACCCACCTTTGTGAACCTCAAAAAATATATTGCATGCAAGAAATTGAGAATGCACTTACTTTCCAGAAACTGGAAATGATATAGGATGGTTTGCTCACTGCTGTCCTGGATTCCACAAAAAGCACATTCTACAGAGGATATCCCCTCTTCAGTGTTTTACTGCCTAGTTATTTATGGCTGTCTAACACACATTACAATGTTCACATTTATTCCACAGAGCTCCTCAAAAAACTCATGCATAATTGTAGAGTACTACACTAGATGATTAACAGTTTTCTTTTGCCCAAAATTAATATTTTATTACAATTTCCAAGTGCACCTGAGTGAGCCCATTATTCTTGATATTGTATAAACTGACATTTGAAAGCAAATTGTATTGACAGACCCTTATTGAACAAAATTACTCAACAAGAAACCATCAAGGAGCAATTGTACATAGTGAATTCAACTATGATTATAGTACTCCAGTAATGAGAAAAGTAACTTTTTTCCCCCAGTTAATGCATTTTCCTCTACTCTGAATTCCAGCACCTACACTTCTGTATTTGTTGTTAAATGAAAACTGCTAATCCTCTCCTAGTGACTAACAAATTGATTTTTCTATTGCATATGCATTTCCTGGGATACCTGAGCCAAGTGGCTCTTCCAGTTTATTCTTTCCAGCCTCAGTGTTCCACTGGAATGTTTACCTTATAGACCCTATAACTAATACATCATGGCATGTATTTTCTGAGAACAGAAGTTCAAATGTAGATGGACTTTCCCATTAGGCAGGCAGGCAGGGAGTACTTCAGAACCAAAATAAGGATAAGTAGCATTAATACTGAAAGAAACATATTTTATGCTAGTTCATTAGGGTCAAGATTGAACTGTAAAACTGGGGTTAAGCTCTGAGTGTAGGACATGGTAAAAGGAGGTTTTCATTCTTCACCATTGCTAAATATCTTATTTCATGCTCAGGTGGTCATAGTAAACAATTCCAAACATTTAAATCCTAGAAGTTCAGAAAAAAAGTATTTGCATATGTGGTCATTTTTACATAATATACACTACTATTGTATATTTTTAAAAATCTGACTAGAGAAAACATGGAAATTTATTGTTACAAGCATGTTAGTTGAAGAAAGTTTCTGTTGCTTACTGACAGAAGCAGAAAGATATGAAGAGGAGAGCAGGAGGGGCTTGGCAGATATACACAGAAGTATATTTGTAAATGAGATGCACACAGATTTTCTTTGTTTCAAGATTAAGGGAAAACTGAACTCCATTTTTTGCCAGTGGTAAAACACTGAATGTAAAAGCATAATCAGAACTGGTTCATTTTTGTGAGATGGGAGGCAGAAGAAACAGCTAACTTGAATAATGTTTAAATAGTTTTGGTCTGTTTTAGGTAGGAAGCCAGTGTGCCTTTACCAAATTCAACTTGCTGCAGTAGCATTCCCAGGCCCAAATACTGAGCATGGGAAATAATCTGCCTAAATATGAATTTTACACAGTGGTATTTAAAAAGCCCTTTTAGGTGGCTTGTGCAGTTGGTGAAGACTAGACAATCCTGTGCAGACTCATATCACCTGTCTGTGACACACAGTTAGAGTCAGAGCTGGAGGGAGAAGCTTGACACTGTGTGCCTTCATGTTCTGAAGGTAAAAACCCTCAAAAACAAATGATGAAAAACCCCAAGAGATCACAAAAATATCACAATGTTAGGTCCAGGGCATCATGTATTTGTTGGAGCCCTGACTCATGATGTTTTGTTTTCTTAATTTTGGATTTGCAGCCCACATGTTACAACCAAAAGCTCCTTTGTGGGTTCCAGAACCTTCAGGAGTGTTGATGTGTGACCTCCACTACTTCTGCACAAGAGAAGTGATGCCTTGCTCATAAAGGAAGAGTGGTGGATCATGAGTTTTTTATAGCTCAGTGGTGTCTCAGATATTTAATCTTTATGTAGACTAAAGGGAAATGGGGCAAAACAGCTCAAATGGTAAATGGAAAAATACACAAAGGATATCCCACGGTCATGTCAGAATCTTATCAACTTCTCAATTAGGGATTATATCAAATAAACAACAAATGACATTTTAGAATAGGATTGAAATAATACCTTAACCACATCATTAGGCTTATGAAAGCACAAAACCCTGTTTCATTGTAACCTTGTGTATGCTTTATTAAATTTTGCTCCTTTTCAAATTTATATTGTAGCTTACAGCTTCTAAATATGATGCCTCTATGATAATAGGTAAATTCACAACAGAAGTTAAGTAGGATTTGCTTCTTGTGTTCCCTAAGAACTTGTTATGAATCGTGGCAGACTGAACATGAAGTGCAGAAGCCCCCAGGGCAGGGATTTCACATGGTTTAAACTCCTTTACGTGCTCTGGGGTCAGCAGGGCGAGTGATCATTGATGCAGTCAGACTCTGTGGTCTAATTCTGAACCAAAGAACATCCCTTGCCCTTTCCACAGGAGGATGTGGCTTGGTATGAACCCTGAGGAGCTTCAGGGTGAGATGTCACTAGATTAAGTGAACTATGCTGAATTTCAGTTATAAAGTAACTGAGGTGAATTGTTTTGGTTAATCAAACTGGGCAAAAGTCTCTCAAACTGAATCTGAACAGAATGCATTATCTGTTATGAGTTTTTCTCTTATTTTTTGCTTCAGCGCTAAAGCAAAAGTGCCATTTTTTGTATTTATCTAATATAATTTTAGCTATTATTTCTCTCTCACCTACCCAGCCCCTAAGTAGTGCCAAAAAACCCCTATTTCTTCTAGTTTACCCTCTCCTGCATTCCACTTGCTTCTGTCAGGGAAAGATAAGGATCAGAAAATCAATAATGGAAACAACATATCTGCTTTCTCTTTACAGTTCCACTTCCCTTTCCTCAAAATCTTCCAGAATATCTTCTGTAGGCACACTGGAGGATTGATGTAGATTAGGGCATGCAGGAGCAGCAGGACTCCACAAATTTCTGCTGTCCAAAGCATATTCTCCCTTTGTCATGTGAGGAGCCAGGAGAGCCACTTGCAGTGCTGCCTGCAACACGAGGTTGCAGGTTCTCAAACCAGGTTTTTATAAATATTTAATATTCAAAATATTTTATACATATGCATGCAGACTTTTCCTGGCTTCTGAAACACACCAACAGGCAATGGGTCACAGGGTAGTAAGTGGGAAAGCATTTAGTGTATAATTACAGGAAAACAGGTTTATGTTGTGAAATATTTTCAGATTGTGTGGATACAATAAATCTTCAGGTAGCAGTGGTAGCTGTGTGGCCATACCTTACTAACATTTAAACAGGATCTTATGGTCATTCATGTGTTTTGATTGCTATTAATTGATTTTGCAGAAGTATTTTCTCCTGACTAAACTAACTTAAGTAATGATATTTGGTACATAGACATGAGAAAATCCAAAGTGCTCTAGGAGCAAGATAAATGGGTTATATCTATGGGATTTCCCATGGTAGCAGGATGTAAATATGTTATCCCATCCTGTTTGCAGTCTCTGGCTTCTAAACTCTCAAAAAGGAGTTTGCAACTGCAACTTCTATTTTTTGATGCTGCTTGGACACAGGTCTTAGTCAGGGGCCTTCTGTCATGTGAGTCAAGAATTCAAGTGTAGTAGCTTGCAGTAAAATTCACATTGGCTTCATGTGAATTGATGTGGGCTAACAATGCAAAACCAAAAATGCAAAGTGGCAGAATTATTTTTTATTGCTGTTTTTTTTAATAATCTTTAGTTTTCTTTCTTTTTTTTCCTCTACCTGTTTTGTATTATGGAAATTTTATTTTTAATTCACTGGAATTCATTCTTTCTGGTGCATACAAATGCATTTCAGTGATGACAGGAGAGAAGCAGCTGCAGTGCCGTGGCCAGTGGCTCTCTGATTTGAAGGGGTGTGTAAGGAATGGAGCAGCTGTGAGCTCCAGGAGTGCCTGGGCATTCCCCTGGCCTTCCCTGGGAGCCTGGAAGGCACAGCCCTCACCCAGGGTGTGCCCCTGTGTTTGGGGCTGGCTTATCTCTGCTTTAGCAGGAGATAAATCCCTGGCAACCAGCAGCAGAACACGGCTTTGGAATGAAGAGGTGCCTGACAGGGAGGTGATTTCCTGAGCCATGTGGATTCTGATCCACAGAAGTGGTGGAGCAATATTTTCTAATATGAACCAGGGAACAGGTGCCAATCTGGGCTGTTTTAAGTGAAGGAATGGGTACCATGTGTTTATGTTAACAAATCTATCCCCATAATTGGTATTAGAGATTTCATTGTAAGTCTGTGGAAAAAGAACATGTGCTAACTATCCTTTTTGGAGGATTAATCTTACATAAAACATTCATTAAAGGAGGCTTTGCTGCATTATTTAAAATGACAACAAGAGACAACAAGCTGAATATTTTGTCATTGATATGACACTTCAGATTCTCTTCCTTATTCATCACTCTGGCACTCAATTAAATTGCATGCTATCAAAATCTTGTGTTGAGGGGAAAAAAAACCTAAAAATATATACAATGTGAATTTCAGATTTAATCAGTATTTTACATTATTTGGCAATTGATGGCTTTTTTTTTTTTTTTCTTTGCATTCCTGCTTGTTAAAAACATGACAAGCAGATTGATCAATGGAAAATACAAGATTGCAGCATATTCTGGGGTGGCATGACATCAATACAGGTTGTTTGTCATTTTTAGTGGTTTTGTTTGAGTGGCACTGTAGTGCAGCTGAGTGGGAGAACTGCAGTGAAGAACTTTCTTAGGGAAAGTTGTCCAAAGCAGTCAGCCTCTTGTCACAAGGTGGGAGTTGCCTCAAAATAGTGAACAGCCCCTGCCCCTTCCATAGATTCATCTCAGTTGTGATAAATTGAATTGCTGGCCTTTTCCTGCATCATGCCAAGCCCCAGTGCTGCTCTTGTGTGGTCAGTGTGGCTTTCTGGGATGCTGGAACTCTGAAATGGATCTCCCAGAGCCACAGTTACTCCACATGCAAGGAGGGAAAACTGCTTTAGACAACATCCCACATGTGTCTGGGGCGGGAATATTTATGCTTTCCCAAAAATTCTGAGAATTGAGGATGTATGAGAATGTGAGGAATGGTATCAGTGTGTGTGTCATGTATAAATACAGTTATTATTTCACGTTGTTATCTTAACTATGTAGTAAAATGATACACCTGTTATAATGTGCTGCAAATTATAAATGTGATATATGTAGTGTGTAAAATCCGTACTTAGGGTTCTGAGGACACTATAATTCCTCTGCTTTAAAAGCTCTGTTTTCTCACAGTACTCCCCACTCCAGCAGTGCTAGGCATCTAAAACTGCTGCAAGGCTGATTTGTTTGACTGATCTCATCATTGAACCAGCTTCAAACATTTTTATTTCATCCTCCCCCAGTTCAAACAAGAAGCTGTGTGCTCTCCTCCAGCAACACCCACAGTTTTTAGCTCTGTGGTTCCAAGCCCTCGGCTGACACCTTTTTCAGTGTCCTTTTTGCATTCCTTCTCTTGTGTGGCTCTTAACTGCAAAATTAACTCAGTTCTTCAGATCCTTCTCCTGTACTTGTTCCTGTATCTGTGTGGAAATACTGCCCTGAACATTCCCTGGGCAATTCTTTGGACTGGAGGTGGGTGTGTTCCTATCCCAGGAGGTTCAGCCATTGATGGAGGTCAGGAGTGCCTTGGCTGCCATCTGTATCCTGCTGCTCTTTGTCCTTAAACGTGTTTATTCTCCATTTTTTGTGCTGTAAGCAATTCTGGGAAAACAATTCAATGCCTTCCAGCATTGCATTAGCCTACCCCTTAATAAAATAATCAAAGATTGCTTCTCTGTCTCAGAGACTTCTCTGCCTCACTCTCATTTATTCATCCCTGTTCTTGTTTTGAGGATGAAGACTTCTTAGTGCCATGAGAACATTGTGAATTTTCGTAGTCTAAGTAAGAGCTTTTTAAAAAATTTATTTAGATGCAAACACTATAGTAGTTTGGAAATCTCCCAGTATTATTTTTAAAGTCAGTTTTGCAATTCTTTTTAAAACTAAAGCAGTATTTTGTGTCTGTACAGGGGTCCAGCACATACAAGTTTTTCTGGACTCAAATTTCACTACTCTGTAAAGGTTAACATACTGGCAATAGAGCCAGTGTTGCTGCTTTGGTGGTAAAAGTTCCCACTGGATTCTGCTGTGTTCCAGAGTTTTTTACTATGTCTTCAAGGCACCCTGACAACAGCTGAGACACTTTTAATCCACGGGTGCTCCAAAGACAAATACTGTGCTGACTAAAAATGTCACTGTCACAGTCTGGCTTGGAATACATAAATAGCTCCAGGGATACCTTAAACTTGCAGCCAAAATCAGGTGGCTTTTATCAAGTGCTGTCACACTAAAGACCAGATTATTTGAGAATTTGTGTCCAGATTAAAGATTTTTGCTGGAGATAAGCAAGTGATGGAGCCAGGTTTATTTTCATGGTGTCATGACACATTGTGGTGTCTTGACACAATCCCACCTCACTTTCATTTGAAATTTAGGTAGCATGGCAAGTGCTACAGACAGTGGGAAGCTATCAGCCTAAGTGACTAAATTTACTGATGATATGCTGATTTTCTGATATACAGCAACCTGTTAGAAGGACAATGCTGCTTTTTTGGTGTATTTAGTGCCATTCCTGTGCTGTCACTTGGAAGAGCTGGTTTTGTGTTAAGGCACATCATTTCAAGTCATTCAAGTTGAGTGCTTTAAAATCTCATTGTCCAGTGAAAAAATACAAAAATATCTTCTTTAAATCCACAGATTAATGCATATAAATATATTTCCTAGTTACTTTAACCTAGGAGCATAAGGTCTGAGCAAAAGGAAGTACAGGTGGGGTTTCTTTGGAGGGAGGAATATTTTGTGAGAGAATGTAGAAGACTTAATAGTTCTGTTTAGCAAGTATGAAAATAATTTGTGTTGAAGGATATGAATCTAAGGAGCATAAAAGCTGCAATGAGAGCCTGTGAACCTCTAGAGAAAATTACAGCTTCTGGAAAGTCTAGAGTGCCAAAGGATTACCCACAGGAAACCAGGAGTTCTGTTTTAAAGCTCCATTTGTCCTTCCCTTCAAATGCAAATTTTCTGTACAGGTGTTTTAGCTGTTGATTTACCCAGAAAGAGAATTTTCTGACCAAATATGCCATCTGAAAGCCAGCTTTACACCCCTATTTATTGACAAATGCTATTGTCTGCATCAATTCAGAAATTACTACTTGCTCAAGAGGGTTTTGCAGAGTGTAAGATTCTCTAGCATCAGGCTGTAGTTTGTTTACTTCCCTAGATTTCAGGATTTTCCTTTCATGTGGAGGTGTCAGCCCTGTCACAGTAAGAAATGATAAAGGTAAGGGAATCTGGGGCATTCATGTGCTTGAAACTAAAGAGAGTGGGCTGTACAACCAGTCATCATTAGCAAATTGAACTAAAGGAAACATGAATTTTTAAAATGCTCTGATCTCTAAGAGCTTAAAAGTGATGTATCTTTTAAGTTTATAATGCAAAACCAGGGTATAACCAATGGGTGCAGATAAATATAATTGATTTGGTGGCAAATGCACATCAGCAGCTGAGACTAAGCATTCAGTTAAAAAAAGAAAGAAGGTGGTTATTCTTCACACTTCCACGGGCTATCCATAAAAGCTATCAAGGCACCTGGGAATTTTCACACACACACAAAAAAAAAATAGTATTGTGACAACACTGTGAAATATTTTATTCATGGAAGATGTGAACATGAGAGTCAATAATCACAAATTTTGAAGAAATAATGAGAGAATCACAAATTTTATTTGAGGAAATGAGGGAATGTTGATAGGAACTACAAAAAGACCAGACTAAGCTCTGTGAATGGGCATTATCAGGAACCCAAAACTCTGGGTCAGCATGCTGGAGCAAACACAGAAATGGATCATTCACTTTTTTAGATTGAAGGTAAACTGTAACAGCTCAGGAGAAGTACCTGGCTGTGGCCTGTTGTTCATTGTGGACAGTTTAATAAACACTTCCACTACTAACCAAACTGATCAGAAATGGACAATTGTGCTGGAACAATCAAAATGTCCTTCTACGCTTCATCGGCCTGAGCACTGTGTTTGTTTCTCATCCCCTCATCCAAGAAAATCACAAACATAATTTGAGCAGAAGAGGGGGGGAAAAAAAAGTGATGAAAGAGTCTTCTTTTGGGCTTGAAAAATATTGGCCCAGCTAGTGTGGAACTGAGGAAGTGAAATAGTGGACTCAGTGTCAGCACTTGGCATAGCTCTGGTTTCCCACAAACCCCAGAAGAGATGGGCATTCCCAGGAAAAGAAAGGTCTGCCATTTTAAGCCCTTTCACCTCCTTCCTAATCTTTGTAACATTCTTCTTCATTATTTTTTTGTGTAGAATGGCTGCTTTGTGATATTAATAATTCTAAGAATTGCTGTGCAGCCTGGTTGGCAGCCTGATTGCCCCTCTCCTGTCAAGCACTTATAGAGGGTTTTATTGTTTTTAAAGGGTACCAGCAGTGAGCTGGTGCTTAAGTTAAGTACACACTTCAAAGGTGTATCTTCAGATTTGGATATCCTTCCCAGAAATAAATGTAATGTCTTGTTCTGCTTCAGTTTGGATATGGTGCCACCCTGGGACTGTGCTGGTTGAGCAAAGCCGTGATTTGAGTAACACCGTGTATATTTTAGGTATTTACAAACATATGAATTCAGGGTTTTTCTGGATTATACACACCCAATGCACACAGCAGATCTAGGAGAACTTTTTTTGTGACACCCCATTCTATCTGTCTCCTATATTTCTAAGTCACTGAGATTTATTTTTGTTTAAAAGGAAAATTATGACCCTCAGTTTGTAATTAATTGGACATGGCTTATGAATATTTGGATTTTGCCTTAATTCAGATACATTCCAAAATATTACATGGCAAGTTTTGCTATTGGGAGATAGCAGGCTCTTCTTTGATCATTTCTTAAGGGAGAATACACCAAAGTGAATGATGTGCATTCAGCTAAGAACAAAAGAAAAAAAAAATGCATAGAAAATAATTCTTAGGATGAACACAGGGAATTGTGTTTGTGATATAAATGAGAATTTTGGAAATATTTTATATATTCAGCTACTGTGAATAACCTCTGCAGAACAGCTAGAATTGTAAAAGCCCCATAAAATGTCCATAATCCTGATGTGTCTCTTTGCTGTTTTGCAGGCAGACCAGTAATGATTGTAGTTGAATACATGGAGAACGGATCCCTTGACTCCTTCCTGCGGGTGAGGTGCCATTTCCTGATGACATTTGAATCAGAAACCATTCTAGGTTAAGATTTTAAATCATTTATCACAAATTAATTTCTACATAATGTTATTCATGGATTTCTAGTGAAGAATGGAAGCCTTTTCCCCAGGGTACGTTTCTGAGGTACAGTAATACATTAGAGCACGGCTGGAAAAAAAAGAAGATTTAAACTTCAGAATATAATTGATTTCTTCTACAAAAGGAGGTCCTGTATTTAGCAAAATGTATTTCAAATTGTTTTTGTGAAAGAAAAGATAAATTGAAGCATAAATGCCTGGCCTTATGGAAGTGGTTCATTTTTCTCAATCACCTTCAAAAATACTCTGTTATGATTTTTTTGGTTGGTGAAGCGTAGAATATACTCAGTAATTGATTTATAATATTTATGGCTACTTGCATTTAACAAATTGAATTAGAAAACAGTTCATGGGTGAAATGTCCTGGCATTAATTAACCCCCAAAGGTCCTTAGTAAACATTAAAGAAGGGCTACAGAAAATGTGATTAATATGCTAGCAAAATTGTATTTAATTCCTTTTAGAAATGTAAAAGGAAAGGATGACCCCCCCCCCTCCGTGAGCTAAGCTTATCCTAAAATAGTCTTCTTTTTAACAGAACCCCTGAAAGTGCTCCAGAGACCCCCTGACCTAAGACCCTGGGGGAATAATTTTAATGTCAAGTATCTCAAATTTGTCTTAAAAAGTAAACACCAGCCCTCAGTAGCCCACCTTGCCCTTTCCATCCTGCAGAATGGTAAATCTGGGCTTGTGGGAAGTCAGGGGCCTGTGGGTTTGGGAATTTGTTTGAAAGGGTATCCCAAAGGAGAGACATTCAACAGGGAGCTGTGGAAATACTGGTGTGAAAATCTTGGTGGTGGTGATTGAAGGCTCTTCTGTGGTAGCAGGAGGAAGGAACTGCATAGAGAAAAAAAAGTGAACAAGCAGGAGGGGAAAGCAGCCAGCACTTCAGAAAGATTAAATGAGAGGGGAGAAAGTCATGCAGGCAGTACTTGTTGGGAAGAGGGGAAGCCACCAGAGAAGAGCATTTGGAACAAGGATACAGCCCTGAGAGTACAGCAGAGCCACTGACACAGATACCTCCAGACCCTGATTCTCTTTACCTTCTGGTTTGGATTATTCCACAGGAATTTTTTCTCTGACATTTCTTTGTTCTCCCCTTCACCTACTCTTCCAAAAAATTTTTTATTTTCCATTGTCAAGAAAAATGACAGATATCTGTTATGTTGTCAGAAACACACCAGCAGTTTCCCCTGAGAATTTGCTGATTTCTCAAAGTTATTTTTATGAAGCATTTGATATCATCCATGTCTTAGACATGGGTAGTTTTTAAAAATTACTCCCCTTTCCTTTCTGGCTCATCTCTCTGTCCATCTGCAGCAAGGAACTGCCCCTGATTTGAGTACTTGCAGCTTTCCTGCTCTGTGATTTTTCAGCAGGTCCCCAGGAAGATTTGTCTGGGCCTGAAACATTGTTCTGTGCATGTGTGTGTGGAGAATTTCATAGAAGAGAATAGAACCAAGTCCTGAAATAATTCATGAGAGAGAATTACCTTTCTCTGAACTGCTCTGGTGTGGTATCTGTATTCCAGGTTTATTTCACATGCATTCATGTATCAGAACAGTTACTACTTATTAGGATACTTTAATAGAAAGTGGCATCAGCAGAATTATGATGTTACTGTGGAGCAATGCTTCTCACATTGCATCAGATATATTTGGAAGCAGAACTGCTGGGGGGAAATGTGAGCTAATAATTCCTGCAGCTGTTTTTCATGTATATTATTTTACAGCTTCAATTCACACTTCAGATATGGGTTATTCTTCTAAAATGCTTTTTAAATGTACTTTAGATAATATTCAACATCCCAAAGCACTGTAGATATATGTCAGCATTTCTGTTTATAATTAGCAGAGCAAATGGCTTCATAGTAACCTATTTAAAAAGAAATCCAGCTGCTTCATTAATAATAGTTGTTTCCTGTAGATATAAGTCCACATTTTTAAAAGCTTTTGTGAAGATACAAAGCAGCAGAGAGGCTTTATCTTTAGCAATCCTAATGAAAGGCGTTCAGTGACTATAACAAATGCTGGGGGATTTGAAGGGCTTATCACACAGTCTGTCTTTCTTATTATTTAAAGGAATCAATTGTTCCAGTGCAAAGTGTTTTTACACAGAGGGGAAAAAAGTCCATTTCTGACCATAAGAAATACTTCCCCACGTACCACAACCGGCAAAAATTCCCCAGCACATCCCTCCATCTGTCTTTCTCCAAAAGCCTGCAAAAATGGGTCAGTCTTACAAATTCAAAGTGAGATTCTGTGGTGAGCCACGTGAGGGTATTCCAGAGGAATAATTCCATCACCCACCTCACAGCCATGGTGGGATATTTGCTTTCATGCCAGTACAGGCTGAGCCACGAATCAGAAGCCTCTCCCAACCCTTTAATCTCTCACCCCTAAAATCTAAATAGCCTTTACGTCCTTGCTTTGGAGAGAGCAGTGCCCACTTTCTGCTATTTGTATGGATTTAACAGCAAGCTCAGCTGAATTATGTCTTCCCCACCCCACAAAGTATCCTGTATGCCGGCTGCTAATGTTGAGTTTTTGGGTAAAAAACATTGGCATGGATTTGCAATATGAAGCTGCTTCAGAGATATTCTGAAGTGGGAAGGCATCAGCTGATTAGAACCAATTTTGTAAGATGATGGTAATTAATTTCAGTGATTGTGCATCATCAGACATCCTAAATTACTGGATACACTTGACACTGAATTTTCCACAGAAATACTGCATTATTTTCGCAATTATCTAAAACTCATTTACAAAAGATGAAACTTAGTTTTTTGTAGTGTTGTTTGGGGGGCTTTTATCATGTCAGATTGAGACATGTAGGTTATCATCCCACAAAAGCATACCTGAAATTTGCCATCAATGAAACAATTGTCTGACCAGAAATGAGGTTCATGTGGCTTCATTTCTGGTAACACTTGCAGAGATTTCTCTGAAAAAGGGATGTGGGTTTCCAGCTAAGTATTTCCTCAGGGGCTAGAAGCCTCTTCCAGCATTACACCAACAGCTTCCAGACAGAGGAAATCTGTGCTTGGAAAGAAAGTGGCTAACCCTGGGAATTGAGGAGAGGCAGGTAAATTTTCCTGTTACCAGTTTCACACAGACTTTGGATGGGCCACATTGTCTTTATGTTTTAGTCACCTGCCTGTGTCATGGAGTTCTCAGCAATCCTTTATTCTGCAGGCATATGAGGCAAATAATAAAGGCAAGAAGGGTTGAAAGGGCAGCTCTCTGTATTGATAGAAAGATGTTAGTGATTAGACAGGGCAGTAGCAGTCAGATGTGTTTGCTCAGGCTTGTGGATACAGGCTGCAGAAGAGACAGGACAACCAGGAGAGATGCATAATAACCACAAAGTAGAGAAAAAAAGAAGCTGAAAACCCACAAAACCTTTTTAGCAAGCAGCTTGGCAGTTTTCCCTGCTGTGGGTTGGAGATGGCTGTTGGAGCCAAGCCTATGAGATGATTGCAATAATTCCTACAAAAGTCCTTTCCTCGAGGTTGGTTTTTTCACCCCAACACATCATCCCCCACTCATCCCACTCTCCAAGCCTGTGCCTCACAGATTCATGGGGCTATTCAGGTTAAAATCTCATCTGCTCCATTTTGGTTTCACAGCTCCATTTAAGGGATCATTCTTGGCTAAAATAATTGGATTTAGCATCACATGGAGAGGAACAGGGTGACTAGGAGGTGAGGTGGCTTCTTGGGAAGAATGATTCCTGGAGAGCTCTGAGCTGGCTGGGGTCTGTGCTCACCTCCTCGTGCACCAGGCAGTGTGGGCATGGATTCAAACACAGAAAAAGAACATGTCTGGAAGCTGCTTTTTGGAGGAGGTTTGTGGTTGGCTACCGAGAATCACGTAAAATGAACCAAAGAATATCACCAGAATACTGAACTTCTTTCAGTATTTTTCTGCAGCTGCAGAGTACCAGAGCTTTGCTCCTGCTCAGTGTCCAAGGTGTTCTGGATAGACAGCAATATTCAGGTTTGAAAGATGCTCCAGTCTTCCCCAGTTTTGTGAATCTCAGAGCTGTGAAAAGAAGGGGTAATCACAGCACCACCTTGCTTTCTTCATTGTTGCTATTTGCCGTTGTAATTCTCCTCTTCCTACTCAAAACTGGTGCTGATGGATTTCCATTCACTTCAGAAAATTAAAATACTTGTGGAAAAAAAGTTAGATTTATATACAGGCAAGCACAGTAAGTAAAAATGCTGCCACACATTTTTTTTTTCTTTATAAGAGTCTATAAGAAATATGCTTAATTGCCTTAGAGCACCAGCTGCAGCAGACTGTACAGCAAATGAAACCCTGGAATTCAGTTTTAATCCCTCAAGGCTGGCCTAGCAGAGGCTAAGATAAGTGTTACTAGACAGAGAAAATATTGTGATATATTGCTGTTTCTCGCTGTAATCGTTATGAAGTTATCCTCAGAGCAGCTTTGCCATCACACTCACCCTTTTTTCAGCTACAGTTTAGATGCTGTGGCAGACACATTTAGCAAGTTTGGGGGGAAAGTGAGAGAAGACAAAAATGAACACTTGCAGCAAATTCTGTGAAACAGTGTTGTAAAGTGTGTGTTGTATATCCATCTAACATGGCCTCACCAGACAGAGTAGGCTGTGGGGGAAAAAAGCCAGATGGCCTTTCCTAAGTTTAATGGTTCCTGTTATTATTTATTTGCATTCAGAGAGGCAAAAACATTGGAGCTCATAACTAATATTCCTTCTTTTGCTTTCCCACGCAGCATTCATGTGCATTTTAATGTATTGGAGGCATGTTCCTTTCCTGGCAGGATAAAGGTGGCATTTTGCATTCAAAAATCAGTCTGTAAAACAGAAAACCTGCACTGGAAACCTGGAAACTGCTGATACTTTTTTTTTTTTTTTTTAACTAAACTGAGATTGAGCAATTATAAAGTGAATTTGAAAGACTGAATTACCTTAACAGTGAAATTGTAAGCAGCATGTATTTAAGTGACCTAAGACTGCACTGAGAAGCTGTCACTGATGCTACAGAGCCAGCATTTGCTCTCAAGCAATGTTTTACCCTCCTACAAGGATGTATAAAACAGCATTTCTGATGCTGCTATGAGAATTTGATTTAGAAATACTGGGCATTTTTAATATGTAGATATTCTTACTTAGACATTAAATACCGTAGATATTCTTAGTACCGAGCAACGATAAATTTATTACAAATGGTCTTGTATTTGAAGGCAAAAAGAATTTGAAAGGTAATGTGGACTCTCTCAGTGTGCTCTTTATGAATTTGTCAAGAATGAGAAATCAGAAGATCAGAACAGAGTTAATGTCTTAAATGAAGGGATTTTGAATGTGTTTTAGAAGAGAGGAAAAAAGAAGCCAAGAAATTACAGGCCAGTCAGCTTAATGTCAACTGCTGTAAGATTTCTGGAACAAATTATCAAACAAAGTCTAAGCATCTTAAAGATAACAGTGAGATAAGTGTGAGCCAACATGGATTTGTCAAGAACTAATTCTGTCAAACAGTTCTGGTTTCCTTTTGTAACAGGGCTCAGGCTTTGTGGCTGTAGGAGAAGCAGTTGATCTATAAACTTTGGCTTCAGTAAGGCTTTAAAACTCTCACATGAGATGCTTGTGAGCAGCCAGAGAAATATGATCTTCATGAAATTTCTGCTACATCCTGTTTGGAGGGAATGGAATTTGGATGGGAA
Source organism: Vidua macroura (assembly GCF_024509145.1). Lineage (NCBI taxonomy): Eukaryota > Metazoa > Chordata > Aves > Passeriformes > Viduidae > Vidua > Vidua macroura. The sequence goes on along the minus strand of NC_071572.1, from coordinate 113,419,103 downwards.
GAAGTATGGGGTAGTGCTGTTCTGCACTCTGTGTAGGATCACTCATTAGCATTTAAAATGAACTAAAGTAATTAGTAATTGAATTAATGGGATCTATTAATAATAATTAAGTCTGCATGGAACTCTGTCAACAGTTGAATGAAGAAGAAATTATCAGCTGACCTCATTTAGTACCAAAAATAAAAACTTTAATGTGACACACGATAGTTTGAAGCATGAGTTACTCTTCCAGGAACTACCAAACTGCAACTTGAATTTTGGAAGATTTATCTTGACAAAGTTCCACCATTTACTTTGCAGAGTAAAACTCTAACAATAAATGCATAGCAAAACTGTGTATTTCACCCAGTGACCAGTGTCAGTGGTGAATATGACCTGAGTTAGACACAGACACACCATTTTCAGTGCTGTTCTCCACCTAAATTGAGATCTAAATAATCTGCAGTAAAATTTTTAGACCTCTAGTAAATCCTGCACAGAGGATAAAGGCCTGAAAGTTTTCTGAGTCCTTTGGCACATGAGGAAGTGGATTTTGGAATAGATGGAACTCCAGAAACAATACAGAAAAATCCAGTGGCCACACCTCCAAAAGATTACTAGGTAGTGAAATAGAAAAAACCTTCTGAAGAAGAAAAATTCCACGGGCTTGTAGAAGAGTACTCAACTGGGCACTGGAGCTGAAAACGGGAGGGGAAAATGCAATGAGAGAAATTCTGGATATCCTCCTTCTTCCCCTGCAGTAACTGAACCTCTTCAGCAGCCCATTATAAGTTAGTGCTCTTGAAAGGTCTGTGACACAAGGAGAATATTTCACTTACATGAGGTTCTTAAAAGCAAACTGTAGCTGAATAAAGATCTTTTTTCAGGGCATTTTTAAGGGCTGTGTAAATGCAAGAGCAACTACTCAGATATTGCTTCTATACCCAGCTGTTGAGAAAAGTTTATTTAGCAAAGCCATCAAAGCTTGATTAAAATTTAATGGGATGATAGGATAAATGTGGTGAGTCCACTGAGGTCTGAATTGCTGCCAGTATTGATTAACACCCTTAACAGCCCAGTGGGAATCCTATCAAAAACATATTTCAAATCTAAGCTATGGGAATCAGAATAAAGCCCTGGGTAACAACCATGCTATCAGTCAGATGAGTGTTTTATTTCCCTATATGCCAAGTGAATGAAACAAGATAGTGGGAAGTTGCCAAAGGATTGTACTGGGGGGCTTGAAAAATGCTGAAAATATGAGGTCAGATTCTACCTGCTGTAATTTCATCAATCTAGCTGAATTTTCTAAAGGTTAAATATAGCTCATAGTCTGTATCCCAACCAGCTTACATCAAAAATCTTTTGATCTATTGAATGATAAGATTATAGATTGTAAGGGGATACAGCTGGCATGGAAACTGATGCAGAAGTGATCACAAAGAGATTTGACAGAGGAAAGACTGTTCTGCTGACAGTAAAAATGTAGTTGGTCCAACTGCAAGGCTGGCAGTGAAAAAATATAAAACCAAGCATGAGAAAAGAGAGAGGAGAACAGATGCAGTAGAGAATTCTGAGAAACATACAGAGGGAGAAGGAGGAGAGAATAAAATTGCAGCTGGTATGTTAGCAAGTCTGTCATTTCTTTAACAGTGAAGATAAGAAGCTTTAACTTTTTGTGTCAAGGCAGAAGCCCAAAAAAACTTGAAAGAAGGATGGAAAGAATGGCAAAAGCATGAGATTGTTTTAAACTCAGGCATTACAGCCATACTGGTAAGGCAAGTACTGAGACTTGGAAAGAGCAGACAAAAGGTTATGTTTTATGAAAAATCAGCCAAGCATGGTCTAGATTTGAAAGAGGAGAAATTAAAAAAGGAAGGAATGAATGCTTGCAATCCAAGAAGACAAAAGGTTAAGGGAGGTGTTGCAGATGACTCAGGTTTGTTGAAAAAATGGAGCTGTTAAGGAGGAGGTTTGAGGGGTTGGTTTAGTTTGGTGCTTTATTATGGGGGTAGAGAGGGGCTTGAATTGTCATTCTGCAAAAATCAGGTGCTGGCACTTTGTTCCAAATCCTAATTCTACATTTAGCTGAAAAAAAGTAATCCATACATGGTAAGTGTGAAGAGTACTAACTGTTGGCAACCAGCTTTGGAATTTTTTTATCAATTGAACAATTGGAATTATTAAATAAAAGGCAAACTCAGAAATCCCATGTGGCCTCATTACAAAAATATTGGCTAGAATTCCTGTCCTTCCTTTTCAGGAAGCAGCTTAAAGTAGTTAAGGATATAATCTCTTGTCCCTCTTTGCTTAATTGCTGGATGGGATGAGTTTATTTGAAACATCTGTCACTGGTAGTCTGGGACTCATTGTGTCTTGAGCCTCAGCTGAGTGTCCTCTGCAGAGCCAGGTGCTCATCGGTGGCCTTGATGGTGACAAGGAGGGAGGTCTCTCTGGGAGAGCTGCCTCCACTTCAGTGTGGAGATTTTAGAGACAGAAAACTTTACTGCCATGATACAAGACACTGATACTTTCAAGGGGGAAAAAATTGCTCTAAATCAGTTGTAAATAGCTGGTTTCAAAGAAGTGTCATTAAATGTGCTTTCTTGGGAGGTGGCTGTGGTTTTTGGCATGGCTCCTTCAGTACAAATGTTGCTGAGAAGTATAACGAGGCAGTGAGGTCATCTAGCTGACAAGGTGTGTTGGTGTCTTCCTTTTACCATTTTCTTTCTGAGTTTTGTCGTAGTCTTTAAATGTTCATATCCTGACTAGCTGGATATAGACCCCAAATCATTGACTCATTATGGGAATGCTGAAATACTTTGCTCACCAGGGATAAAGCTAAGCATAGTTCAGCCTGTTGCTTTGCTGAATCTAATGAATTTGCTGAACTTCCTGTAAGCTTCTCCCCTGTAAAAATCATCTTGCTTAAATGCACGAGCTAAGCAATAGAAGTGTCCTGAATGCTGATCAGAACTTGTTATTTGTCTGTAGCCCAATGCTAAAAGTATTGAAAGAGACAATGGGAAGTTAAGTTGTTTGCAGGAGTTGGTTTTGTTTGGCTGTTCCTGTGAACATAAAAAGCCTTGGGTCACTGAATAATCCATGAGAAGCTGAATGTCTGCCAGTTGAGGTCACAAAAATATTCCTGCAAGCAGTCTGCTGTGAATGGTAATAGGGCAGGTCTAAACAAGGCAGAGAGCCTGCAATCACATTTCTGTGCATGTCCCCACTGCTACGTAATTCAGGAGCTGTCTGATGCAGGACATAAAGAAGTGATTAACTTTGATACTGCAGATGGAGAAACTGAGGCCCAGCAAGGCTGCCCAGCTGGGCAAGCACAGTTAATGGAATAACTCTTATTTGCATGTTCAACTCCAATAGATTTTGGAACATGTTTAATGCATTCATGGATATGAGTTTAATCTGCTAGGAAAATTTTGGCAAACCTACATAACCCCTGAATTCTACCCCATTTAATCTAGCATTCAGAGATTAGGTGTTAGGTGCACAAGCAACATGAGCTAAAGCCCCAGACTTTTTTCAGGTGATTTTGGGAATTTTTATTTTTTTTTTTTAACAAACAAACCCTCCCCAAAAAGGTACCATAAAAGTGAGGTAACAGCAGTACCTGAATGCGGACAATCAAGGCTGAGACAATAAAAAGAAGTTTCTTTGTTTCCTGAGGCCATAGGTGAAGAAATTTGTGTCCTTTCTCATTGTTGTACTAAAAATAGCGTTGGGGGAAGGTGCTCATAGTAACCAAGTATGAAAGCAATTAAATGTTGTCAGCAGGAAGACTGTGAAATGTGTGAAAATGTGGAGGAAAGGGGGATAAGCTGCACAATGAGACATGTGATGGGATGCACTGGCAAGCAACTCAAGTCCTTGAAAACACAAGCTTGCAAGTGGGCAGCTTTGCTGGACGGGTGGCAGAGGTGTTTCAAATACGGGCTGCGGCATGCAACAAAGGGGCAGTAGCTGTGTTGTTTCTCGCCTTGCAGAAGCACGACGGGCACTTCACGGTGATCCAGCTGGTGGGAATGCTGCGGGGCATCGCCTCTGGCATGAAGTACCTGTCGGACATGGGCTACGTGCACCGCGACCTGGCGGCGCGCAACATCCTGGTCAACGGCAACCTCATGTGCAAGGTCTCCGACTTTGGCTTGTCGCGGGTGCTGGAGGACGACCCCGAAGCTGCCTACACCACAAGTGTGAGTTTCTTATCTAGCTTGAGCGGCTGATTGCCTGGTGCCTCTTCTTTTCCAGTTTCAGATTTGTCTGTGCCGTAGGAAGAGCAGTTGGGGATTGGCGTTGTTCCCTTCCCAGTCATGTGATTCAGCAAACGCCCTGGCAGTGCTAAGGGAAGTTGTTTTGATTTTTGCCTAAGGGATGTGTAATAAACTTTGGCAAAAGTTTATTTTAAGCAAATGTGCAAGTGTAAGTGGGAGACCTTTTTCATTCTTTGTGGTTTTGTTGGCTGTGGAGGCTCTTTTCCCATGTTGTTTCCTCTTCTGGCAGTTTGTGTTCATTTACAAGGATATGTTTGTGAAAGAGAGATGGGAGAGGAGGGAATCTTACCAGCTTCACTGTTGGAAGCACGCTGCCAATGCAAGCCTTGCATTCATAAATTAGGATTTTAATTTTATTTCACTGAAGTTTATCTTCTAGCAGGACATGTAGGACCTTCTTTGCATGGTTTAGGTCTCAGTTTATTAATACTTAACTCCTTATGTGATGCATATAAACTGGAAAATGGGATTGGGGTGAGGGGAGTTGGAGTGGGCTTTTTGGTTTGTGATGTTGTAGGGGGGTTCCAGTGAAGTGAAAAATTCTTGAACGTGAAGAAGACAAATGACAAGTTCCAGTATACCATTTTTCCTGATACCAAACTACATTTCAGATGCAATTATTATCACAACAGTTAATTGTAAGCTGATTTTCGAGTAACTTTCATCTCTATCATTTAACCTAAAACTATTTCAGAGGCAGAGTGTGTTCTCATTGCTGTTCTCACAAAATGTGCAGAATTTCTATATTCCCATGATAGGGCACAGTGACAGAATTGTAATAGAGAAGATAAATGAACATTAAATAATTTATTTTACCCTTTTTTTTCTATTCCACTTTAAAAAGTGATGTATGGCCAAAATAAGGAACTCATCTAATTTCTCTGTACTGCAGTAAGTATTGTGGTGCATCTACTGAATTCAATTTAGATATTGTAATGGGATTTTAGATCTTGTATATTTATATATGTAGAATATAAATTTACTTTTAGTTTAGGCCTGAAATAGAGGTGTTCTGATAATTTTGCTGAAACTTCCATTTCTTAGATGTTCTATACAGAACTGCAAGCTGACCTAGAGGAAAACAAGTCACTTTGCAAGGTTTTCTATTGGTTTTAATATGCCAGCTGGGGGAAAAAAAGACCCCAGATTTTACTTTGTAGCAGAGATTTCCTTCATTTAGTTCTCAGTGTCAGCTCTGAGCCCAGGCTAATGGGCCCAGCTGGTGCCAGGCACTGGGAATGGCCAGGCAGCCCCTCTCCCAGTGAGGTACAGGAACAAGACCAAATGACAATTGGAGGCTTTCAGCTATTATTTATCCTGTAATTTTCTGCTGGATACCGACACAGAACAATTAGTTTTATAGAGTAGTTAGTGCCTGTCCTGGTCATCATGGCTAGAGCTGCTTTTCATCAGGAAGTGCTATGCTGTGAAAAAAAACAAACAGTGCCACGACATGCTCCTTTTTCCCTTTATCTGCGCTGAAGGACTTCCCTGAAACGTAGAACAGGCTTTGTTGAAATGCTCCCTGTTTTCCTGTCACTTCACCCAGCTGCTTAACATGGTGTAGGTGTAGGACTCAGAAGTGCCTCAGAGCCACTGCTCCACCCTGCCAAGGCTGCAGCCAGGTGCTCAGCTACCTAATGCTGCTGAGCAGGTTCCTGGAGCGTGTGCAGCATGTCACAGAGGCTGATGGCCAGTGGCAGGTCCCTGTGTCAGCCAGGCATCCAAGGTGAATCTGTTTTGACCACGGACCCCCCGAAGAAGATCAAAAAGCTTGGAAACTAAGGTGGGGAAATGCTGCGTACCCTTATGATATGAACTAAAAACTTTGTAAATGGGAAGGATTCAAAGCAACAGAGTCAGGTATAATGAAATGAAAAGCATTTCAAATCACTTATTCCTTCAACTCCAGCTTTCCTGTCCTTGCACTGACTGTTTTAGTCATTGTGGCAGAGCTTGCCCAGTCCTTCCTGTCACCTGTGGTCCTTGGGAAGTGTCCTTCCCTCATTCCTGAGGGCAGACTGAGAGCTGCAGCCAAGTTCTGTGTTGCACTCACTCTGTATGACCTGGGGACAGCTGAGTTTCTGTGGGATGCTCTTGCCTTCCATTGGCTCCATCCCTGGGATCTTCTTCCCCGTGAGCAAGTCCAGCAGATTTCTCTGTAGGAACATTCAGCAGGAAGTCAAAAACCCTGTCAGTTTTTAAAAGGACTCAGCACAACTCTGACCAAAATAGGGTGGGGACGCAAAGAAGGAAAGATTTGTCACAGTGGCTGTGGAGGACTCAGGGAAGGCTTTCAGAGGGGACTAGAAGCCCACAGTGGGTGCCAAACCCTCCTGCAGCTCTACTGCCCATCATTTTGGCACTGCCCTTTTTCTCCCTCATGAACATCTTCCCAACAGCAGGCCATGTGTATTCCTAGAGGATTTTATAGCAACTCTTCAGTTCCATACTGTGTTTTCAACATGTGAAAGTTAAACCCTCAGTGTTCTCTCAAAGATTCTGGTGATTTTACAATTCATGTTTCCTCTCCACAGAGATTTTTATTGATAACAGCCTCATACCTGTATCTGCAAGAAATGAACAGAGTGGGTCTGCATACTGAATAGCGGTGTTTTAGCCTCACACCTCCCAGTACAGCACTGTCAGTGCTCAGGGGAAACTGATTATTTTATCTTCCCCTCTTTGTCGTAGTCCTGGTGTCAGAAACTGAATGGTACAATTGGGTGTTTTCCTTGGAAATTATCTACAATACACTAAGCCAAAAATAGACTTTTATATCTATGATGCAGTGGTCGAGTATTGTGTAAATGTATTTTTTTGTTTGTTTTCCAGCCTATTGAGACAATGGATGTAAATATGTCTTTGATGAGAGGCTTTTTAGGAAATAAAGTATTGATTCCTGTTTGTTACCTGGAATCAAAAAATTTACAGCAAGATACCATTTTAGAATAGGAAGAAGGAATTAAAAGCCAGGAACGTTTGACTGCAAATCTTTGGGTTCCAGATTGATCAGGAAAAGATAAGGCAAACTTTGGGATAAATGAGTACTATGTGGGTTTTGCCTTTGGAGACAAAACTTTCATTTTTAGTAATGGTTTCCAAGGCAACAGTTAGGCATCAAAGGACATTTCTAGTATATAAACAAGATTTTCTGTCCATACAGAGGACGTCTAGGCTCTTGCATTCCTGCTTTTAGATAGACTGTGCTAGATGTTGTACATTAATTTAGTTTGAAACATGGTCAGGGTTCATATGTATTTCAAAAGGAAACAGATGTCCCCAGAACAACACTTTACATATAGCAAAATATTTATAATCAGAACAGAATTTGTGGCACTACTGCAAAAAGGACTAAACTGGTATTTCTCTTACAGGTGACACCTTAATAGTCTGCATTAAATCTGATTTTTAGCAAGACAAAAAGCTGCTACAAACAGAATTGTATGATAAAGAAATGTATTCTAGATTTCTTTTATCAGCTTTATTTCTGAATCCATTCTGAATTCATTCATTCAGCCTTAGCATGTGAAATATTTTCTTCTTTCCACAATAGGAGTTAGAGAATTGATTTATTGCATTGTATTTCCTGAATCACTTTGTAAACTTTATGGGTCTGATTCTTCTCAAGCCTGTTGGGTGAAATAACCTATCCAGGAAGTTTTCAGACTTATTAGATTCATTAGAGGAGCAGAGATTGATGCCAGTAATCTTTATAAATACTAACTTCAGAGGGATCAGGATGAGACATTGATATTTTTTGACTTTGTTATATACTTTCCACTTTGCAAGACACTTTCAGATTTCCCTGAGTGGTACACAAGTAACAGGTTTGGGGAGAGCAGGTTTAATTTGCTGAAAAGTAAAACAAGATGTAAATTTTCCAATTAATTTGGGATGTTAAGCAATATTTTCTGAACAACCTCTGTGCTATTGCAAGCGTACTGCCTAGGTATTTACTTTAAGGTTAGAATTAATCATGGACTGTAGAGTAAATTGGTTATTGGCAACCACTGAGAAAAAGAAGCCGCAAAGGTCTGCATTAACCTGTTTTCTTGAAAACTCATTGGTGATCTAAGCTTGAGCATAAATGCTGCCAACTCTTTAACTCCTTGTGTGGACATGAAGGGTCTGGACACCAGTATGATGAGGAGGGGCTGGGGGGGCTCAGCCTGGAGAAAAGGAGGCTCAGGGGGTCCTTACTGCTCTCCACAGCTCCCTGAAAGGAGCCAGGTGGGGTTCAGCTTCTGCTGCTGGTAATGAGTGACAGAATGAGAGGAAATGTCAGGTTGCTCCAGGGGAGGTTTAGATTGGATGTTAGAAAAATAAAATATCCTTCCAAGGCTACTGTGTGAGATTATAATATCATTTGCCAGACTAGAGCTACAGACCTCAATGGGATCCCAAAGGGGCTGTCTTTGGATAGGTCACTTGGTGCCATCTTCTGCCAAGAATCATCAGGATTCTTGTGCTCTTGGGCAGGAATCCAGCTGCTGCTGCCAGTCCCCAGACACTGCAAGTGCCTGCTCCTAGCTGGGCACCACCCTGCTGAGGGCAAAGGCTTGCTTTTAACTGCAGTGTAACTGTAGGAATTACTCTGCTGGGACTCTGGCACACACATCAGTATTTCGAAGAAGAGAGTAAATATCTCAGAATGTGGGCAGGAAGCAAGTTGACAAGAGCTGTGCTGATGGGCCCAGTTGTGAGAATTGCAGTAACTGGTTTTAAAGTGTGTGATGGGGTTTGTGTCCAGTGGTGGTGAGATCAGCCACCTAGCCATGAGTGCCAGCTTCAGCTGGATCCATTCCCTGCTCTCAGAGGATGCCTGGGGCTGGAAACTCTGCATGTGCCCTCTGTCATCTGCTGTGGTGACCTGGGCAGAGCATCCTCAAGGACAAGTAGCCAAAGGCAGGAGTGCCTTGGAAAAAAAAAAAAAAAGACTTTTTGCCTTTTGGGCTGTACCACTGTGAGGTGTGATGACTTTCAATTAGTAGCTGTGTGTTTAAAAGTAACAGAAATCCCAAACTGAGCCATTCAGTGCAGGGTGTGGTGCTTGCTATTTATTTTACTTATTTTTGTTGTTTGTAGTGGCCCCTGAAGATGAAAATATGTCTGTGGCAAAATTTAAACATTTGGAAACATTAATTTTCAAATTCTCTCTTCAGCTTTTATCTAGCTGTGATCCCAAGTTCATCTAAGAGGTTTTCTGGTTTATTTAACCCTCCTTAAATTTAGTAATAGAAACAAACAGACTATAAAAGACCACAACAAAGGCAGACCCTTAGGAAGAAGGTCCCAGGACAGGAATGAAACATAAATATAAAATTAAACTCTCTCCATGTTTTGTCAAACTTTGTATTTCTGTGAGTACTCACTTCCACAGTCATTTGAGTTTTGAGAATGCATAAAAAAAAGCATACAAATTTGCATTTAAATGTGCAGAAATTTAAAAGGAGCTTAATGGTTGAATTTAATTATAAAACTTAATCTCATCCCTGCTTTTTTCTTCCGCACCACTCCAAGCAGGAACTCCAAATATGGATTTGGCAGAGAAACACAGTTGGAAATTTGCATTTCACTTTTTCATTCCCAAAATTATGATGTTGATGAATTCAACACAAGTTTGTTTTAAGATTTTGGCTGTAAAAAAGGTGGTATTTTATACTTCATTCCTAATGTGGCTTTCAAAGCAACATCCATCATTCATTGTAATCCAATTTAATTTCAAATTAGAAGAATATATTGTAGTGTAATCAATCTAAAGGATGCTGCCTTTAAAGATTTGCAAGCTCTGCCTTTCTTTTAGCTTAGATTTCAGCTTTTTGTCTCTCTGGCTCCTCCCATTTTCATATAAACAAATTTGAGTTTTGAACTGTACATGTATGTGCTTTTGCTCTTTCTCAGGTTGACTCTCTGAACATCTCTCAGTGCTTTAATTTACAAATGTTTCATAAGACTGAGAATGAGCTACTTACAGATCTGTAATGCTGGTGTTCTTGGGGAGCTTTGCATCTTAGGGGATAACTGATGAATCTGTTTGTGACATTTAACTGTGAAGGTCACTGCATTTTTTCCCCTCAGAGTCACAAGTGTCAAGTCTGTCTTTGGTGTAAGATTCAAAACTTGCCAGGATTCAGTCCATACCAAGATGCAATGTTACATCTCTGAGCAAACCTTAAGTAGCAGTGCAAGGACAGAGGAGGTTGAAAAACTCAGTTCACTGGCAAATAATTTCTGAAATAAGAGTTAAAAGAGGATTATGAATCTCAGAAAGCTACAGGTGGTGTTTTTGAAAAGACATGGGGCTGACCAAGGCACCAAAGTTACTGATCTCTCAGCTGGGCATGAAGACCTTGAAAAATGGTCTGTGCACACTCTGCTCCTTGGAAAGCAGCCCAATAAATGTAAGCAGTACACTTCTATGTGTGTGTACACATGCACTGCATACTATGAGCAGTCATTTGGTTGTTAATTCCTCATACTGTTAATAGATTTTTTTTTTAAAGCTAACAATTTTCAGAATATTAATCTAATTTCAGATACAGCTGGGATTTGATTGCATGCATTTATAATTTTTAATAAGAATTATTATTTTCAAACTACAATTGAAGAAGCTATTGTAAACATGCAGAACATGCTTACACATTTTTAGTGAGATCTTTATTCACTCAGAACAATACTATCCACACTTAGGAGTAAAAAAAGTAGGTGTACTGGCATAAAACCAAAGTTATTGCTCTGTTGCTAATTCTGTGAATGAATGTAATCTTGAATGCCTGTTTTGTTTATTGCAAATGAAGGATCACAGTTCACTTAGGATTTTAGTATTCAATGTATTGACCAAGGTGCAGTAAATCATCAAATACTTTTCCTGTGCTGGAGCACACCTGCACTGTGCACAGCTCCTGATATACTGTTTAATGAGCTTCAAGGCAGTCCATTAAGGTCAAAGCAGTTGCTTTCAGTAGCATGTTGGCTGACAGTAATTCCCATAGGTTATGGTATTTTGATCTATAGAACAAGCAGGACAATCTCTTGAAAGCCTTTGAAAAAGAATGTAGCTTATTCATGTAGGTGTTATTTTTTTCCCATTAAAAACTACTGGTACCTTTCAAAGATGAGTTAAGAAACTATTATAAAATTTGTTTACTGTGTGCTTACAAGAGGTAAGTAATTCACTGGGAAAAGAAAACTAGCTCCAGTGAGCCAAACAGCTCAGCTCTAACTCCTTTATTTAGTTATTGGTAGGTGAAAGGAAATAAGATCTGGATGATTTTTTATTTTCATTTGTTGTACCACACTCAATGGGAATTTATGAGCCACATTAAATACCACTGTAAAAAGTAACTACTCTGCATACAGGCATATAAAACTTCTGGGTAGAAAATTTGAAGCACTTGGCTTCACCAGGCTTTTGTAAAGCTTCATAATTAAATCTTGACATATTACACAGCAGGGTGTGTTATGTCCATGAGTATAATTAAATGAATTCTTGACTCTAGTCAAAGAAAAAAAACAAAAAAAAACAAAACCAACCACCTGTTAGACTTGATTATTTAAAAGCAGTCAGTTGTTCAGGCACAGTTGAGGTGTATATTTCAAAGTTCACATGGAAGGAGCTTGGAGAGGAGGAGACTCATCCTGTGTCTTCAGCTGCTGTAGATCATTTGTGGTTCTGTCTCATTTCCCCTGCTGTGCTGTGTTTTGCACTGAGCTGGCTGCCTCAGCTGGACAGCAAAGAGTTATGACCCTGGAAGAGATGGAAAATTCTCAGCAGTGCTGCTAGATTGTGATGAAATCCTGTTTATTTTTCAAGAGTTGGGAATTCCTGTGTGCTAAAGATCTGACATATGGTTGCACTGTTTTTTAAGGGGTGGAGGGTTTTCTGACTGGTTCCTGAGGAACCACCCTACATTGTATTTGCATGTGACTGGCTAGGTCTGTGTTTCTTAATGACTGTCATCAATTTGAAATTTATCAAATGAAAAAGAGGCATTAAAATTTCAGAGACACTATCTATGTTCATGTTCCGTGAAAATAAATGGTAACACAGAAAACAAGTTCTGTTAATTTAGCAAGGACTTGACCCTGATTGATTTTAGCCTGGAATTCTGATATCCAGTCTTCAAAACACAAGTCTAGGGAAAACTGAGATTCCTTTTCTTCTTTTACTTGTGAAGAGAGCAAGTGGGGACTTTCTGGGGGCAAATATCAGCATTATGGATATGTTGTGTCACCATGTGGATGTGGTACTTAGGGATGTGTTTTAGTGATGAACACAGTGGTGATGGGGTAATGAGTGGACTTGATGAACTTAAAAGGTGTTTTCCCAACTAAATGGTTCTATGATTCTGCCTGCTTCTCTGGGTAATGTTGCACACCTGGGAGGGTTTAGGATACATTAATGATGGAAGAGCTCACAAATAACAAAGGAGTATCTTTCCACATTGCTCAAGTACTCTTTGTATAAAGAGTCTGCCAAAGAGTAGATCCAGTGAAATATGAAACAGGGTAGTTCTAGCCCAGTATGATCTTGCTTTTGTGTTTAGATGTAATACTGATGTTTCATAATTTCTTCTGGGAGAACCTGTGGCCTGATTGCTGTTGTGTCAAGATTTTGGTATTCACTTCAGGAAGTGAAAAAAAATGCGCATCTCACATGCTGATGTATTTTTTTGTTCACTTTGATACCAATTCTAATATTTCTCCTGTACATTATATCAAAGTTGTTGTAAGTGGGATTCTGTAATTACAGAAGGAAGTTTCTGAAGCAAGGAAGACACGTGTTAAACTTAATCTACTTTCATATTTCTGTAATAGAAATGTTAACTTGGGAACAAGACTGACCTAGTTATTCACCTAAATAAATCCCCAGTGAAATCAACCAGGGGAATTTCCACTGACCATGTAGGAACTGTGATTTGTCCTAAATCAAAGGGATAACTACAGTAAGAAGTTTTTCACTGTTGCCTGTTTGCTTACAAGAATGAAAGCTAGATTATCTTCAGTCATACACAAACCCTTGAGAATCTTGCTGGTGCACTTTCCTTATCGATCAGATTTTCAAAACTTTGCAAGGGTAAACTTTTAGTTCCTTGTGTTCTTTTTTAGTCTTTCTCTTTGGCAGACTTTCAGATAGCAGCTTCTTGCCCAGCTGTGAGTTCTTCCCTTCATTATAAGGGGGGAGTTGGGAGGGGAGGGTGATTCACAGTTTGTGGTTTCTGGTTTTTCCCTTTAAACAGAATGTCACAGGAATATTGTGGCAGGGTATTTCAGCTCGTCTGGCTGAAAAACGTGTTAGATTGGTGTGGTTCTGGTAAATTTCGGTCAGACATCACAGTCTTTGCTCACTACTCACCCAGGCAAAACTCCTGTTGAGGACAGTGGGAGTTTTGCCTGACTAAGCACTGCGGGATTTTGCCCTTAGTATCTAAAATATTTGATCTGTTCCTTGCGCTTTTGGAAGTGCTCTAGAGGCAAATCTGGTGTCTTGTCCTTGACTGCCTCACTGTGGCTGTATCTTCCTCAGCCTAAAGGCTCACGGATTCTTGTGCCTCCCAATATTAAGCATCTCTTCATTGACAGAACATTTAAAAAAAAAAACAAAAAAAAACTGCACTACTTCATATTTATTATATTTAAAGTAATTCCAAAATCTGTGTGGTAACCATGTGTATTAGTGCATGAAAAGGAAATTATATTTTTGTATTCTGGACTTCTTGTTCCACTTTTTTCTGCTCTAGAGATACAGAATTTTGTTTTCAGTTGTGAGGGCTTGGGGGGGGGGGGGTGAGAATCTTTACTCTTAAGAAATCTCATGGCTTTTTGTAGTTGCCTATAAAATATTTCACAGGTTCATATCACTGCCTGTCCCATAGAGGCTTTTGGTTCACAGTTCAAATGTCAGAAATTCATTCAGTGAGGACTAGGGTCAGTTTTGTGGAGTAAAAGATGAGGCAAACAGAGTCATTAATAAATTCACTACTATCTCAAAACAGTTTTGTTTGTAAGTAAGGCATTAGATGAACATGCTTAACTGCCCTCACAAAGAAATGTGTGCTATTTGGACATAAAGAGACATACATAAACCCACATGGAAGATCTAGTTTTCTTCTTAGTAATGTCACCATGCTTAATGTTAAGATTTTTCATTGTTTTTCTAAAATCAGCTGATGTGCACTTTGAGATGAGGCTTATCATCCTCCCCCATAACACCACATCACTGACTGTGCTTTCATTTCTACCCTAATTTTTATCTGCCTCTGTCTTCACTCTCAGTGCATTACCTATTAGTGCTTCCTCTGTTTCCTCTTTTCATTGTATCTTGTTTTATATCAGACCCTCTGGAACTGGAACTATCACTTTTTTTTTCCATCAGGCATTCTGCTTTTCATTTAAATTCCCTCTTGAAGATCCATATCTGAGGGTTTACTACAAACCCTTTTGAATAAAAATGCAGTCGCCCTATTCTTTATTTAAAAAAAAAAAAAAAGCTCTAGGGTAAATCTCATCATAAATGCATTTCACAGCTCCTTAGAAGCTTGCTTATCCTTACTCAGGCTGAAGAACTCCCAAATCTTCAGAACTTCTCCTGAAATAAGTACTCCTAAATGTGGATAAGGTGTTATCCAGCATGAACAATTACCTTGAGCTCTTTCTCCCACTGTAGCTGTCACAGCCTGTACAAAAGAGCACTTGGTAAACAACCAGTTATAGCCTAAGAAAAATATGCTAGAACCATTTCTCCAAAATGAGGAAGCTGGGAACAATTACTAAATATTTGCCTCTCTTTACACAGCCTCCCTTAAATTCATCATTATAACACACACAGTGAACTCCAGGAAAATATTAATTTCATACCCAAATCCTGCAAGTCAACCACCACACTTAGCCATTCCTCTTATTTCAGCCTCTTTAGCAATGTCATGATTATAGATTAATTTATTTTATTTTTAAACATAGAGAGGCTTTTCAGTGCTGATACACTCCCAGAATTACAGAAGCAGTACTATTGTTTAAATATGTAGGCAGACACGCTGTTCATAGTCATTTTTTTCCTGGAGAAGCATGGGATGTCCATCAGCCTGGCCCTGGTTTCATTCTGCATCAGTGAATAAGCCTTGCACAATCATTGTAGTGTCACTTTTGTATTATGCTTAATGTACTTAAACACATTTCTCTGAATTGATCGCTGAATTTTCAGCAAACCATTAATGAAATTGTTGGCTTAGTGAAAGTACCTAACATGAAAAGACTCTCTTCAGCCTTTTCTCTAACAAGCTAGAATAATTAATTCAAGTTGCCAAATCATGTATTCAACAACATCTTTAAGTAAATGTTCTTGATATAAAGTTTAATTTGGTCTTTGTACCCTTGGTCTGATTTTTGATATAATTTTCTCAGGAATAGCTCTCTGACTAATCTTTTCCTAATAAGTTTAGTATAGTTCATTACAGGAGTGAAGTAATTCAAATGTGTTTTAAAAGTAAACAGCTCCTGTTCTGGGGCTGTGGTTTACTCAGGATACTTTTCAAATGTGCAGATGCTGATTAGGGATGAAAATGTATTCCCAGAAGTTGAGAGAGCTGGTGTGTATCTGTCTTGAGTAACAATGATTCAGCTGTGTTGTTCTAAATTGAAAGAATATAACATTTATTGGTCTAGATTTGCTCAGTAAACATTTGGAGTTCTTAAACGGGGAGGAAGTCAATAAAGCACCCTACAAATCATCCAGGGAAGTCAAGGATCCCTATTCCAGCATCTCTAATTAACACTGTGTAATTACACACATTTAATTCTTTTATTCATTTTTTGTGCTCAACCATGTGGCCTTAATTTTTTTTTTTTTTCAGAATTTCCAGTTTAATATGTCATGTAAAAAATATTCCTATAGCCAGCTCTTCTGGATAAGAGTGGAAGCAGGATTGCCACAGTCCCCCTTGGCTTTATGATCAGAGATATTGAATTGCCCAGTTAAACTGGGGCTTTATTCCATGTGCTAATTGAAATAACTCTTGGCTTTCTCTTGTACTTGCACTAGAGTAGGTCAGCAGCATTTCTGCTCATGTTTTTGTAGTGAGTCTGGCCTTGTGCATTTTCCTGTCTGCTTCTCAAGATTTCATCTCTGCCCCTTGTTCCTTTGTGCTGGAGACAGGCTGATGCTGGGTATTGCCACTGAAACAGGAAGGCATGCTTTGTACCATATAAATGGATTATTTCTTGTGAGCAATAACTTTCTTGGACTAGGCCCTTTTTCTTTTTTTATCAAAAAGATTGAAAAACTTTCTGGGATTCCTTTAGTCTCTTGATCAAATTCTTTGGGTTTTTTCATGGTACAGAAATGTCACAATAAAATTAGGTATAGAAAAAAAGGGAGCAAATAGAAAGATACACCTAACAGCTGTGACTAACAAAAAGAATATATGTCATTGCATAGTATTTCTTCTGAAATTTGCTCAGTTTATAGAATAAAAGGGAAAAAAAAAACCCACAGCACAATACACTGTAAATTATTCAATGAAATGAATGCACACTGTGTTTGCAAAATTTCTTTTCAGTCTTTTTTAAATGAGAACTGCCAAAAATTCATGGAACTGTCATGCTTATAAATTGTTTAGGATATCAGCTACACTCCTCTTGAAAGAAATATGCTGAGATCCATAGCTTCTGTATTTGTTGAGGTTTTAATATGTTTTTTTTTTTCTTTCCAATTGCATATAGAACATTTGGCCTCTGTCAGAAATAGGACCATAAATAACATGTGCTTCTTAGTTAGGAGAGAACAGTGAGGGGGGCTTGTATATATTTTTGGCAACAACTAATTCCACAGAATAGTAATATCCCATTGGTAGGTGACAGAATCATCTCAAGAGTCATTTTGACATGCAGAAGATACAAGGTTTCATGGTTAAATATTTTAATTTCAGCTTTAAGTCCCTGTTGGAAATTGAGGAGAAAAGACTTGTGACAGGACCCTGAGTCAGCCAGAACTTTGGGCGAAAAAATGCGGATCTTGCTTGAAGGTTAGGCTTAGTCAGGGACTTTATGAATTGTGCCAGCCCCTTCTCATCTCTAGGAGGTTCTTCCTCTCCTCTCTGAAGTTTGGCTGCCAGATCATCACAAACTTCTCAGGGCTGTCTCTTGCCTGCCACATCTTCCCTTCTCCTGTGTCCCTCCCTGAGCAGAGTCAGTGGCAGCCCAAGCAAAGAGACCTCAGAAGTAAAGCTGGAGGAAATCTGGAGCCTCCCCCAGGGCTTTCATCTAAGAACCCAAAGAAAAATTTAAAATATCCATCTTACAGGATTGCTGCCTTTATCCTGTTCTAAAAAGACCTATTATTGCTCCATCTCCTGACTGGATGACTGACAGGACAAGTAGCAAAAAGTATTTGTATTAGTCAGCTGTACATGATGGCATGTTCTTTGCTAATCTCTGCAGTAAAATAGAAATATCTAAAGCTCATACAAAATTTTAAGTAAAGATTGATGTGGCATACCAAAGATTCATCAAAATAGAGACGATTTCCTCAAGCTCTGAAAGTTCTGTCCAGAAGGTCTGTTCCATTAAGAGAAATAGCAACTCTGCTGTTTCATTGCTAGCTTCAATTTGTGTGCAAATTTAATTACAGCAGACACATAGGCTGGGCCCCACAAACTGCTGGCATCTCACTTGTCAGAATGGGTGATTTTACTCTGAGTTATCTTTGTTTGGGAAGCATCAACTGCTGGAGTGAGCATGGCACTGAAATACTGGTGCTTTTCACAAAAAACCTTAAAAGTCCCTCTCAAAGTACTTGTTCAAAATACAAAATACAAATTCAAAATACAGTGAACATTTTCCAGTGGGCCCATATTATTTTTTTTTTTTCATGGGAGATGAGGCTGGGACAGGCATTTATGAGGTACCTGCCTCTCTACACCCAAGATCTCACCCTGGCACTAGAAAGATATGTACTTTGATAGAGTTTTTGGTGGGGAAAAGCTATTTTTCATAGCTAATATGCACACAACTCTTGCTGCTGGCTGTGCAACATCAGTTTTATAGCCCATGTGAATGGCACCTCTCAGCTGCTCAGCGTTCCTGCAGGTTTCTTTGGCATCACACACTTTTATTTGCAGTTGCTCTGTTGCTGACATCTCCATGGACCAAGCTATTCATTGCTCATGAGCAATTCCTTCATGTAGGCACATGTGTTGTTTTCTTTATTTCAGGGTCCTTCAAAATACCAATTCCCAGTGTTCTAAGTTTTTATAGGGCACAACAGAAGTTGGTGAGACCCCGTGAGGATTCTGGGAGGGTTATTCACACACTTATGAGCCATCACATTCCTACTCAGCTACTAAATATAATTTCACAGTTTTTCCTACTTATACCTGCCTTGTTGTTTGTAAGAAAATATGTATCTTGTCACCACAGGGAAAACGATAAACAAATCTTCAAAGAAGGAAATCTTCTGGGATGAGGCATGAAAATCACATGGATTTTTTTTCCCCTTTTCCCTAATTTTGCCTCTTTCACTTTTGCTTCCTGCTTTGTGTCAGCTTATCAAAAGTACAGAGTAGGTGAGGGGACTTAGCTGATCTTGCTGCTTACTTATCCAGGGTCATGACAGTGTGGATAAAGCAAACTACGATGTTTATCCTAGAAATGGACCAAATGCTGTGTGTTCATTGGAACATCTGTGAGTTTGGCTCGATGACAAGTCCCAGAGCAACACAAGAAACCAAACATTTTCCTCCTGCAGCTTCATAGTGCTGATGTGTGTTTAATCAAATTAATAGTAAGAGGAATAAGACTTAACAGAAAACACACCAAAAAAAAAAAAAAAAAAAAAAACCAAAAACAAATCCAAGCCTAAAATATGAAACTGAATTTCCATTATGAAAGTTAGCATGCAAGTTGAATAACAGAAAAAGAGAAATTATCAGCTGATTTTTTGAGCTAAACTGAATAAAGAAAATAGAACAGCTTGTGTGATCTTAGAGCTTGAATACTATTCTTCTGGTTTTGCAGTGTTTACAAAATCAGAGGTAGGAGATCAACACCACTGTACTTTGGGACATGCAACACAATGTTGCACTGAGGAAAAGGCTTGATTTATTATAGTGAATATGATTCATTATTTAACAGCCTAGAGGTTTATATGTGTTTCTGTGGCTTAATAACTTCAGCAACATTTCTCCATTGCATGTGGAATATAATGCAGGATTGGTAAGCATTATAAAGATTGTTCCAAGGTGGAATTGTTAGAAGTAATACCTTTTTTTGAGTCACATAGTTCATCCTTTCCTGGTTAGATGCATACTGAGAATAATTGTGATTTTTCATACCAAATTAGTACTTTGCCTATAACTACTTCATTCTTTAAAATCTTTATGTGGATTTTTTTTTACTGAAGTGAACACACTGCAAAGGAGAAAGGTGCCCACGTAAGCATTCATAGCAGTTGGCCATTATTTTGTTCTATTTTTATAAGTACAGAATCAATCATAAGTCGTATGTGAGATGAAGGCATGGCCCAGGAACACAGCAACTGCATAAGTTGAAACTTTACTTCAGAGATTCTTCTCTTCTACCATGCTGGTTTACCCATATAAATCATTTATATCCTGCTTTCAGTAATAATGAGCATCCAGAAATCCAGTTCTTGCCAGTGGGAGTTGCAGGCATTCAGAATATTTGATGGTCCTCAACTTTTGTCTCTGTTTTTCCCACTGTGAAATGGAGACAGCAGCTTCTTCAGAGGGTTGCCATGAGAGTCGTTATTTGGGAGCTGTAAAAGATGCTGAGGAGCAAAATGGCTGAACAGTGTTACTGCAACATTTTCATGTTTAATCATTTTAGCAAAATCACCTCTTGTTTTTGGAAATACATATAAAATATGAAGCGTGAAAAACAACTCTGCAGATTTGGTTACAGTGCTTGGAAAAATCATTATTGGTCAGCATACCTGAAAAAAAAAAAAAAGCTTTATAGGCTTTTAGGGAATTGTGAAGACAATTGAGCAACAAAACAAAAACAAGATTGTTTATCTGACTTGAGGTTTTTGCATGGTGCATTTGCTGTGATTATCATGAATCTAAAGAAGGCAGTTTCAACACTGAGCTTTTCAACCCTCAAGTGCCAAAATAAACAAAATTATTTAAGTGTATTCATGCTTAGTTTTGCTATACATTTTTAATAAAGCAGCAATTGTCTGTATTCCACTGCTGAAAATCTTATACAACTGAAAGATTTTGAAGCACTAAAAAAGATCAAATGTGCAATAAAATGCTATGGCATTAGTCCATGGAAACACTGTGTGTATTGCAAAAAGCAATACACATGAAAAAAGGTTGTTCATTCCTTCCATTAACTCTTTTGTGATTGGGGATGGAGGACATTACTTTGTTGTGGGTTTTTGGTTTTTTTTTTATTAGGCTGAGTTATGCCAGAAGTGCAGGCTAATCTACCTTTCACTGGTTAGAAGAATACATGCCCCAGAGATATTGATGCTGTAGTCATGGGAAAAGTCTCAGAGAGTATTCCAGAAGGTGTGGAAGTTTAAGGATAGAGGACTGATCTGTATCAATTTCCCAGAGCACATCTTAAGGCTGTAATTAGTCAGCTCTCTGGTACCTGGAATAAATCAAGTAGTGTTCTGGAAGCTGATGATAAGGAATGGTGGCTTCTTTTCAGTGTTGTTTTTGGTGGTGTTAAATCTCTGGACACACTGAGTTTACCTGAAAGTTTCTCATCCTGATAGAGCTGTTTTACTGGGTGAAAGTGTGATCCCCATCCTCTGAAAGATTCAAGTTCTTTCTTCAGTTCTTTCACTGGATTTTTACTGGTTGTTAGGAATTCCTGAGAATGATCACCAGGCTGCTCCAGGAATTTCCAGTCTACACCAAAAACAAGCAACTGAGGAATGCATTTGTTATAAAATACACTCTACTGTGTTGTGAGTGTGAAAATAAGTATTTCTTGATTAGCATTCTGGGTTGGTTTCTTCTCAAGTGATACAGATTTTGAAGATAAGGTTGAACTTTAGCACTTCACACAAAAGACAACAAGAAATCAAAACCATGCATTAGTATTCCATAACTTTTTTGATATCAAAACCATTTGGCTTTAATTTCCTTAACTATACAAGATCACAATCCAGAAATCAAGTGGAAGCAAAAGAGTAGGTTGTTAACTATCTAGAGACTGAGTAGAAAAATGCATTTTCCTTAAAATGTCATTAAGTTCTGCTGAATGTTTTTTGATTTATTCTACCTGAAAGAGTTTGCCTTCAGATGCTGCAGTACAGCTGCACTAGAGCTTCCTGTTGCAATGCCATTTCTTTGTTTGTCCACCAGAGATTTGGAAATCCATTTCCTAACTTTATATTCATATATGCATATGTTCATTTTTCAGTATATAAATGTAACTCAGATGATCGAAAAAGAACTGTCAGTGCATATGATTTTGTAGCACAAAAAGATGCTTCCTGCAGAAGTTGCATCCATATATAATGCAAGTTTCCATGTAAATTAACATTTCAAAATTAAAAATAATTATTAAAAAAAAAAGTACTTGTTTTCCAAGATTCTGAGCTAGGTAGATTTTTTTTTTTCCTCCTGAAATAAACATGCTGGATTTTTTTTTTTTTTTTTTTTTGTAGAGACTCTAAAAGGTCAATTTTCAGCTACTTTGATGAAGCTTTGTGGTGAATTTGTGAAGGTAATGCAAGAATTCCGACTGCTTAGAGGGTGTCATTATAAAATAAACCCCAGCTGGTCTAGCACCAGGGCAAGTTTGATGTCAGAGAATAGTGATAGAATCACAGAATAGTTTTTCCACTATCCCAGGTTGTTCCAATCCCCATCCAACATGGCCTTGATATCCAAGTACTTCATCAAAATGTTTCCTTCTGATGATGTCTTACTGTAATATGTCATGGAAGTGGCATATTATATGATAAAGTAAAATATCCCCTGAGCAAGGTACAGGAATGATAAATTATGTTAATATTTTGTTCCCATTATGTTATCATCAGTCAGATGATGATTTAGTATGATGCACCATCAGAAAAACTCAAAGTGTTATGTCATCTGCAGATTTCAAGGTGTAAATCCAACTGACTTATGGCACAAAAGGTATTCCAGTGCCACAATTCACAAACAGCCTAAATTAGAGTATGCCAAGATACAGGAAAGAGTACAAAAGTCTAGGAAGTGC
Organism: Vidua macroura; assembly: GCF_024509145.1. Taxonomy (NCBI): domain Eukaryota; kingdom Metazoa; phylum Chordata; class Aves; order Passeriformes; family Viduidae; genus Vidua; species Vidua macroura. The sequence continues at coordinate 113,396,631 of NC_071572.1, read as the reverse complement.
CATACTAAGGGGTGTGACTGTTGTAAAGGCCAGAAGCAGATCCTCAGTGTCTGTAAGCCAACATTACACCAGTATAAACACCAGGATGTGAAACTGGCCTTGCCACTGGTGTGACTGGGGCTGCCATCAGGCTCATCAGTCAGGGCTTTGCTCTGGTGAGTTGCAGATGAGCGTGACATAGAAACCAGCTTGATGCTCAGTGCCCTTTGCTCAGGCAGCTGGCAGAGATCTGGATGAATGTGGGTATCTGCAGGAAGGCTTGGCCACATTCCTGTGCCAAACTATTCATCATCCAACAGATGGTTATCCTATTATTCAACAATTTGCATACTGCCACACTGCAGTGATCTATGGCCACTGCCACTGTATCACTACACCAAATAGAAACATCAGAGAAGCTTTGTTGTGAAGCAGCCCTTGCTTGGACTGAAAACTACTCTTGTACATTCGTTTCTTTGGGGTTTTTTTTGGCAATACACTTCATCTGTGTTTGTGCAGTTACAGTCTGACAACACTGTGTTGCACCTTCTGCTGGACTCCATGATCCTTGTGTGTCTCTTGCTACTCAGAAAAAAAAAATCTGTGAATCTCTGGGATACCTTCCAGGGTCAGAGGAGAGGGGAAAATTTATTTCATTTATTTATTTTAATAAAGCCCTGTGTCCTGGTGCTCCATTACAGACATCAGCTGCATCTTCATGCCACAGTTACCCTGGTTCTCAGGCTGCCTTCTGCAGCCTGTATAGCACAGCTTCTGATCTTCTGAGAATCTCTCCAGACACCTTCACAACACCTCCAGCTTCTTGCTGTGCTCTTCCACTTCCCTGATAAAGTTTAGATCCCTCCCGTGCTCCTGTGGGCTCATGCAATATCAAATTACTCAAGAGCCTTCCACATCCCTATACCTGTCTCTCCAGTAGCCCAAATATTTGCCAGCTGGGCAACTTGTGCCTGAAGCTGTGCAACCTGATGGGCCACTGAGCTGCTGCCTGGCCCAGAAGTACAGCAGCATCTTGAGCTCTTCCAGCAGGATCTCTCTGCTTTGCTTGGTAGTGGTTTTCATTAAACATATGGGAAATAGGCAAGGGATGAGCTGTGTATTTGTAGAGGCCCAATGGTCCCTGAGATCTCTGCAGAGAGCTGGCAGACACAAGACAGTGGGAGACCTGCATTTCCTAAAGCGAAATGCACCTCAGTGAGCAGGTGACAGTGCCAAAAGGGACACCAGAGACCCTGTGGAGGTGATTGGACCTAGCCTTGGATGTCTTTCCCATCCTGCCTTCCCACCATCCATGCTTTTTAAATTCCCAGTGGTTCTGAGCCCCCAGCCTGGGCTTGGCAGGCAGACAGATGTGCTGGGGTGCAGCTGTGGCTCGTGCACTTTGTTTCTTTGGAAAACCAGCAGGGTGGCACTGGGAGCATTTTGGCCTAATGTGGGAGAAATGGCTGTGCCATCCTCTCCTCTGCTGAGCCTCACTGCCCACCCTGCCTTGGCAAGCCTTCCTTTCTTTGTCCCTCTGTCCCCAGATGGGAAGGCAGGACACAGTGTTCAGTGTTTGACACGTCCCTGGTCCCTGTCATGCTCCTTGATCCATGGCCCTGGATTCAGCTGCTTCACCTTCATCAGCAGCTGTTCTTCCATCTCCCCTTCAATATATGAACCATATTTTTATACAGCATGGGCAAATTTAGACATGCAACTTGCATGATTCTCAGCAATCTGGGAATACTTTTATTCCATTTTTTTTACTCCTAAGTGCAGTTTTTTATTGCTGGTGAAAGATATGATGCTAAAATCTTTACAAGACAGTGTCGTGTCTCTATGGAGCAGACACAAGACCTCCACATGCTCATCCAGGAGTCAGCCCCCACTCTCAGGGCAATACTTTTACATGATTCTTCTCCATAGTGTGCAGTGCTTTCTCCTTTGCTAAAATTTGCTAAGAGTAGAATTTATGATTTCCTTTTGTCAAAAGAGGTTTGGTCACAAAAGATATCCATGAACATGGTAGAGACATAGGAATGTAGTCATAGAATCAGCAACAAAAAATGACCTGTGATGCTTCAGCTACCCATCTACAGTTATACTTTTTCCCATCAAAGAACACTTCACTTTAGATTGCTTCCTTTAACATTAAATTTTAAAGTTTTTTCAACTTTCTTTTCCTCCAAAATGCTGTTGACATGTGCATCATTGACCTTTTCTCCAGTGACACTGTTAACCATGTGCTTATATTTCACCTGCAAACAAACTGAGATGATGGGAAGAGATGAATGGCCTGAGACAGCTGCAGTGCTTGTGAGCTCCAAAGCATGAATCCAAAAGGCAAACAAGCAGGAGATTTCAAGGAGGAATTCCAGATTCTCTGTAATAAGTGCACATGCTGTGCACATGATGCATTCTCAGTTCAGGTTATTGAGCTTTCAGCAGTCTGTGTCTCAAAGACTTCTTTAAATCAGAGGCAGGTCTTTGTGTGTAATACCCTTCACAAATATTTCTCCTGTAAATCTACCTGTTGCTTTTGGAAAGGTTTGAATTTTTAGAGACTGTGACATCCTGTAGCAATGTGTCTTTTAAAAAAAATTGTTTTGTTAACGTTTTTAATCTGCTGCTTGCCACTTATGTTTGATGTACTTTGGGTCTATTCTCTCAATCTATTATCTGATCCATTATATTCAGGGTTTTATAGACCATTCTTCTTTCTTTTTTCTGTACCTTTGTTCACCTATTCTGTCTGTTAGTTTCAATATGTCCTTTTGGAATGAGGGATTGAGACTGTGGTCAGTAAGCAATATGCAGGAATATCCTAGGTTTCAGCAGTGCTATGCTTCTCCTTTTCCTGATTATTTTTACAATTTCATTCCATTTTCCCCCTTTACTCTGCTTTTGAGCAGGGGGTTGATACTGTTATAGAGCCAACTCTGTGCTATAACTACAATATCCATCTTGTGACAGCTTAGTACAGTTATGTTATTTGTTATGTAAAACTAGGAGCATTTTAATCTGTGTGCATCACTATAACACTGATTTTTGTGACATTTTATCAGTTTACAATTCAGTATCATAAGGTTCTTTGGCAAATTTTTGTAGTAAATCCTCATCATCTTTACTGCCATGAATACTTTTGGATTTCTAGTACAATTTTAGATGTTCCCAGTTCAGCCTGTATTATAGATTCTGCATGCACTGCCAGCAGGACATGAGCATTGATCTCTGGGGGATGCCACTCTAAAAACTGACCTTTTCTTCCTGACTGTTTGTTTCCTATCTTTTGACCAGCTACTTATCCATGAATTGACTGAAACTTAAATAACTAAACTCCTTCAGGATAAAATGAGAAGTGACCTCACAAAAATGTGAGCAGAAAATGTAATCCATCAGTTACTTAGCTATTAAGGATGAAAACTAAAGCAGTGATACTTGCAGAGTAGCTCAGCCTCATAATAATTCTGATCATCATCCATGTGTGGCACTGCAACTCTCAGAAGAAAAGCCTAATTTTCGTGGTGTTTCCAACTTGTTTCTGGAATAAATTTTGAGGAGGCCCTAGGTAAATAAAATCTCATGTACCCCAGAGCAAGCTGTCTGTTAATTCAGTATCTAGGTTCCTACATTCTCTCTAGAACAGCATCCCAAAGAATGGAATATTCAAATGCTTACTGCAGACAGTACTATAGCCTATATAGTATTAATTTTACATTTAGATCCATTTCAGTTTGTTCTCACTTTCTGAGCTCCCAGATGCTTCTGAGTTTTTATTGGCCACTTCAAATTGTGTGGTATAGAAGGAATTATGGCAGGGTTCAGGGGCAGGGCAGAGGAATGAATTATCTGGGCATTATGGCAGGACAGGGAGAGGCCACTTGATTCCTGAAATTTGGGAAGTGTTTGCTGTGCATGTCAGCTAGATACAAGTGTGGAAATCACGAGCCATGAAATCGTTAATGATAGATAATAACATCCAGTGTTCAAGCAGTGCATGGTAACAGTGTGTTTTTGATCCAGTAATACAATACTTCATGAAGCCCTGGGCAAGGCAGAGGCATAATTTCTGAGATGATCCTTCCTTGATGCTTTAAAGAAAAGGTAGTGCCTGGTAAGTTCTTTTTTGTTTTCCACTTAAATTACTTGAGTTTAGAGAAATATTTGTGTTTGGTAACTCAGTGCTGCTGGAAGAATGGACCACATAGCAAATTCCTTTGTTGAAGAGTTGTGCAACATAAGGCATCCTTCAAATAAGCATCTCAGAACCAAAAAAAAAAAAAAAAAAAAAAAAAAAAAAAAAAAAAAAAAAATCCTTTTCACCTTATCCATTGACTTTGGTAGGACTCCCTGTGTAAGCAAAGTGGATGGGCTGGATGTGCAGATTGAAGGACTCTGGAGGAGTAACTCTCAAGAAATTGGTTACGGCTGTAATGTGAGCTGTGCTGACACAGCTGGTAGATAGCTTGAAATTGATGCTCTTGAAAAGAGATAGATCTTTGCCAGAAATATTAGTTTCAAGGAAAAATGACATTTTTTCCTGTCATTACTGTCAAATAGCGCTGTAGTTTCTAAACTGGATTTGGTAGAGATGCATGCTCCCGATATTTAATTTCAGAAGAGGAAAGGGTTTCTCTGTGATCGAGAGCCAAGCACACAATACTGCAAAATGCATTCTTAATCCTAAAGAAATGTGAAGTCCCACTCTCTAAAACAGTATGAGACTCCTTGGCCCCTCCAGTTGCATCATTCCTTTCAAAAGACCAGTCTCAAAGAGGTTTTACAAAATACTTGTGTTTATTTCTCTTTGTACACTTGACTGGCTCTCACCAGGGCTCTGAGGATATCACCAGCCCTCACTAAGCTGCCTGGCCTGGAATTCATTTTAAAACTAAACAAATATTTTTAAACTAATATTTCTGGCAAAAAAAAAAAAATATCTATCTATTTTCAATGAGCACCTTGTAGATAAAGGCATCCTGTCTGACAGGAAAAGATGCATAATCCAGTTAGTTACACAGACAAGAGGCAATGGTATCAACCACTTGTATTTGGGAGTTCTTTGTCACTGTATAAAGTTCCTTTAATTGCCCTGTCAAGAAAATAAGGCAGGATAGATGTAAATGGTCAAAAATAATCTCTGCCATTTCACTTATGTGGATTTTGAGGGTCAGAACTATGCATTTTTTATCAGCCTTCTCACTATCTCTCAGGCCAAGGTAGGATCAGTGCCTCAGAGCAGGTGAGGGGCTGCTGAAGGGCTTTGTTTCAAAGGAAATGAATGCTGCTGCCACTCCTAAAGAGAATCTCCACTGTGTTAGAGAGTGTTTCTGATTTCACAATTCTTTGAATTTTAGCAAAGTCAATTAATGTTTTAATTCCTTTGATTTTTGAGCTAAAAGGTGACAGGGTAGGATATATCTGCCTTGCTGGAGGTTTGCATATGTGTGCAGCACTACTCAGTTCATGCATCTCATGGCCAAAATGACAGGATGGTGTGGAGTATTTTGGAGTAGAACCCTGATTCACCTCTTCTGGTTAATGTGAAGTATTTCTGATGATCTCTGGACAGGCATTCTCTCTTGTCTGCTTTAATTCTGCCTGTACCTTCAGTGCTGATTCCTTCCATCCATCAAGAGCTTTCTCTCTTTTGGAAGACACAAATAGATGTGCAGTGTAGGGGTTAACAGCCACTAAAATTAACATACTCTCAAAACCATAAATAACTTGTTCTGAAAATTTGAATAGCTAACTTGGGGGGGAAATCAAGTTCCACATATTTAACTTCAGCATTGTTAATCAGGACATTTGAAAGAAAATTAATATTTTCCCAGGGATTAAAAGCAAATTCAGTCTTTTTGAAAATCAGGGGGGTTTATTCATTTCAGTTCTGAGTGAAATGAGACTGGTAGAACTAACTGGAATTGGCATAATGAGTGCAAATTCTGAAATGCTTTTGCAGAGCAGTTTTGTTATCTTGCCATGTAGTTTCTCTGATATTTCAATAGGCACAACAGAAGACTGTTGATGGTACTGAATAGTTCTAAATTATGACTGAGGATGTTAAATTCTGCCTGCTTGTAGCATTGCACATGAAAAATTTGAGTATCAAATAAAAGCATCACTCTAGTGAAGTGGCAGAAGGTTTTTGTACAGAATGATGAATTATGTCCAATATTTAAAACTAGTCTCTTTCATTACTCGTGTCTCTCTTCACTCTGAAGTTGGTTTTTTTGCCCCTATTTCTGTCATTGAGGTAAAGACAGGTACTCTACTCATGTTTTGGAAAGTGATTGCACCATTCAGTGGCATTACACATGAAGGAGCAGTAACTGACAGGAATTCCTGTGCCAGATCAGACGAATGGTGCACTCAGTTCAGCACCTTTTCTCCCAAAATCAGACAGCTCTAGATACCTGTGCACCTGGATCTGGTGGGTTTGCACCTCAGCATTTAGGAGACCTGCAGCCAGCGCTGTGACAGTCCCTCTGAAGTGTCTGTCATTCCAGGGGAATACAGAAGGGGCTCTTCCACAGAAACAGGCATTTTTCACACCTCTGGGGCACAGTGAGCCTGATGCACTCACTGGGTTTGCTGCTGGCTGCTCACACACACCTTGCCTTCAGTTTTGGTGCTACCACTCCTCATTTTAATCAGACACCAGGGCATGCCAGAAGTTCTGGGCATCTAAAAGGCTTCCTCCTTTGTTTCTTCACATCACACATTTTGAGCTTGCTGATGCATCCCGACCTATTTTTGGTAGAATCATGGGCTGTAGCTGCCAGGTACATTGTTCTGCAGTGTAGGAATATAAAAAGGTAAAAGACTTTAGAAAGTGCAAAAAGGCCCCTGAAAGTAGACATAAAGCTGAGAAAGGCTGAGAAACTTCTAACTCTTCTCATGGGAAGCTAGGAAGTTAAGAACCAAGTTAATGCATTTCTATTTATCATAAGGAACAAGAAAGAACAAGAAATTATTGACAGTTCAAGATGTGAAAAGTCCTAGATATAGGCTTTGCAAAGATAGAAAAAGTTTCAGTCTTAAATAATGAATTATTGTGTATTGTTTGAAGTTCATAGAAGTCCTTTTGTTAATGTTAAACCCACGTGGGTCCTTTTCTTATTAGTTAGAGTATAATGACTTTTCTTATATATAATGATCTTTTCTTTTATGCTATTAGTTCAGAGAATGTGTAGAAAAAGGCTTTGCATAAGCTGCCATCTTGTCTCTGATCTGGATTTGCATGGATGTTGTTGTTTCTCTGTGTCTCTTGCTTTTTACTTGTATGATACAGACAGATAATAAATCCTAAGTCTGCAGCCAGTCAGGGTCCCATCCCGTTTGTGAGACACGGACCGATCCAACAGACTGCTGGAAACACGGTTAGATTTTAATTAAAGGAACTGTTAATGCCTCCTGGTTTTAAAGAGATGTCTAACATGTAGAATAGGGGAAAAAAAAACCTAACTGGAGAAGGCAAAAACACAGCTGTGGCCACACAAGACATCATCAGCACTTTTTGGTGGTGTAAGCTCAGAGATGGCACTTGGTGAAGACTGTCTCTCTGTCATGCATGGCCTGAGGTAAAGAATGAGGTGTTCTGCACCACGGAGTTCCAGTCCTGCCTTTAAATGTGTGGCACACAGTGCTGCTGCCAGTTCTGCAGGGAAAGCCAGAGTGTGTGTAGGTGTGACTGAGGGGGTAAATTTCATTTCAAGGGCTCATCTCTGAGCAGTTCTATAAGCTAAGCAATGTGAATCTAATATTATAATTCCAAGGGGACTCTGATGCTGTGTGGTAAAATTGCTTATTAAATTACAATCACAAAAAAAATCAGGAGATAGGCACTGTTCAGCTGGCAGCATACAGGGAAAAAAAAAAGCTGAATTCTAATTATTTGAACAGTGGAGTAAGTGTTATTTCACTGTGTGAAAACAAAATTAGGCTATCACTGATACCATTATTAATGTATGAGATGAAGCAGAAAAACAATTTGTTTCCTAACACCCATTCTGCCCCTTCTCCCCACTCCCCAGCCCCCCCCAAAAAAGAGAGAATAACCTAAAAGCAAAAAGGGCTTTCTAACACAGGCAACTCTGAGAGATCTCATTGCTATAGCAGCAAAATGTAGGTGATTTATAAATTATCTTAATTTGAAGGTGAGGCATTGTGCAAACAGTAAGTATTACATTTATTATTTCCCCAGTTAGATTAAAATATAAAAAGGCAGATCCAATATCAGTAACACTGTTTATTACTCTAATCAGAAAACAGGAAATATATTTTCAGCCACTCTAAACCTTAGATGTTCTTTTATTATGCATGAGCAGCTATTACTGTTCAGTCATACATGTTCCTTAAAGTACTCATATTGCAATCTCCACCTTTTGAATGGCTTTCAAATAAATAAAACAACTTTTTTGCATAAAATTATATTCTGCAACCATAATTAAGTGTTGAAATTCACATTTTCATGAATATAACAACTTCACACAAGATGAATCCATTGTAAAAATTTTAGAGGTTTTTAGAGCCAGCACAAAAGTGTTTTATTTTACATTACAGCTCTGAACACATCTTATGCCCTTGAATGTGAACTGCCTTGAATTTTGTTAAGATTCAGTTCTTCATTCTCATTTTCACACTCAATGAGCCGCTACTGTTTCAGTCCAAAAGGGATCAGTCAGTGAAGCTGTGTCATGAAAGTAGTTATAGAGTCTGATAAGATTCTTTAAAACTCATTTTTATTTAGCCAGGAGTCACAAATCTAGCTGCAAACACTGCTCAATATGTGCCCTCTCTTTTGAGTATAATTTGAGAATACAAAATCAGATTTAGGAAAAGGATACAGTGTAAAGATAGTTTTCCTGTTATGTCATCCATACTATGTTAATATATACATTAAAAGTAAAACCTATAAATATCCAAATTCCTTTTATTCACATGTATAATTTTGTCTTCTACCTACCACTGGATATTTAATTATTAACATAAGAATTTCATTAAAATTCAAAAATAATAAATTATTAATAAAACTCTCCAAAACAGGAATCTTTCTGAGGATGGAATTACATAAGTTTAGTGATAAAATTTTTATAAGTAAAGAACTAAACCCGATCCAGTAGAAAGGACAAGGCTCACAACTCTGAGGTGTGAAGAGATATTTTTGAAGTATCTTTTACAGTTAGACCCTAAAACTCTCTGTTTCTCAGATGCATCATTTTGGTTTGTGTAAGGTACACATTTGTGGCATTGAATGGTTGATTTTTCCACTACCTCAGGGAGCCTGGCTTTGCATATTCCAGGAAAAGACCTCTGAAACCAGACTGGGCAATCAAACACCCAGTGCTCTTAACCAATTTCTTTAGAAGTTATAAATAAATACTTCTTGGAGAAGAGATAAGAAATCAGCGTGGCCTTTCCTTGGAGAATGTCCTGTTACAACTCTCTTTTGTCCCCCTGTTTCTTCATTCACATTCCCAAAAAGCATTTTTTATTGCTTCTGAAGTGGAACAGCTGTACCAGGAGGGGACCAAGAGCATCACACACTGCAATGCTGGTGAGGGCAGGTGGCAGCAGGTGAGGCACAAAATCTTTTGCATCTCTGATGTGCCAGATGAGTGATCTGATTACCAGGATAATGGATAAATAAAAGGCAGATAGTGGAGGTATTTGGGCAAAAATACAAAAAATACCGTATTAGTGCTTAGCTCAGTGGGTGATTTACCACATGTGAGGAAGCCAAGGCTTTGTAAAAGCAGCTGCAAAATATGTAAAAATGTCCAAAGGACATCTTGGCCACTGTCTTAGAACATAAATGTTAACCATGCATTTTCCATCAGCAAGGAGAGCGTGGCTGAGTGGCACATCCCCACAGACACAGAGCCTGGATTTGGAACAATTTATTGGTAGAACAAACAACTTCTCAACCAGCCAAAGTCAGGCCTCAACAAGTCTCAGATAATTTTTTATACATTCAAAGCAAATTAGCTGAGATTTACATGCTTGTTTTTAACTGTGGCCTCTCTTCATTGCCAAATGGATGTTCTAGTTCATTTCCTCTTTTGTTTCAGTCAGAAATACAATTATAACACTGAGCAGAATCTATTACTGCTTGTTGAAAGCAGCTACTGCTGAGTGAGCTCAGCTCTACTGACTGCCTCTTTCTACCATCTAGTGGCACCTTCACTATACTGCTTTTCTCTCTCCAAAGAGTTCAGTGAGAACGGTAATAAATGTACACTCTTGGAAAGCAAAAAAATATACTTTTGAAATGAGCAATGTACCTGGAGAGGAAATACCTTTTTTTTTTCCTGAGATGGAAAAGTAGTTTTCACACAGAAACTATTTATGAGAGAGCAGAAGGGATTCAGTGATATAAAGTACTAATGTCAGAGAAAAATTCTGCATCCTATGGTCTTGTAAACATTAAGTCAGGTTTGTTGATTGATTTCTTACTTTTTTTTTTTTTTTGGTGGGAGAGCGTGGATTTTAAGTTGTAGGCTGCAGAATGACACTGTTGAATATCCTAAGGAAATGCCTATTTAGAAGCACACTTCTTTGTTTTCTACCTGGATATTTGAAGGGCACAACAAAAATTAAAATCTATCACCAAATGCAATGCTTTGAAGGTGTACAGAACACGTGTAGTTTCTTTCCTGATTATACAATTTTATTAAGAGCTTTCAGTGCTCCATTTTGCAATAGATGTTTCTGTTTCATTTAGGGAAAAAGCTTAAATGTCAATGAACTAGGAATTTAAGGCTTGGGATGTTTTCAATCAAAATGCATGTTCTGATTATTTATATGACTGACCAAACATTAATCACCTCAAATGCTTTCTGCTCTTTGAACTGGGTCGTTTTCACAGACTGCAGGTATTGGTGAACTAGACTACATATGAAATCATTTTCTTTTTCAAATTCCATATAAAAAGGCATATCTCTTCATTTCCACTTGCAGCAAATTGACAAGGCAAATTGATGGAAGTCGGAACATAGAATATCAGAATCCAGTGGTTGTTTGTTTTTTGGGTTTTTTTTCCTTTTTTTTTTTTTTCCTTTTCTTTTAAAACATATGTTATTCTGTATCCTAAACATCTTGACAAGTTTTCAACCTGTTTCCAGGGTGGAAAGATCCCCATCAGGTGGACTGCTCCCGAAGCCATCGCTTACCGCAAGTTCTCCTCAGCCAGCGACGCCTGGAGCTACGGAATTGTCATGTGGGAGGTGATGTCCTACGGAGAGAGGCCCTACTGGGAGATGTCCAACCAGGATGTGAGTGCTGCCCAGGATTCATCTGCATCTTTTTCAAACGTTCTTTAAAAGTTATTGCCACTCCCTGCCCTGCTTTGCTGTCTCGTTCTCTTTCTAGGCTGGAATCTCAATTTTAAAAAAGAACAAAATTTTCTTCTAGTGTAATTGAAAGCTTGTTCTAGAAAGAGAAATATGGGAAAGGGGAAATGGTGGGTTTTTTTTTTTCTCTAGCACAATTTAAATTTTCACAAATTCTCTTGTTTGATGGATCCCTGTGACAGCTCAAACTGGTACACTCAGTCTTCACACCAACCATCAAGCTCTCTGTCAAAATGTGGAATATCAGCCAAGCCACCTTAACCTCTCTCATATATGTGCCTAGAATATTCCTGCATTGGTTCTGAAGAATTGACAAGACTTTCCCAGATGGCTGTTTTTACATTGTTGCTAAGTTATTCAGCTGTTCAAGTCTGGTTGCTTGTTAAGGCTGATCGGTCATTTGGGGATAAGGATCTGAGACAGATTTTAATTTAAAAAAATAATTTCACTGTTTCAGGAAGAAAAGGAAAGAAACAACCAAACCTGTCAGAAACAAAAAACTATCACAAACCTCTCCATTTAGAATATATTAAATAATCAGCTACAGCATGAAGACAGAAACATTTAATTACTCCTACATCCAAAATAGAAGTGTCTGCTAATACAAAATGATGCTGCAGGCCCTAATGATGCCAGTTGCTGGGGGCTTTCCCTGCAGTTCAGCAGTTCCCAGCACAAAAGACTCCTTTTCTCCTACCCAGAGGATTTCAGTGCCAGAATGGGAGCAGTGAGCATCTGTGACCTTCTACATATATTTAGTGACTTCAATTGTCATTGGGAAATTTCAAGTTATTAGACATAATGTAAAGTTTATTTTACTGGATATTGGGACCATTCTTTTAGTACAGTAAACTACTGTGAATTCACATGAGCTGATTTTGCAGAAATAATAGGACTTTCAAAGGTCAGTGGTACTGTACAGATGGCAGGGAAAACAACAGCGAGGGATGTGCACTAAACAGATTCATAAAAGACACAGGATGCAAACAACAGTTACTAAGGTCTTGCATGGGTATAGTCAGAGGCTCTGCTACATCAGAATGTCTGCTGACATTACCATTAAGACACTTACTGAGTTTTGATCATAAGAAAGCCCTTCTCTAGAAAGCAATTAAAATATTTCTTGAATTGGGTGGATTTTGGTAGATCACCAAAAGTTTTCCAAATATAAACTCTGCAGAACTGTTTTGGGGCTTTTTTTCTCATTCCATCTTAAACCAAGTGCTTTTCTAATTATACAGCTTTGGGATATGAACTCACTTTTTTAGACCATGGCTAAGTAAGTGATTAACACAGCTGATGAGAGAAGTTTTAAACTGGTACGTGCCACCCAAATGAACCCAGTCTGGTGTTCAGAGACTACAGCTGCTCACAGGTATCCAGAATGACTCAACACCTCTGCAAATCCAGCATCCTCTATTTATATTCCCCAGCAAGGATTTGGAAGCTGAACTTAAGGAAACCGAGTTGCAAAATGTTTCTCATAAAATTAATACTGTACGTGGCATAATGCAGAGGCTTAAAAATGTTGCTAAGTTTGAGAACTGCTCTTGTTCAGATGTAAATAACCATTTTATTATTGTGGTAAGTCACTTCCAAACTGTGTTGGTGCTGATTAATGCACTTCTTAGATGTGTGGCAGGCACCAGAGATGTCCATTAATTAGGGCTGCTGCACAGTCTGTCGTGTCTTATTGCTTAATTAATAAACATTAGCCAAGATATTGAACTTTCCAAGGAAACTAGTGTACTGATGAACAGATTGTGCTAGGAGTCTGGCTTGCTAATGCTCATGTGAGGGAAGGAAGATTTATATTCCATGCATTTGGTTTGTAGAACAGCTGTGAGTGAAGTCTACAGGGACACCTGTTAGAGGCCACCGTATAAATTAATGCGTGTTGCAGAGCTGCAGTATTCAAAAAGAAGTGAAAAAATGAAAAGAATATTTAATGGGTTGTAATTGGTATGCAAGGAAACTACTGTAGCAAACAGAATAAAATTCCTTACACTCCTGAAAGTTTCTTGTAATATTGAAAGAAACCAACTTATCCTAATATAGGTCTTTCAACTCACAGATATCAAAACACTTGGCAGGTGCCTGGGATTGGCTCTGTACCATGAGGCAGCAGCAGCTGCCTCTCCCTCCTGGTAGATTTTTCAGATGTCAGGAGGACACAGGGACAATGTCCCTCTGGACTCACTTCTGTCTCAGTCTCATTAAAAAAGCTGTCAGTTAACTTTTGAAAGCAAGAATCCCTGTTACTATTAATAATGAAACTATCAGGAAGATTACAGCTTCATTTTCAGGTGTCATTTGCGCCAGTTGCCAATTATTTTGAAATTGCATATGTATAAATTTTGTGTAGAAGTCCATCAAATATTGCTCAGACAATCATAAACAATATGTAATATTAACTCTGTTAATACTCAAACTTGACAGCTATGTCTAACAACAAACAAGCTGTTGCTGTACCCTTCCTGTAGATGCAGATTTCATGATTGAGGTGGTGCTTTGTCAGCCTTAAACTGACAAGGGAAAAAGGCATTTGAGAGGCGTTAATTTGTAAAATCTTAACATGTTTTAGAATATACCATTTTCTATTACTAAGAAAAACTTAGTACTTCTTCCCTTTTAGGTACATGGATATCTGATTTCTTTGAACAGAAAGATATGGGTACTATGCACGTGGCAAAGCAAGAGCTAAAATAAATATATAAATAAATAAGGAACTAAAATGCTCTAATTCATCCTTTGAGGCTTGATTCCCATTGCAGTATTAGACACTTTTCACATCTTTACTCTTGCTTCTTAGAATCTAAAAATAATACTTGCCTCACAAGGGATACTAATGAAGCAATATTTCCAGTTTATTTTTTAAATGTGCTGGTATTAATGAGAAATTATAATTATCCCAGTACCAGCTGGCATTTCTCTTCATAATGAAATGTTCCTTTTGAACAAGAGAGGAAACAAAATTCACTGTGACTTCATTTTCAGAGATATGTTAAAATAAAGTGTAGCAGAGAAAATATGTCTGGAAAATTATGGTTGCTTTTGGGTTTTTCCTGAATAAATTACTTCAGCAAAACCTCATCAGCCCTCTATTGTTTTGTTGAGCAAATGCTATATGTCTCTAAAAAGTAGAGCAGCTTTCCTGTTGCCTTAAAAACAAAATGCATTTCATAAATTCTACATTTGCAACAGGCACAGTTAAATGTAAAAATTTCAGTGTCTGCATTTCTGGGCTGCTAAGGATGGCCAGTACCAACTAAGCTCTGCCCCTCTCTGTCAGGAGTGTTTTATGAACCCACTTCTGACAAACTGCTTAAGATACACTAATAACAAATGGAAAAACAAATGTGAATAAAATCCCATGCACATGGTTGAGTTTTGCCCATCCTGTGTCCGTGGGGGCATTTTTATCACTGGGAGGCAAGGTTCTGAAGGAAATATTTCCCTGGCAATGGGATGGTGGCATTTTTTCCTGTAACAGCAGCCTGTACATTTACAGGACCAGGTCACCTGTATTTATAAAAAAGACAAGCAGCTGTGAGCAGCTACAAAAGGCTCATTCCATTTCCTGCCATGCCATCAAGGGGAGCTCGGGCCCTAATGAGGCTTCCTTACTCTTATTTTATTTACATAATGCTTGCAGCATAAGCATTGCTGAGCAGAGCCAGCATTAATTCAGAATTCAAATAGAGAGGGATATATTCTAGGATAATAAGATTGAATATATTGTAGCCAGAGCTGGTGCTGTAAAACATTGATTTGCTGTAAACAGTTTAATGTAACCCCTTCCAGCTGCATTAATACGTCTGCAGCATGTACATCACACATTCTGTGTGAAAATGATGAATGCCTCCTTGCAGCTCAGTGGTTATCAGTGCAGGAGGTATGTTCCTCCTAAGTGCACTGTGTGGTTATAAATATTGTGTGCAATCATTTGTACATTAGAAAACATTTAGCATTGGCTGAATTTTTGTGTGGGAGGGTTATGCATATGTGGTAAAACTGGTCTTTTTCCTAGCTTCGTTTTTGATCAGCCACTGACTAGTTTTGCATTCCTTTTACATAAAAAAAAAAAAAAAAATCCTGCCTGTATAATTTGTAACATCATCCCCACTGCAACCACCACTCATTGCAGAACCTCCTGACTTTCCCTTGTGTTTTTTAAAGCTTACGTAGGATGAATCCATGTAACCTGTTATGAAGCCATGACACTTTCCATGGAACTTACCTAGTTTTGCTAACACCTATCAAGCCAGGCTGCTACTCTTCTTTTCAATCAATGTTTCTTGCTACCCATGTTACTAAAAATAAGCTGTCCTTCGACTTGGATCAACATGTGATTTACATGATTTCCATACATGTGATTTTCCTGTGGCAGCAGACCTGTTTATTTCTGAATCTTTACCAAACACATTTTCTGTATCTGTTGAATCTGAAGGTCTCACTCACTTTCGGGTAATACCATAATTTTATTAACTTTTGTTTAGTCACAAACATCTCAGACATCCAGGTATCTGAGGGAGAATGTGCAAAATAACCTTGCTGTAACTTGGTGTGGGAGACATTGCCAGAATTAATCATACTCTAAGGATCAGCAGAAACATGTGAACACCAAGTAAATTGTCAGGTGCCACAAGGTGTATTTGTGGTGTTTGATTGTATTGGGGTATGGCTACACACAAACACTGTGTCAAAATGCAAATATTAGAGCATGGTGGGATGCAGTGGCCACACCAGGTAAGTTTGTGGCCCCCTGAAGTGGAAAATGGTGGAATTCTTTATTCCCCTCCTGCTTTCTTAGCTGTTTGAAGAGGATGACCAGTGACCCTAAAAAAGTTCCTCCTGTGTTTCATATGCCTACAAATTATTTTCTGTCTCGTCTGGTCACACCCCTGCCAGTCCTGATTCCCCCAGTGAAGCCCCAGCAATGCATGAAGTGAGGGTGGCTGTGCCATGGATAATTTATCATCCCTGGTTTCTAATTATCAGTGTCACACTGTCCTTTCAGCATTTAATGCCTGGTAACCATACAGATTGTATTTCTGTAGGTTATACTGTCCATTGAAGAGGGCTACAGGCTTCCAGCTCCCATGGGCTGCCCAGCTTCTCTTCACCAGCTCATGCTTCACTGCTGGCAGAAGGAGAGGAACCACCGTCCCAAATTCAGTGACATTGTCAGCTTCCTGGACAAGCTGATCCGCAACCCCAGCACCCTTCACACCCTAGTGGAGGATGTACTTGTGTAAGTCCCTTCTGGTACATTCTGGTTTTTCATAACACATAGTGGCTAGCATTATGTGGTTTAGGGTATTAAGTAGGGGTGGGAGAACCACAAAGTTATGAGTCCAGAAAGTCATGCAGGTTCGAATAATTTTAAGCCCCTTTTAAGGTTTGCCTTATTGTTAATATACTGTTGTAAAAGGAGGTTTTTTCCCTAAAGCCATGCAGATTATATTAGTCTCTTTTATTATATTTTTTGTCCGAGTTCTGTTTGTGTATTATCTATCCTTAATCTTTGTGAATCTCTTTATTCTTTTTTTTTTTTTTTGTGCTGTGTTTTTCCTACGGGCTTGTTTTCTCTTTGTAATTTTTTTTCTCCATTCAGCAGCCTGTCTCTCCATCTGACAGTGCTCAAGCAATTTCTGAACTGACTTGGAGTAATATCTCGCAAAAAGTAGCTGTGTCTTAGCTTGCTAAATCTTTGTCTGCAGCAGAATGGCAGCAGCAGTGACCAAATAAGAGACTATGCTGTTGCCATCCCACAAGAAATTCTTGACAGTGTTGCCCAGGGTTCTTTTTTTTCATTAATAATATTTCAGAAATGAATGCAGCCACAGGATAAGCAAGGCTGAGGTGGAAAAATTTGTCAGTATTTGTAAGCTTATTGATCCAAGCTGTCCCTGCATATATCAGTTGAAATCAGCAAAGGTCCAAGTGGCCTCGCTCTCTTCAGTCACTAAGAGTCACCTTAAGATAAAGGTGTTTTCATGGAGACCCCCCTGGGCTTTTAAGGGGTTCTCAAGCCCTGAGTGAGGCTTGCTGAGAACCTTTCAATGTTTTTGAGGAGGGCTGAGCAACAAGGCAGAACTGGGGCTGGTACCTTGCTGCAGGAAAGGCTGAATGAAGAAGTTGATAGGAAAACCTGGAGTGAGGGCTACAGCCATTTCATCAATACAGTCTAGGGAGATTTGTGGGATTAAATATCCATGCCCTGGAGTTAGCATCCTCTATGTGTGTATGCATATAAATATATATATATGGGTTGCTAGTTGTACTGGATCACTTTATTTAGCATCAGATTAATGTCTTTTTATCTCTTTTTTATTTTGAGTCATAACTTAAGGTCTAAAAAACTTATGCTTTATTGAACTATGACTGACTTCACCTGCTTGTGAAAGTTTTTTTCCATTCATTTGAGAATGCTTGATGCAGTTGTTGGGTAACCTTCTATAGAATCATAGAGTAATTCAGATGGGAAGGCACCGTGGTAGGTGTTTAATTACAGTTTGTACTTAACAGTGTTCTCCTGTCCTTCAGCTTCTCCCTCTGTCATTTTGATAATATGAATGAAAATCACTGTACTTACTGTATTTGAGTATGTGTGGGTGAAACTTGGTTCATTAAGATATGAGGCTGTGTTGCTTCCTACGTTACACATGAAGTCGTGTTCCATCAGTAAATGTTGGCTGGCTTTTGCTGTCTAAATTGTCATTTACAATAAATTGTGTCTTTCTCCTAAGACTATCATAAAGGTTTTACAAACAGCAGTGTGCATTTTATGCATTTTGTTCATACAATTTTTCTACACAAAATGCATAAAGCCAGTGGAAGTTGTGAGCCCTCCCAAATGTGGCACACAACAGAAGACTGAAAATTAGTGCCTCAAAATGGCAATCTTTTTTTTTTTTTTTTTTTTTTTTCCCATCTTTCTGTTTCAGTTGTGATAATATTAGGGAAAAGAAGTAAAAAAGAAATGTGACTAAATTAGCTCCTTCCACTTTATTTGCTACTCTGTGTAATTCTATGTAAAAGCAAAGATAAGACATTTTTTTCTTTTGGCTTTTTTTAGGGTGAGTTTTAGCTTTTGAGTACTGTAATCAAAGTGTTCCTGTAGCATAATGGTATCACAATAAAGAGCCATCTGGGGTGGCAGGGGTGTAGATAAATGTAAAAATCACCTCATGGTGTTTTTTAATTTTTTTAATTGCACCTTATGCTAAATTTTCATTGTCCTCTACATTGACTTCTGTATCAACAAATTATTATAATCCTGAACACCTCAATCTGCAGGGAAATATTCTGGGGAACAAAAAGAAGTGCAGTGGGAGAGGCCCTTTCCTTAGAGTAATACTGAGCTGCAGCTCTTTAATAAAATGTATTGTTTAAGTAGTGCAGCTTGGCAGACTGAAGTGGTTTATAAGTTTTAGACAAGAGGTTAAAGAGATCCTTGGTTAAGGTCTGACCTTTACAGCTCAGACTCCTCTCTCATTCCTTCTGCCTTTTAGTAAAAGCTATGTCTACCAGGGTAAATTTGGTGTCATATTTTGTATTGCTTGGTAACATTTGCTTGTTTGTTTGTTTGGTTTGGTTTGTTTATATTTACAGAATGCCAGATTCACCTGGTGAAGTTCCAGAATATCCTTTGTTTGTTTCAGTCAGTGACTGGCTGGATTCCATAAAAATGGGTCAGTATAAAAATAACTTCATGGCAGCAGGTTTCACAACTTTGGATATGGTTTCAAGAATGAATATTGAGTAAGTATATAATCTATCATCCCTACAGTGACTAATTATCTGAATTTAGATGCTGCAGACACACAAATATCGTGGAGTATGGAACAGTGCTTTCATTTCCTTTCATCCTTCAGCTCACAAAAGACAAATATAGTTATTTAGCAAAACAAAACAAGAGAAATATATGATGGAGAGACCCAGAACTGATAGATCCACTCTGTGACCACACCAAACACAACCAAAGGCCAGGGATGAGCGTGTTTCTTGGAGAACCAGTTTTGATCTAGACCACTGAAATCAGTGGCAAAAATATTTTCTTACTTTGCTATGAATATCAAGACTTTATCAGTCCTAATAACGAAGTTGTTCCAACCATCTCTGACACCACCCTGTGGTTTTTTAATGCAAACCCTGCACTCAGTATAGAAGTGTTTGGACAAACTATGGATTCATATGGTAGCATGATGATGGGATCTGTTTTGCTTTCTATTCCCTTCCTATAAATTCATAATCTTTTATTTGATGCTGGGACTGCCTGTATTAATGGTAGCTGTCAGTTATGATTGAAGAATTTTACACATAAAGTTAGGACTGATTTTCTCCCATGTGCATCATTTAATACTCACCTACATCTAATTCCATCTAATGCATTATGGCATAGTCACTTAGTCTTGTGAGATCCTTCCAAAACTCTGCACAGCTGCCCCTTTCCCTTCCTACCCTGAACAATTCAGCTGAGTTATTCACCTCTTGCTCACCTGTTTTCCCAGACCATTTACTGATTTGTTGAACAACAATAATGTTCAACATTATCCCAGCAGAGGTCCCTGCAGATTTATATCAATAACTACATTGTAAAACCTGACAATTTACTGCTATCCTCCTGTATTTAAACCAGTTATTTAGTCATGCAAAGACCACACTATGCTACATATTATGTTATACCCTATATTACACAGAAGTTGCTCCTTATTGTCATTATAAAGCTTTTGTGAGGAATCTTCTCTAAAGCTTTTGGAAATCCAAGTGAGGTATATCAAATGGATTATCTCCATCCATTGGAAACAAGTAATTTTATAAAACAGAACTTTTATTTGCAAAAGCCATGGTGAATCAAGTAGCTCATTTATCCAAGCATCCAGTAATTTTGTACTTTCCTGTAGTTTCTCTTATGCCCTGTAATGATCACAGACTCATGGGTCTGTGGTTCCCCAGATCTTCCCTGGAAACATTTTGTCTGGCACCATGCTCCATACTTAGGCACTAAGAAAATTTTTAACATGTGGAGCACAGCTGGTAACTCCCTCTCTCACAACCCTGATAGTAATTCCATTATTTCATCTTCACGTCCTTTTGGAACTTTTGCCTAAATATAATCTTCTCTGGACATGGGCTGTTGTTTTGTTGTTGTTGTTTTGTTTTTTTTCCAGTTTGTCCTATAACCTGCCCTGCAGTCACTTCAGACAGATAACTCTGGCAAGTCCCCCAGAAAGGATCTGGCATGGGAGTCATTTCAATTTTTTCCACAGTGAATGTGAACTCAAATTGTTAAGTCTTCCAACAGTGGCCACTCCTTCAGTGCTCTTTTATGCCCAAATCATCGTTAGACTCTACACATTTTATGGCAGGTTTCTTATACCTAGTGAGTTTGCAAGAAGATTTATTATAAGTGTTATTTTTTTCTATTTTACTGTTTGGGGTTTTTTTTCTGTTTGCTTCTCAAGTTAGTCTGCCTTACTGTGCTTTTACAGCTAATCTAAGGTTATCATCCTTTCTACTTTCTTTAGATCCCATTTCACCTTCTTGAGTGATTCCCTCTCATCAAATCATTTGTGTTACACAAGACCTCCTGGCTTCTTTATGTGCTTTATCTAGGCCTTCCTTGATAAATGCTAAGCATCAGTCTTGCATTTCTAAAACCACTCTCCACTGTAAAGCTTTATTCTTTAAACTGACTCCTTTTAGCTTCTCAGATGCTCAATATTTTTGCTGACCTCAAGTGTTGTCTAGCATGAGAATGTTAAGCCTAAGCACTTAATAGTTGTAAGCTGTGCAGTGGTTCCTCAGCTGGAGGATACCAATCTGGAGATCAGATGCAGACATCTGGAAGTGCACATCTGAAATTCATGAAGGCAATGCCTTATCCCATAAGCTCCTTTACTGGTTGTATCATACAGTTTTTGAGGATAAACAGGAAATATCTGTCTATGTCCCATTGTGGGATTTGCATAATTGACAAATCTGGCATATCTGAAGTTTCCTGTCCTCAGCACCTCTGTGATCTTTCTCAGATCTTGCAGCTGGGGATGTTTATAGAAAAACTAAGGTGGTGGATTGTGCTGAACTCTGGTGGCTGTTGACTTCATTCCTGCCAAAGAGTCAAGCCCTGCAAGTGACAAGAGCTACCCACTCTGGGGTGCAGGGCTAGATGAGATGAAGGGGAACTGGGAGGGAAATCAGGGTCAGTCTGGAAGATTCACTGCTAAGTTGATCTTTAGACCATCCCTCACTACCTCACTACCATTCCCCAAATCATCAGAAGCACAATCTCAGTTATTTCTGCCTCAGAACTGTGATATTGAGTGTGTAAGCCCCAGGCATTTTCAAGTATGAGTGGGAAACAGCTGCTGCAATCGCATTACTAAAAATGGGCTATTGGAACTCACCTGATTAGTCCTTGAGATTTGGAAAGATTAATTGACCATTAGTATCACTAATAAGCCCCAGTATCACTAATTCAGAGCACTAAACCTCAGTGCTATAAATACATCTTTTTATTATATTCTTTTTCTTAAATTACTGGTTTTTTCAAAAAATTGAAATTGACAGATGCAGAAAAATTGAACATTTGCAGCTTTCTTATATGCCGTGGCCAGGAAGGTAAACTGACCTGGAGAAGAAGTCATCATATAATTATATTCTTTTGTGCACCAGAGGCTTTATTATATTTGCATCCAAGATGAAACTTTTTATCTTGCAGTGACATTAGAAGAATTGGAGTTGCACTCATTGGACACCAGAGACGAATAGTCAGCAGTTTACAGACTTTGCGGTTACACATGATGCACATACAGGAGAAAGGATTTCATGTATGAAAGTAATAGAAGCGACTGTGTTTTGTGCCTCAGCATTTCTAAAATGGAAAAATATTCTCATTCTTCCCTCCTGCTCTTCCCAACTTCAAGAACTGCAGTCTCCAGTTCAGACTATACAAGTACTTCTATGTTAATGCTTCCAAACCGGAATTTTTAATCACACTGCACAGCTCCTCCACCAGTTCTCTGCCGATAAAATCCTGGCCTACTGCAAGACTCTTGCTACACATTGATGAATAACTCAGCATGGATGTGTAACTTTGTATAACAGTATTTGGGAAACTTTCATGGACTTACTTGAAAGTAGTAATCTATTTGGCCTGGTGTGGCTTCTTTATCGATGTATTTAGAATTTGCTGGTAGATCAAAAAGTATTTGACTTCTTTCATGTTCTTGTGACCATGTAACTTCCAACACCAAATGTGCAATCAAAAAGAAGTTTAACATAAATATTTATTTTATCTCTTAATTAAATCCAAATGTATGTGTCCTATCATTATATTACTTTCTAATAGTTTGAATGCTGGTAAGCTGGTGCCTCAAAACATAAGTATTGTTTGCAGAAATGACTGATGGTTTTATGTAGCGAGTTTTCATTGTGTGAATAATTGGAAGCATAGTGAGAGTAATCTGTTTGAAATCTTAAGGAAGGTTCTTGATTTTCAATTACTTTAGCACTCGACACTTTTTATGCTTTAAATTTTAGATTAGGTTGGAAAATTTGTTTATCCTTGGGATTCCTCACCACCCTACAATCCTTTTTTTTTTTTTTTAATATAATACTCAGCATTTGCTTCTACTACTGGAAAACTGGCTGTAGCATTCCCATGACCACATGTAAAACACGGTTGTCAGCTCTGTTGCAGACACACAGATTTCAGAAGAGCTTTGTGTTTCAAACATGCAGGTCCCTGCTGCTGGATAGGGAATCATCTCCAGCAGCAGCAGCAGAGCTCAGAGGGCCAGCCATGGGTGGGGTGATGGGATCATTCCCGTAGGAGCAGGCCAGCCAATATCCTCCTCCAGCTGAGGGCAGCGGTACAGCCCCACTGCTGCTGGAAGTTACAGGCTGCAGGATGCAGTGACCTTGCACAAAGGCAGAAAAGGAGATGCAGGACAGCAGTGTGGTAACATGTTGCCTTGAGCCTACTTCTAACTGCTTTTAGAAGTTAAAAAGCAAACTCTGCTGAAAGGGAGCTCTGGTCATTCCAGGCCAGATCTTCATTTAGTACAGATCTCTAAAGGACATCCGAGGTATTACCTTTAGAGCCCTTCAATAGCCATATTTACATGCAAGAAAACGTCAGCAAAGGCCTAACATAATATTTGTACCTCTCTAAGACTTCCAGCTTCCATGTTTTGTTCAGACAACTGACACAGACGTGCTGGGCTACATTTCCAAACTCTTGCATGGGATATGCACTCCTGGGAGCAGGGGCAGGACCGCATGGCCGCGTGCTGTGGGAACCCCACGCAGATCTACAATGCATGTCACATGTAACGCTGTGCAGATGCTTCTCTTCACTCCTGTGCCCTCTGGAGGGTATTTTTGAGTTCCGTGGCATTCCAATGTACTCAAGCATTGCAGTTCTTCTGTTAAAACGTGCTTTTGGGTAATTAGTATAATCTATGTGTATATCAAAAGGAACTAACTACTTTGTGTAATCATAATGGTATTTACTGCTTCATTTACAGCTTGTAAATCACAAGGTATTTCCTAAGTCTTGGAAAAGACTGCCACTGTATATCAGTGACAAAGAATGAAAATCAGAAAGCAACTCAGAAAAGATTATGCTTCCAACCAGATCACAGAGTAAGACACACGAGGCCTGATTCACTGTTGTCAATTTTTGTTGGAATAATTGCATTAGTTTAGGTGAGATAATAGTAACGCACTAAGTTGATTTTTCTTTCTTTCATTAAAAAAAAAGGGGGGCAGATGTAACTGAAGAACAAATTTTCTAAAGATCAAGAGTCACTGGTGTTCTACAATGCCAATTTGATGAGCTTGTTTCAAGAAGGGCAGCTTCAATCTTGTTGTAGCTCCAAAGGCAATTTTGTCAGCAGGAGTATTCCCACTGAAGTCATCAATCTGGCACAAGGACATGAGTTTTGCAGGATCACAGCCCTTCAGTGGGGAAAAAAACATTTGTTCTTTTCTGTGACTGTCACTTGAAAAATTCTGCCTGAATTCCACATCTGTATAATTTTTTGGTAGAGGTGCTCTTACAGAAAGAAAACTATACTTACCTGAAGCCTTTCTAAAAATACTAACACACCACAGAGTAATTTAAAAGTGGATTTTGCTTCATCATTTTATTATCCATTCTGCCTATCATTGCTTCCATGGCCAACAAAAGGACATCTGTGGAATGAGCCTTTCTCACAATTAAATCCATTACTGAGGAGGTATGAGTCTGTTATTTGTTAATGGGATTTCGAAATCATTCATAGCTCACCCAGACCATATATATGTGCACTTTTAGATTGTCTTTTGCCAGTTTTTTCATTCCTGGTAGTGAGGATGCAGAATTGACATAGTTACATGCACACAACCTGGATATATTTAATGAAAATTAATTTCTAAATTTATCACACTACTGAAAATATTTTTTCAATAGAACAAAAATATAACAAAAGTAAAACATTTATTAATATTTTTTATATAAACAAGAGTTTGGCTGACCAGAAAGGAAAGAACAAGGGATTCTTTGAGTGAGCACATTTGTTAATAACAGTAAATCCAGGAGTTTGTGGCTTTATGCAGCTTGTTTTTCTGTTGCTGTTGTGGTGCAGTATGACACTTCTAATACTTATCTTGATGAAATTTACATTTTCCCCATTTTGGAAATGTTTTATTTGCTCTTGTGCTGATTCCTAGTCTATTCTTGCTTTAGTTTAGGGATTTTTTCTTTTTTTTTTTAATTTAAAAGCAAAACAAAAAACCAACCCTAACAGGTATTATTTTTCAAATGTGAGTTTAATTCTGTACAGGCCACAAATGTATATGTGAAATTAGAGTAGCCTTCTTTGTTACAGGAAATTCTTTCTTCAGGAGAAAATTAGCTCTAATTATCCTGCATACTGCAGTGGGCAGCTGGAATTTAAATTTGATAAATTAAAGCAAATTTAATAGGCTGTTTTTGAGAACCTGGCCCACATTGCAGAGTGCTTTATGACTAAAAGTACCCATTGACAAAATAAAGTGTGCGCGACATGCAAGCAACAAAAAAAAAAAGGTGTTATAATGTGGATGTCATAAAGAAATAATTCTTACCTGTTTTTCTGCATTCAGTGATAGCTCATCCATTCAAGTATCTGTGCTTGGTCAGATGGATTTCATGCCTTAATTGTATCCAGTCATTTTGCTGAACCTGTGAAACAGAGAGGGTCTTGTTCATGATGTTCATGGTGTTAAAACTGAACAAGGCACAGCAGAACATTTAGCAGAATTTACTCATGAGGTGTTTGCACATTGGAATTACTGAGAAACAGGAAGCCATGAGGTGAAAGGAAGAGAACTGAGCCACGTCATTTAAATTTTTCTCAAACAAAATTTACCCTTTTTGTTTCCTGTGAACTTAAATCTGTCCAATAAAAGCTTAGAAACATGCCATGCTTCAGGACATCAGACAGCATAAGGCAATCCTTTACTTGGAAATAGTGCACTCAACAATAAATTCAAACATTCTATGTCCAATATTGTATTAGATATTACTTGGATTATTCTGACACAGAACTCATACACTGCAGTACTTTGATTTTTACATCACTTAAGACTGACTATCGACTTGCCATTTTTAATATGAGCCTAACACAGGGCTTCATTAATTTCTTTTTCAATGCAGATTCCTACAGGATCCAAAGATGGGTCATAAATAACAAGCAGACCCCCTTTATCCAGAATCAGTTGAGATTTACCATGAGGAATAGCTGGGACTGTGGAGGTGCCTAGTGAGACTGCATAACCCACAGCAATTTCCATGTCAGAATGACCCCATGGGACCACATCAGCCACCAAGGTAAAGCAGCACAGAACATTCTTGACCTTGTGTTGAAGAGCAGCTCCTCATTTCCAGCTGGCCCTGTTGTAAACTGCAGCATTTATTGAACTGTTTTACCACAGCTGATGGAATGGTTCTATGGGACACATTCTGGCAGCTCAGAACTCTCTTAAGGACACAGGTACCTGTAACTACCTGTCATGGGTTCACTCTGTCTTGGAATATTCCTTCAGAGAGTGAAAAGCAGGACTTGCCTCTAATCCCGTCCAGCAATTTTTCAGTTAAAATCATAATAAAAAGTCTGTCTTCCGTTGCATTTTCCAGGAAAAGTACTAAAAATAGAGACACTTATGGCATTTGCACATGGTTGAAGAACTCTGTATTCTGTTAAACAGTTTTCTTCCAGAATACCCTTGTTCACCAATTGTAATGAATCTTTCCTGAATAAATTGCAAAGATAGTTTCTTTTTTATAATAGTACTATAATTATTTTTTGAGAGTGAAGGAAAGATGTGTTGGGCTGGGCTAACTCTTAGTAGGACAATAATCTTGAAATCTCCTGGGGAGACAAATGAATCAGCTCTGAAAAGGAAGAAAAAAACTCTACAATAAGATAAAAAGCAAAGAACTGTCCATACTGTGACAAGGAGCTCAAAAAAAAAAAAAACCCCAAGAGTTGCATAAGATAGTGCCAGGTACTTACAGCTGACAAAATTTTCCACCATCACATCCTGTATTTAGTAGTGCACACTGCCCATCCATGAGTGTTGTATATAATTCCTCAGATCATGGACCAAGATATGGTGAACATGTTGTGGTTCAAATATTTGTCTATATGTACATAAAGAATTGTAAATAGGATGTATATCATAAAATCAGATTTTTCAAACCTACAGAATGAATTACCTATTAACAACAACACTAATGGGGTTTATTTGCTCCATTTGCTTTAAAAAAATCTAGTGGCATGCACTGTGTGTGTATAGTTCTTCCCAAAATTCCTTGGCTCATTAGCTGGAAATGGACAGCCTCTCTTTTGCTCCACTGGTAGAAAAAAACATTTTCAAACTGGCTCAGAGAAAGCTGCCTGCTCGCCCTTCTGCTGCCACCTCACCCAACCCCTTCCTGCTGATTCTCTTCAACTCAGCTAATTACTGTAGAAATTAGTGATCCCAAAGGGGAAGCAAGGTGCCCATGAGGCAGCAGAACTAGGAAGATGGAGTCCATGCTATAAAGAGTTTTCAGTTCATCTGCTGAAATCGCCAAAGATGTTTACAGAGTATATAAATTATTTTCTTTTAAATGACCACTTATAGACACCTAGGAGGTTAAAATGAGGGAATTTTTCAAGGCGTATGAGTAGGGATATGCCAACATATAGCATAAAAAGATAAGCTGACTTTCGGAAGGGAAAAACAATAACAACGGTTGATGAAAATCCTAAGGTTAAAAAATAGATTAAAGTATATTTCCATCTTTTATATGTGAAATAAGGTGATACGAGTTCAGTGGAATCTATTTATGTGTATATTTCTTTAAATATCCTGCATGAGTATATCTTACTTTCCTTTTGTGCACGAGATTTCCCAAGTACCTATCTCTTCTAGAAGGGTTTAGCATATTATCTGATATTTTCATATCTGAATAATTAAACTGGAATAAAAAATGCAAGATCTGACAGTGAAGTTATGGGGGGGAACAATAGAATTAAAAGTATCTGTCTCAAAGTAATTTAAAGTTTTCACATCTGTTCTACTTTGTTCCTGTCCAAAATTTTTACCTGTATCTATCTGAGGATTTTGACTAGTTCTGCACACATCTCAGTGCCACCTCAGAAACTCCTGAATCTGTAAACAGTTCTGAGCTTGTGCAGCTTAATTCATATAAAAAGGCTGATTTGAAATGGGACTTTATACAAGACTAGAGTTAGGCATAATCAAAAATCAAAATCCCTATAAAATATCTGTCAGACACCATGAGATAAGATATTTTGCCTTATTATACTAACACCTCTTCTGATAATTCAGTGAAGAACTGGTCAGCAGCAGCATGTATGTTGAGTGGTAGGTAAGCCAAAACCCTGAGATTGAAACCCCACAAATCAAAGAGAAATCCAGGTCTCTGCATTCTGAACTATGGGATGTCAAGGGACTCTGAAGAAAGTAACCTTGAATGTAGAATCTGGAAAATCAGGTTTGGGAGAAATCTGCTTTGGAACCGAAATACTCCTTTCTGGTTGTGGGTGATGGAAAAGTGCCCAATGAAACAGTCTATTTTCACAATATCATCACCACATAATGTTCTGAGTGGTAAGAAGGGAAAAAAAAAATCTATTTTCTGACCTTTCAGGTTCTAGCCCAGAACAAAAAAAAAAACCAAGTACAGTTGTCATAATTGATATTGGAAAGTCCAGCGGACAGAATTCTGAATGATTAATTGTTCTTATAGCTACACACTGACTTTCTTGAGAGGAACCTAAATAAATAATAAAACCTAGAAATCTCCAGTTAATATTGGCTTAGAAACCGAGTTTTCAGTTTTCTCTCATTCAGACTGGTCTTTAACTGAAAATTATTAATAGGAAAAAGGAAAAGCATAATAGGATTATTATTTTTTTCCTTTAAGAAGCTGGATGCTCTGAGCTGTATAAATTACCATCACAGTCTCTTTGTGTAAAATTGGATTAGCTGAAAAAGACAAAGTGCAGCCAATGTTCCAAATCTGTAGATTATTTGTCATTAATTGTCAATTTGGGAAGTTCCATTTTTGACTTGGGCGAGTTCTGCTCTACCACACCCGGTACTTCCAAATCCTGCTGAATTATTTTAATGAACATCTCAATTAATTCCTGGGAGAGTGATGTGACTGTGAGGAATTAAAAGTTCCTGTGTCAACAGGCAATAATCTTGCTGTGATCTAAAATCATGAGAGTTTGTTACTGACTTCCATGGCAGTGGGATAAGTCCATATATTCTGCAAACAGACTCTCCTTTCCTGCACCCCACTACTGACATGGTTAATTTCTTGTTAGAGAACCAGCATTTATTGGGACACCGGCTGTCTTGTCATTCAGATGGATTGCTAAAAGTTTTTGCTGGTTTTAATTGTTCTGTTGAAGTGTTTCAGGTTGAGATGTGGGTTGGTCCCTCAGGGCATGATCCAAAGTCAGCTGTATCCATAAGAAGTCAAGTGAGTGAAACAGGTTTTGAATCAAAGGTTTCTACAGATTTTCCTGGAAGAGATGGCCTCATTTAAAGGGGAGAAGAGAGTGCACTGAGCCTAAAAGAAAAGGCTGCTACCTCAGGGATGTGATCAAGTAAGCTGTGGTTACCTTCAACATGGAAAAGGTAAAATGCAAGGTACAAAAGTTGGGTGCTGCAGTGTTTGTTGTTTTCTCTGGAATGGATGGTCAACTCTGACTTTGGAATTAGTTACCTAAATGACCTACACATCTAATAGGGTATCTAGCAGAAATGGTCTGGCTTTGTGGGGCTTTTTTCCCCAGATAATTTCCCAAAATTCTGGATTTAAATTCAGGATTAAACCACCAGCCTCATCAAACAAACAGAACCTCCAAAACAAATAGGACTTTTCCATCTTTCTTCTTTCCTAAACATAAATCAGGATGCAATATGATCCCCATTTCATAATACAAGTCCTGGCTGATGATTTGTCTCTTTGAACAGGCTGCTTCATACTCCTGGTGCACTGCAGTCTAAGTTTTCAGATTTGCCAGTTAATGAATGGCACAATAGCAAATAAAATAACAAATGCCCTCTTAGTGGTTCCATTTATTGGATTTTTTACTAATTCCCTATCTGAAGAAAACCATCCCACTCCAAGATTCCTAAGAAGGAAACCTGTAAGCATTTTACAGCTTGATGGCCTTGATTCCCTATCTGCCTCTCCCCATGAAACAGTGAGCTTTGAATTGGCAGTGTAGTGTTTTACTACCATTTCTTCTGCAGCAATTTCTTCTCTCAACTCTTCTAAGTAAGGTTGAGAGGTCTGTTTCACACTAAAAGTGGAAGAAATTGTTTCTTTGTTAACTCTGGTGACAGGATTCAGTGTTTGTTGCTCTTCCATCTGCTTCTGTTGAGGCCAATATCAACATTCTCTGGTGGTATCAGTTACATCACACGCAGCGCTGCCGTGACTGAAAACCCAGAGACATGAAAAGGGCTCATTCTTCTCTGGTGTGGTTTAAATCCTACTGACTTCGGGAACTTCTCTGCACTTCTCAGGATTGCGCGTGCAGTTTAGCAAGAAAAAAAAAAAATCTTTAAAAGATCATGTGAAACCCTGCTTACTGAAAGGCAATAGTTTATTTTCTAGCAAAGCAACATTCATCGATCTAGTTGGAATTAACAGTTTTCATTTTGTCATCACGTTTTAAAGAAAAACCACTTTGACTTTCAGAAAAAAAAAATACAAAAATAATATTTTGCTACCTTCCAAACATTAGCTTTGATTTACTTTTGGAAGATAACATGGTTGGTATGTTTTCTCAGGATAGCCTCTATCTATTTCTGTGTGTTGGTTTTAAATGTATCTGAATTTAAAGGGGTTTTAATCTCTGTCTCTTCTGTGAAATTAGATTGTACAAAACTAAATATGACTGCTCTTCATAGTTTGCTGTTCTAGCATAGCCATAAAATGTATCAATGTATGTGTATATATGAATAAATATTTGATGACAGACACTTTAGATTATATATTTAAGCAGCCATGTCAAAACTTCAGAGGTAGATGGCTTCAAAAGCAATGGTATAATCATAATACTTGCAAATTATTTTACAAAATCAAACCATGGCCTCAGCACAGATCTCATATCCTTACCAGTAGTCTGAAACCCACCTTTTCTTTAAAGACCCCTGCTAAGGTTTGTTTTGCCATTGCTTCTTTAACCGAGACGTATTTGAATAATGACAACTGCCCGTGGCTCGGTCTTCAGCTCTCATCTCCCGGCAGAGCCGCCCTGGCGCTGCAGAACCAGCGGCTCTGGGCTCCACCTCCAGCGCTCCGAGCTCCTGCGGCTCTGGAGCCGCTCCTTCTGGGAGCCAGCGTCGATGCTTCCCCCTGGGACTGCCTCACTCCCCAGATTTTCTTCACCTAATGCATCTCCCATACACGTCCCACTGCAATTTCCTTTTGCCTGTTTATAACGGTACTGTAGGAATATCCGTGGAATAAAAAGCTTACCCTACTGATTTGCAGTCCCAAGGGGAATTTACATTAGACGTGAAGTTGTTATTATTTACTGAAAAGTGGTGTTATCTTCTTTTCTTTATTATTATGATTATATTCCTATGATACTATGATGTTTCATGTAAATTTTCATGTGCTGGCATGCCTACAAGTTAATAGTGTAATAGAATGCTCAGCTCTCAACATTAGAGTGTTTTTAAGGTGAATTGCATCACATATGCCATCTCTTTGCAGAAAGAATATGGGGTTTGGCAAAACTACCTGCTGAGCAACATAATGAGATTTTTGTACAAAGTACAAGTTATTGATTATTATTGTATTTTATTTTTCTATGATTTCCTAAGAGGCATTATCAGGTCTTACAGATGGGGTAAGCCTGTTTATTAAGATATTTATTAGCAAATAAAAGTTACAGTACTGGTGGTTATTTTTGAGTTAATGGTGTTTGTTTGGCCTAAAGTTACTAATATAATGATCCACGGTGAAGCCATACATGATCATGCAAAAAAAAAAAAAAAAGAAAAACAAAACCCAACTGCTTAACACAGGGTGGTGTACTAATAAAGATGGACTGGCAATACTCTCCAACACTTTGAGATGCTTCAGGGTGGTGTTGTTTTCTCCAGCTAAAAAATGCTCTTCTGTGCTTACCACTGAGCATTCACGCTCAGAAAGCACATACAGTTCACAGCATCAGGGGAAAAAAAAAACCTGTGCACGTTAAAAGCTGCAAAAAGCCATGCTCTCTCCTTCTTGGGAAACACTGTGAATCTGAATTTTAAATGGCTTTTAATGTGCTATTAAGATTCTACAGTACTGTTCACCCTCCTCATGGTGATTCACTGAGCCATGCAACTCCTCTAGTATTTGTCAAAGCTTTCACTGACAAAAGCAGTTTTAAAACTGATCTTATTATGTAAATAACACCAGAGCAACGCACGACGATTCACAGAGAAGTGAATGCCATATATAATAACCATACCCTACCTCAAAAAGCTTAAAGTCATAATGAGCCTTTCATTGCATAAAATCACATGCCTGCAATGCAAGACTGAACAGAAGAACTGTAAAGTAATAGGAAATGAGTGTCAGATGCCCACAGTCCATTACATCCTCTTTATTTTACATGGGAAGAGCTTTCTCACCGAGGACTGTCAGGTTTAACACAGTATACATGATGAAGAATGAATATTTCATTTTAGATCTGGTTACAGAAATGCCTTTGCCGATCTGTGTTCTCCACTGAATTCGGAAGGACTCCTCAGATACAGACTGATTTCAAATAGAAAAACCCTCCTCTACCATCTGTACCTCACAACTTGATTAGCGTTTAGGAAGTGCTTCATCACAGAGTTTCACTGTGGGATTAATGCTGCCCGCCTTTTCCTTCAGCAGCTCATAGGGCCACTGGACGGGAATCTCATTTTAGTCGGAACCTTCCTGATATACGAAATTGAACAGACATTGAACCAATCTGACGGGAACTATGCTATGTAGCACACAAAAAAAAAAAAAAAAAAAAATCCGAAGTGTATTTGCAGCCCTTGTGGCTGGCCTGGCCAGGCTGCCGTCCTCCCAAAGCCCCGCTGCTGCCGCTGCCCCAGTGACGCGTGCGCTTGAGATTTTCCAGACTCCGCCAAAGCGCCCGCTTCGGAACGGGCGGTGCTGTCAACACCTCGGGTGGCCGTTCTTACTCAGGGGTTTCCTTCTGCGTTCATCGCAATCCTCAAGAGGATTTATCCAGGCACTCTCGTTGCTGCTGTGCAAGGAACAGGGGCAGCGCTTAGAAACAAACATTCCAGAGGCGCTGGACGCGGAGAGTGAAGGGGACGAGCCTCGGCCCCGGCCCGGCCCCCTCAGCCCCACCGCGCCGGGGGCGTGGCCTCGGGCGGGCCCCGCCCCAACGCCCTCCCCCCATTGGCCGGAAGAGGCGGAGCGGGTGGGACGGCGGGCCGGGATTGGTGGGGCGGGGAGAGGGCGGGGCTTCGGTTTCCTCGGCAACGGCGGCGGCGGCGGCGGCGCGGGCCCGGCCGGCGCCTCCCGGGCCCAGGTCGGTGCTGCGGCCGCGGGGACGCGGGGGCCGCGCCCGGGGAGGGGGGACCCGGGGCCGGCCTTCCCTGGGGTCCCTGTGCCGGCTTTCCCTGGGGACCCTGTGCCGGCTTTCCCTGGGGACCCTGTGCCGCTCCTGGAGAGGAGACTCTGTCCTGGCCTGGGAGAGGGGATCCGCGGCCGCTGCCGGGGCGGCTCGAGGCGTTGCGGTGCTGACGGGAGGGAGGGAAGCCCTGGAAGCTGCGATGCCCCGCACCCAGGCGTTGTCCCGAATTAGGTCCTTGCAGCCAGTGTGCCAGAGGCCGAGCCACGCACAGAGCCGAGGTGTTTGATTTATTTCTGGTTCTGCGCAGAAAGGGGCGCTGGGCGGCAAATCCACCAAGCAGCGCGGCCACCACCAAAGCTTTTCACTGTTCATACATTTTAGCAAACAAAGGCATTAATGTTCATTGACTGCAAGTCACCTGGTTCCCTTATCAGTTAGTATCCTGTCTTCTGGTGGCTAATTATTCTCTCGTTTCCCATGCTAATTAGTCCACATGCTCAGTCTTTCCCTTCTTTTGGGTCTTAGACCATTGAAATATATCCAGCCCTAAAGCTAAACAAGGAAGTTCTACCAAAAAAAATAATTTGTCTTTCTAACACCTGGACATCACTTAGAACTTGTTTGTTGGTTGCTCTCTATTTCATGGATTAAATCTCCTTTGCTGTTGATTAGGCTTGAAAATGGACAAAGATCAGACATGAAAGAACATACTTTCTTAAGAAAAAAAGCTTAGAGAGTTTGCTGTTAAGCTCTTGGACCAGACTCTGGCTTAAATAATTTTCTGAGATGTCTGATGTATGTTTTGTAGCACTGTAGACAAAATATCAGCTGGAAAAAAAGAGGGGGGAAAAAAGGCACCTGTGTTAGCTGTAACTGCTGTAACTCTTCATAGGTGAGAAAAAACATGAAAATAAGGGCAGGGCAAGAAATAAAGGGTACATTTCTTTCCCACTGTGTTCTTAAATAATGACTGTGCCAACTGGTAGGAAATTTTGCTAGAAAAACATGGCTCTCATTAAAATGTTGCTAGCAACTGTTGTGTATTTAGGGTTTTAGATTTAAAAGTGAAGCCCTAGAAGTATTTTTAAGGGCTTGTATTTCCTCTTGTTTCATTTTAGGAGTTCCTACAAATGTGTTTTTTGACCCTCTAGAATGTATTTTTGACCCTCTATTTTTTTGATCATCTAGAATATATAGGTGAAGCTCTTAATTGGGTAAGAAAGTAATGTGTCTTGGAGCAGGGTTTTGTCAGGTTAATTTCATAATAAACAGCTTTAATCTGCTCTCTGATTTGTATATATGGATTAGAAAAGGAGTGGGGCATAAAACAAAGGGAGATAGAATGAGAGACTTGCTATAACTAATGTTGGGTTTTTTTAACCTGGTAATAATTCTGTGTAGCTGTAATGTAGATTATAACCAGTCCTGCATCAAAGTGCACCAGAGAAAGCTCTGTGAAAGATCTGTGTTTAAAAAGGAAAAAAATAATCCTTTAGCCAGAATGGTTACTTGTGTGACTTTATTAAATGCAATATTTTAAAATTATTAAAATTGCAGTTAACCATCATTTTGTAATCAGTTAGTGAAGAAGTGTGATCAAAGATTTGTTATTGATGGGTTTTTTTTTACCTTTTCCCCCTCCTGCTATGATTTCCTCAGCTTGACTCAGAGTTATCCAGTGCTGTGCGTTATTTAATTTATTAAGAAAAAAAGCAGCCTTCACCACTCCAGAAATCCTCTGACATTAATTAAATACTTTATTATTCAAGGCATCTCAAAGGTTTCAGTTGTCTGATTGCTGAAATTATTTCTAGTGGAATTCATTCAGGGCAGACAAGGGTTATGCTCTTTGCAGAGTGCCTGTAGCCAGGTATTGCAGGGGAACACGTGATGTAAGCTCCTTTGAATGTGCCACTGCCAGGTAACTTCAGCCACAGTCTGGGCAGCAGCATCTCCCTGACGTGTGGGTGAATGTTTTGGTGTCTGTTAGATCTATTTTAATCAGTTTCTATTTGTGGTGAATGAAGAGTTCCTAATTTATACATGTCAGTAATGGCAAAACCTGAGAATTAGAGTTTGAATTGAATCAACAGAGAGTGCTTTATTTAATGCAGGGTTCAGTAAATTATGTAGCAGGTGCTGAAGAAGGGAAATACAGTTTTGTTGTCTGAATGGTGTACTGCTGACAATTTGAGGTAAAGATAATGACCCTGCTTTTGTTTTTGCCCCGTTTGGTGGCAGCCCTGGTGGCGCTGCATTGTGCCCCTGTTTGGGCTGCTCAGAGCGTTTTCTGCCCAGTGAATCAAGGGCATTGTGTGATATAGACAGGGCTATAAACAGCCAGTCTACTTTGGTATCGAGGCCTCCTGGCTGTAAGCAGCTTACCCTCCATGTGCTTATGTGCAGGGCCAGCCCCTGGGCCAGTGTTTGTGTAGGGTCCTGCTCACACCATCACTCCCAGGTGTGAGGCTGCTCAGCCCCATGCCCACCCTCGGTGCCAGCACTGCCCTGCATGTAGCACTTTTCCAACAGCTCTGATTCCCTGAACAGCAGGTGATCCCTGTGATTTCCAGCCACGGCCATGGGATTGTTTGACAAGCTGGCAGGATGGCTAGGGCTGAAGAAAAAGGAGGTTCACGTCTTGTGCCTTGGCTTGGACAACAGCGGCAAAACAACGATCATCAATAAACTTAAACCTTCCAATGTAAGTAGCCTGCTTGGTTCCCTCTGGGTGTTTGTTTGATCTGGGTTTGCATGCTGTTACAAAGGATGTGCCCATGGAAAAGATGTGCAGAGCTTGTGATTTAGCACAGTGGAACAAATACATTTTAAGATTTTCCAACTAACTAAAACTAAGGGTAAGCATTCACACACACATTATTTTGGAAAAAACCCTACTGTTAACATGGTACACTTTTGTTAAGATCATCCAACAAGGAGGGGTTTATGATGGCTGAAATCAGGATCTGAAATGGTCACTTTAATCACTTAAATAATTGTCACAAGATTGCAGTTACAAGTGATGTTGGACATTTAGGATTAATACAGTTGTACAACTTACCACGCTTATTTTAATCTCTTCCTGAAAAATAATAAATGGATAAGAGATAACAAAATAAGAAATAAAAAGAAGATGCACATTTAAGAGTGACTTCACTATTTTTAAAGCAAAATCATTTTCAAAATAAGTACCATTAATACTCACGATTCATTCATCCAGTGAAAAGTGTTTGAGGCCACTAGGAGTACCTAATATTCTGAAAATAAGATCCTTATTTCTAGATATGTTTATGGACTCGAAATAGATGAATTTGGGTAGGCATGTTCAAAGCCAAAGGTTGTGCATCTTGGTTATTTGATCTGGGAAACTGATTTCTGCTGGTTATATCAGGACACAGCTTTATTTATTATTATTATTAATTTTCATTGAATTTTACCTGATAAGTTCACTGGACATTGTTTAAAAAGTGTGACATAGTGAACAGTCTGCTACTCTTCCCTTCCTGGCAATTATTCTTCCACTGAAAATTGAGTAGATTTATAAACAAAGACTATAAAACTCCTTGCTATCTCCTACCAGTTGTTTGGGAGAAAGGCTACAATGTGTACCAGGCAAATTGTACTTTATGTAATTACTGAGACCTTTTTTGTAGAGGGTTTTTCTGTCATGCCTTAAGCAGTAAAGGATTCCTAACTACAGTTGAACTCAGACTTGAAGATTTATCACAATAATGGGCATTAGAGAAGCTCTCAATGGAATTGCACAAATAGAATAAATAGAATTTATTTGTAATGAGAATTTATAGAAGGATAACTTTACATCCAACTTGTGTAAGTCCTACCCTTGCAAGACATGCCAAATAGTCTAGCATGCAACAAATGTCATTAGATCAAAGTTAAGAAAACTGTTTATTTTTAGGAAGTCCAGTGGACAGGTGATTTTGAGCTGTGGGTCAACCCAGTCTTCTTAAGAACTGCTGCTTTACCCCAGGAGCATTATACTGGAGCTGGCAAATCCAAATGTTTTTCCATCTCCCTGCAGCTGTTTCTGCTGGACCTGCCTATGGATGGTGTTTGGAATAAGGGGCTCTAGGAGTCTGTGCAAGGATTGCATGTCACTTTCTCAGACAGCTCTGTAATCTATGGGATGTGGCCTTTCTTTCTGCTCAATATCCATGCTTCTTAGAGGAGCTATTCTTTTCCACCAACTTAGCTGAGAGGTTCCTTGACCAGTTCCATAGTAAATCAGTTATCAGACAGATCTCTTAATAATGCTTTGTGTTTTGGCATTTCCAGTGGTGTTTGCTCTATTCCCCAGAAAATACAAAACCCTTGATTCTGAATTATTTTACTTTTTGGGAACTTTTTTAATATTGCACAGTTTGGGGCAAATATAGATCTATAATGTATTCATGTTTCAAATATGTTTCAGTATTTGCATTTTCTAATTTGATTGTAAAATCTGTGCTTTCTTTCCTTCAAAGGCTCAAACTCAGGACATCGTTCCAACAATAGGATTCAGTATAGAGAAATTCAAAACTTCAAGGTAGTACTTTTTTTCTTCAATAGCAGTAGTGATTTTTATACAATAGTTGGACTTAATTGTGGATTTGTCACTGAGTATCATGTGTGGTGATGTAATGACATGACATTGCAGTTTGTTGAAATGTAGTACCCACGAGACCTAATCATGATCCAGGACTGAGTGTGTTAGAATACAATGTGTGTTTTGTGGTGCTATAAAACCATTAATTTTTTTTTTTTTTTTAATTTGAGGGGTTTTTTTCAGTAGCATGTATAAACATCTCACTGTCTTTTGAGAGTTCCAGAATAGGGCACTGTTACAGACTGGAGGAGAGACAGCTGCTGAGGTGGCAGCTTAAATTCCACTCTCAATCTGGTAACCTAAATTAAGCACTCTCACTGGAGGTACTCTGAACAGATTGCACTGTAATCTCATTAAATGCAAAAGGATGGCTACAGCATTAGCAATGTAAAGGTGGCAGGAGCAAAGGCCAGGAAACAGAGCAATAAGTCATTAGTTGAATGAAGACTAAGATTTAGATTAAGAATGTCGTGACACGAGGATATTTCAAGGAGGCAGCATCATTTTATTATTTTGTGGCCTTCACTGGGTGTTTTTGGTGTGTGCAGTTAGTCTTCAAACCAAGCAGTATGGCCTCACTGGGCAGGAGATGTGCAAGAAAATTGTTTGTTCCTTGAGCTGAGAAAATTGTTTGTTTCTTTTAGCTGATATGTTATACTGAGAGGGTTCATATTTCTCTAAGAGCTTCCACAGCTGAGCTCTGTCCCAATAAAGTACATCAGACAAGTTTGGGACTTCCCGTGTGAGAATGTAAATTAATTTTTTTTTTTTTTTTTATTCTGATCCTGTAGGAGGAGAGGTGATGACCTGTAAATACAGCATGTAGAATGTTTAAAAAAACAAAACAAAACAACCTCTAAAAAACCCACCCCAAAACCTAAAACTCTACAAACTGACAAACCCACAACTCTATGTCTGGACATAGAGTGGGAAGAATGTCTGGAGAGCTTCCTTTTCCTAACCTCTTTGTTTTGGTGGCCTTCACTTGGGAAGCTACTTGGGGCTACCCAAAAAAGGAGAGCCGAGTTCTGAACCAAAAACCAAAATGTACTCTTTTTTTTTTTTTTTTTTTCCTAAAGGTGGAATTTATTTATTTTTTTAAAAAGCCTTTTATTTTGCCCACATTTATACCTGTGTAGGGACAGAATTTAAGACAGGCCATGGACTTTAAGTCATGGTTCATCTGAATTTCACTTACACATGAACAGTATTTTATACTGCCATGATAGAGAGTGAGATTGAATGGGAGTTTCTTTTGCATTTGATGTAACTTTAAATATTTGGTTTATTTCTTTTATTCAGGTAGTAAACACATTCTCCATTGTGAAATATTTCTATTGTAGGACTGAAAAACTGAGTAGGATCATCTGAGTGCAACCAGAGTTCCTTTGGGAATTTTTCTCAGTTGATTGAGATTCAAATTGATCTGGATCTGGTGGGGTTTTTTTGGGTTTTGTTGTTTGTTTTTTTTTTTTTTTTTTTTTTTTTTGTCAGAGTAGCAAAGAAAGTGGATGTGGTTTGGGTTTTGTTCTTTTTTCTGGGCCTCATGCACTTCTTTTCTTTGCAGTTTGTCTTTCACAGTGTTTGATATGTCAGGTCAAGGGAAATACAGAGACCTCTGGGAACACTACTACAAGTAAGCCTAATTTCTTTTAAAGCACTGCTGTTCGTATTAACTGTTGTGTAGGTTATTTCAACAGAAAATTGATCATATCTAGTGGTTAGAAATGATTCAGAGAAGACTTATACCTTGTGTTTGA
The DNA here is from genome assembly GCF_024509145.1 of Vidua macroura. NCBI lineage: Eukaryota > Metazoa > Chordata > Aves > Passeriformes > Viduidae > Vidua > Vidua macroura. The sequence continues at coordinate 113,356,781 of NC_071572.1, read as the reverse complement.
CAGAAAAATACTGGATAAATAAAACTTTCTATTCTAACAAATGAAAATTTTTATCCAGTGTTACTCTGTGCTTTCAGGGACATCTTTGGGGAACATACTAGAGATGAGATTTAAATGTTGAAACCTGAAAACCAATCCTGTAAGAAAGCTCAAGATGAGTTAGGTTTCCAGCTTTTCAGTTCTTCTGTAGGTCAGTTACTTAAAACCTCCAAGATACTGGCTGATGGCTGAGATTTTTAGAGGTGAGGGAAATGAACCTCAGAGATTAAGGCACATGTAACTAAGAATATGAATGAACATTCTTAATGTCTTTATTAAAATGGATTTTCTCTGTATTTTATAACACTCTGGTATTGCCTTTTGGTAGTAGATGGACACCATTCTCTGGTTTTGGAGCTTTTAGTGAAACTTAATCTTTATTTGCATTGTCTCATTGCTATTCTGTAATGCCTGATCCTGATCTAAATAACATGAACAATACTAAACCTTGCAGAAGTATCTTGGAGAAATAGAAGGGAGAAATTCTGAAGATTATAATATTGATTAAATATTAATATCAGTTGTGGTAGAGCTTAAATTGTTTTTTAATTGAGGATTACTGCTTTCTCTCCTTCCTTTGCAAATTGTGTTAGCATTGAAAACATTTGGCCAGGGGATGTTCATTGTTCAAGAGTGTTAGATTTGCATTTCAGCAACTGATGCCCTCAGGCTGCTCTCAAAATTCTAGCAGAGTGCTTCATAAGCAAATAATTTTTGTGTTTGCTGTATTTAATGCAGTAACTTATCCCTTGTGGGGCACAAATGGCTTTTGCATCTTAACAATAACTCCCTAACTGTAAGGGAGTTTTTTAGGTTATGCTGAAAGTGAAATATGCACTTGTATCCACCTCTGGTCCTGATCCAGCACCAGTAGGCACATATTTAAGATTAGCTTCTAAGAATAATATTAAAAAATATTTTCTATTAATTAAATAAAAATATTAATAAAATAATTATGTGCTGTTCAGTTTATAAAGTTAAGCAATATTTAATTTTGCAGGAAATTAAATCTGGGCAAATGTCAAAGTAGTTGTCTTGGAGTCCTTCAAGTCTGGACTTTTCTTCTATTTAGCTTGAAAGTATCTTCTAGGTCATCCTCTAAGTACATTTATCTTAAATTATCCCAAAATCATGTTGTGTCCCTATCCCTGTTACTTCTTTGTGAAGTTATTTTTTTGCTGGTAAATACATGCCAGTACTCTTGATTCCTCTAGTAAAATTCTCTATGCTCAGGAAAATTGCTTAGGCATTTTCAGCTAATATGCAAAACTTTATTTACTAAAGGTTCTGTACACCAGAAAAGAATGGGCCTCCTCATACAATCTTGGGCTGCTCAGGTTATTTCTGGTTTCTAGCAGGTATAGAATTGTTTCTTATCAAAATACAAAGATAGATGGTGCTGGAGGGCAAAGAATGTATTCCTAATGGTGCCTCAGAGAAATGTAAAATGAAGTAGAAGTGAATATTACATTAAAATATAAAGTAAATATACTTTCTGTGGGTATTTACAACAGGTGAATTATGTATTGGTGAGATTTTATTTGGTTTTCAAAACAAGTTTCAATAAATGGAACATCAAGTCAAAATATCAGTAAACATCCTGAAATAATGAGTTGAGTAGCTGCATTTATGTTATGACTGTGGTCACACTACCAGCAAAATGTCCTAATGATTTGAAATAGTTGAAAGTTTTTCCCTGTTATTTGAAAAAAAAAAAAAAAAAGAAAGATCCTGTTTATGCAGGATATGTAAAGGTTAAAATAACCTGCATATGCCTAGCTGTGGACACAGGTTTTATCTAAAAGGGTATTTGACCTTTCCCTAAATAAACTTTAGTACAGGAAATACAGAATTTCTGTAAAGATCTGTCTTAATGGGGTTTTTTCCTGCCTGACCACAATGTCAAAATAGCAGAACATTTTGAGTTCATCTCTCAGTCTGGGTAGTAAAACCAAGCTTTTCTAGAAGGTGTGTGGAGACTGAAGTTTGTAGGGGCAGGCAACAACCTCATGTCTAAAAAAAATGATGTCACCAAAAGATTGAATTTCAGAAATAAGACTGGATTCAAATGTTAATGGTAAATAACAATGACAAAAATTAGAGAAAAAAATCAGATTTGTTTGGACTTTTTTTTTGGTGTTTCTTCTGAAGCCTTTTCTTATTCACAGAATACTCATTTCTTTGAGAACCTATAATTTGCCTCTTTGCTCTTTTTATGTTATGCAGAGAAGGCCAAGCCATTATTTTTGTCATTGATAGCAGTGACAAATTAAGAATGGTCGTGGCCAAAGAAGAACTTGACACCCTTCTGAATCATCCAGGTGAGGAGGCTTTTTTCCCCTTGTGTGTCTGTATTTGTTATGTTGCCTTAAGAAAAGCCCTTATCTGACACATTCTTAATACTTTGCAAGTATTTTAACCTTTCATGAATATTAGCACAATAATAGTCTTCAAAAACGTATTGGGTTTTTTTTTACCTATTCACATTTAGAATTTGGTCACACTTCAGCTTTCTACACTGAGTTGGGTTGGTCTCTTATAATCAATATAGATCAAAAGTTACATTGTTTAAGAAAGAATAGACTTTGAATTGGAAGCTGGAGAAGCTTCTTTGATGAGCAGGACAGACAAAACTGTGTGTCTCCCTGTCTGTTTTTTCCATGAAGACAGCTAATTCCTTTAATGTAACATATAACTTTCTTTTGTCATCTTCATTATAATTTTTATGTTTTAGCCAGAAATATGGAGGGATAATTACACCAGTTTTAATTCCCTATGAAAGAGGATATGAAAGGATTTGTGATCAATCCTCTCATATCCTCTTTCATAGGGAAATTTTTTAGGGGTTTGGGTTGGGTTTTTTTTTACATGAGACTGCACCTTAATTAAGTTCTGATATCAGTCAGTTCTTTTCCTTTCCATGTATCCAGCATTACTGGGATGTGTCTGTAAGCAATATGCAATTTTGACTTTCAGCACTTTTGGTAGTTGCTCTGCCTGACCAAAATATTAAACTACATCTAGGAAGTTTAAAAGTGAAATAATCCTGTGATTCCTTAATTATTTATTAAAGTGATAGAGCCTTAACTTCTGAAATTCCCATGCTGCAAATAAGAAAGGAAAAGCTGAGTTGAATTTCTAAGAAAAACAATGTGTGATAGGGACAAATATATTCCCATGTCTTTATTTTCCATGAAGATTATATGTAACACTTTAATTCATCAGCAAAGATGTTGGAGCTGACTGGACCTTCTTATTCTCATGCTCTAATTTCTCATTCAAGGGTATGGGCTACTTCAAATGCAGACACTGAAAAGGCAGTGTTACAAAAGTCACAGGGAGGATGGGGTGAGCCAAAGGCTGCAGGTGGATTACACAGAGGCCAGGGCACTGTGTATCAAGTCAGGAATTAACTGCAGCAGTAAAACCCAATTCTGTTAGTAAAGTGGAACCACACAGGGTCAAGGGTGAGAGGTAAAGCTGCTGGAAGGAGTTACTGGCTTAACAGAGGGCAGAAGAATAAAAATGTTTAGACAGAGTAGAAGCAACCTCAGGTGGGGCTTTTCTTTTAGGCATTAATAGGTCACTAATGCTGACCTAGCAGGTCAGTGCTGTTCAGTTGTTCATGAATTTGTGTCTTCAAGTTCAAAAGACCAGACTCTGGCCACTGAGTGCAGTCCTGAGAACCAGGAGACAGCAGTTGTGGATTTCTGCCCTGGAGTGGCTTAGCTCCAACACAGCAACAGTGTCACTGATTTATCAGTTTTGATATATCAAAGAGCTTAAAAAGTTCTTCTAGGATAATGTTCAATAAAAGTAGCTGTTAGGTGAATCAATATACAACTGGTTTGCTATATCAGTACTTTTATTTGTATCAATGTTCTGCCTTTCTTGCTGCATACCCTACTTTCTCCCAATCTATGCTTCTGTCGGTGTCATCCTCCTGGAGTGGTTTAAATGTATGTATTTACCTAAGTTTTACATGGAATTGAATCGATTCCTGTCTCTGAAAATCTTAGCAATCCCGCAGTAAAACAGTTCCCTGTCTTTTTGCCAGGCTTTGCCTGAGGGAAAGGGAAGGGAATGTGTCCTGTGAAGCATTTATGGGGCTAGAAGTTGTACTAGCTGGGACTCTTGTGTGAATCAGAGCTATAAATTATCTTTACCTACATTAATGGACAATGCACTCTTCAAATAGCATCTTATTTAATGATAACTGTATCATATTTTGGTTTTTTACTCAAATGTCATTCTTCAGCACTTTGAAAGATGGTAGCCATAGATTACCTGGATTAGATGATCACTCTTGGGTCACTTCACCTCCAGCACACGCTTCTAAATTAAACTGAAATTCTTGTAAACTTCAAATTATTTGTGTAAAATTGCACATCACATATCTAGTGTCTGGAATATTTTTAAATGTGTTAATTCATAACCACTTGCAGCTAGAAAATGTTTGCTTTCCATTAGTAACTGTGAAAAGTGTGGGAGGGGAAAACTGCACATAAGGAAATAATATAAATTTCTGTGACCATGACTTTATTTAGCAAATATCTTTGGGTGTGCATTATGAGTCCAGGTGGGTAGGTTGTGCCCCATTCAAATTGTTTAGGAAAACACTGGAAATTCCTTTATTAACTTGGCTGTTTGCATATATGATGTCAGCTAATTTATGTGGTTTTAATTTACCCATAACCTGCAACCTGTGGGTACCAGGGTTCATTTAATTATACTGTAAATTACTGTAAAAATTTCAGTCAGGAGACTCAATAGCTGTTCAACTATGGAATCAAAACAGAGATTTAATTATACTGTGCTTGTATTTTGAGGCCTTTGATTTGTGCTTATGGATATCAGAGGACAAAAGAGCTCCAGGAAGGGTAAATAGCTTGTGAAAATTGTCTGTTTTGATCAGCACTTACCATCTCTGAATGAATATGGGGAAGTAGTGTTATCTCCACTAATTCTGTGGAAAGGTTTAGTGGGAAGGTGGAAAAGAACATAATTAGGAAAGTACAAAGCATTTCAGCACTGACAGTTTGTTGGGATTTTGGGGGGTTTTATCATCCTCCTGCCCATCAGCAGGGCCAGATGGTTTATGTTTGACATTTTAAAATAAATCTTTACCTCGTTTCCTGTGTGACATAACCTTTTCTTTTTGCTATTTTAAAAAGATCCTGTGTAGCAATTTTCATTGCGATGGTAGTGTGTAATTTCTTCTCCTATCAAGCACTGATGGATAGACTAAAACCTAGATTTTCTCTAATTCTGGATACCATTCTTTGTATAAATAATATGAAAAACTTTGAGAGTTAATCTTGGTGCTGGTAATTTTTTTGACAGTGTTACATATGTAACTTTGAAGAGAGTATGTTTTGGTTCCTTTCAATCACCATATAGTCTTTTGGGGTAATCTTAAAGTTTAAAGGTTTAAACTTGTCTATGTGTAAGTATCCCAGAAATTGCCAGAGTACTTTGCTTGGTCTGTAGTTCTCACTGCTAACTGAAGGAGCTTCTGGAGAAGAAGTCCTTCTAGGGAAGGGAGAATAAAGGATGTCCACATGTGCATTTTTTTCCAATTGTATAAATTCTATGAAGTAATGGATGCTTTCCAGGACACTAAAGGATAATTCAGACTACTCTTCTGAACTATTGTGATGATGTGAATGAACACAAATTATTTTTTCCATCCATTTTATACATCCAGTCCTCACTAAGCAGAGATGTGCAGTGTTTGTAGGCAGTGGTTTGATCTCTTGTTCCTCAGCTTCAGCAGCAATTCCTATCTCCAGCTTGAAGCGTGGGTATAAGGTAGGGGGAGAGGGGGGTGAAAGATTCCAAAGCCTGCAAGGAACTTTGTGAGCATTTTGAAAGCATGCCAGGTGACCCAACAGTGTGTGCATCTTGGTAGGATACAACCTGCAGAGAATTGCAGCTACAGGTGACCAAAATACCTCCCTGTGTTGTTTGTACCTTGTTACATGCAGAGATTAATGAGTGTTGCCTCATGTCCTGAGTTCTGTCTCTGCTCTTGCCTAGACATTAAGCACCGTCGGCTGCCTATTCTGTTCTTTGCTAACAAGATGGACCTCAGGGATGCAGTGTCATCTGTGAAAGTGTCTCAGTTGCTGTCCTTAGAAAACATCAAAGACAAGCCCTGGCATATCTGGTAAAGTTCTACTTTCCTATCCTTTTATTGGCATTACTTTGTGCATTCCTATTTTAGCCCTGTCGTGCCACTCACTAATGTATAAAATAAATGGAGTAGATAAAAGACAGATTCCAGTGAAACAGTAAATTTAAAACAGTAATATTAAAATACTTATTAAATAGTAAAAAACTTATTTTAAATGTACAATGCATTCATTTAGACTGTGACTTTAAAGTTTTCACAGCAGAACTGCTAGCCAAGTAATGGAATGGAGGATTTCCAGTGAAATCAGAAAGCAGGGTTGATATGAGAAGAACAGTTGACATTACATTTTACTGGGAAATTGAGTAAATTGTTATCAGAGTGCTCCTGCTAGATTACCTTGCAGATTTGAGAATATCAATAATAAAACCTTTGGAGTTTTTTTTCACTCAGCAGGTGCTTCAGTAAACTGTTGTTGAAAGGCCATTTAGTCATGTTTGAGGGGATTTTTAGTTGTAGGAGCTAGTCTTTTGTTCCTGAAGGATGTAAGCTTTACTTTGTGCTGGTGTTCACAAGGAAAAAACTCTCCTTTTACCAGAAGTGCTTTATAGAAGTTATTTTTTTGTCCTATTAAAGTCCTCAGCTGTTATAAATAAAAGTGAAATCAGCAGCTAAATGCTGCTGAAAGCTACAATTTTTATTTTAGGCCCGTTAATGTTAAACTTGGTTACCTGCACGTTGTTTTTGTCCAGAAATGACACTCAGGAATTCCCAAGCTTCTTGGAAGATCATTTTATAGGAAACTGCAGTTACAGTCCAGATTCACTGCTGTGCTGGTTGTCATAAATTGAAGAATGAAGAGCATTCAAACAGTTATCCCCCCGTGATTAGAAGGTGGATTTACACTGCTCTCAGTGTGGCAGAATAGTTTTGTACATTGACAGACACTCCTGGGGTTGCTGTTACAATGAAGTGTGTACACACACACACAGTGCCTCCTTCCAGTACTCCAGCATTCTCACTGTGTGTAGGAACTGCTTGGAGGACATTTGGGCTCAATCATCTTAAAGGTTTTTTCCAGCCTAAGTGATTCCATGATTCACGGCTGGTGTTGGAGGGAGTGAACATCTTTCACAGCGTTGTCTGAGGAGGGAGGTGCTGCAGAACAATGTGTCTGCCTCGTGTGGGAGCTCTCCCAGAGCCCCTCATGTTCTAGGAATGATTCCTTGTACCTTGAAACTGGAATTAAAAAAGAACACATCATGAAATGATGTTTCCCTGTGGGGAAGGTACCATATATTATTTGAGGAGCAGTTTTCTGTATAGGAAGAAAACCTAAGGAAACTACCTGATGCTACTTTGCAATTATGTAAATTACAAGTTTGGTGATGACTCAACTAGAACTGGTATTTTTACAATGTTTTTGAAATTTGATTTGTTTCTTTCAGTGCCAGTGATGCTCTTAAAGGAGAAGGATTACAAGAAGGTGTGGATTGGCTCCAAGGTATATCATACGTAATTCTCTTGCTGTATTTTCATTCTGTTGAACTCTTTCATTTTGTAAGGTTTTTTCTTTATTATTTCCTTTGTTTTCTTTCTGTCCATTTCTGCTGTCAGATCAAATTACACAGTGAGTACTAAAGCTCTATCTCATATTTGCCTTTCATTTACCTCCTTAATGTACACAAAACATAACGTGGGCTTCCCTGACCAAAGTGTGTATTATGAAATACTAATGCACACTCTTGCGAACAATACCAGCTCCCACACTTCAATTTCTTATTGCGGTAGTTCAGTTTCTTCTTTAATTTATTCTTAATGTCCTGTCCCTGTTTTACATAACTTAATGTTATGTATCAAGAAATGGTGAAGAAAATAAGCCAGGTTCACAGACAAATACACTGGTTTTAATTACACGCCTTCAGCTCTTAAATCCAGAGCCAAAAGAAGAACTTCTTACACTATAACGATTATAGGACATGCAGACACTCATAACTGCATGGAAGAAAATATCAGATCCAGCTTGGATGATGACTGACATCCAGCATCTTTAATTACAAACTTGGTACGGATGTTGTGTAATTAAAATCTTGGTGCAGATGTTGTGTCTCCTTCTGTTGTGTGCCACTAAGGCTCTGGTCTCTCTTGTGCTCCTGCTCAGTGTTTAGATTAGTGAAGTGTGGCATAGTTTTGGCAGACTGGTCCCAGTTTTAGCTCCCTGGCTGGCGTTGCTCGTGCTGTGAAGTGCTTCGGGTGGTGGGGGCTCACTGCGCTGCAGCACCCGCCTGTGCTGTGCCCCGCTGGCCGCCGGGTGTCAGCGCTGGCCCGGGGACAGAGCCTCCTTCCAGAAGGGTAACAGCCAGCCCTGGCCCGGGTTAACCCATCCCCACTGCTCTGGGGACACCAAACTGTCCTTTCTACTTAGACTCGTCCTGCTGACCAGAAAAAGATGGTTTGTTTTACCGAGTTACTGTAGTGTATAAAACCATTCGGTGATGTTTTCAGAGGGAGGGCTGCTCGCCAAAAATAGTCTTTAGAAAGAGATTTACTGCCCTACAGAAGAGCAGTGATGTATCCTCCACCAGCTAAAATAATTCTGGGGTAGGGAACCAGGATTTTGATACTGGGTTTCCTCCTCTCCTGTATCCTATCATCACAGAGGCAGATTCCAAATCATAATTTTTCTTAAATTCAGGCATAGTTCTGGCTTAGTAATGTTTTCTTTCTGTGTTCAGGGTCTCTGCTTCTCTTGGGGGAACCTTTAGAGTTTCAATCCAAATTTTGTGTTTGTACCAAAATTGTTCTTCATGCTACTTAAAAGGATCTCAAATGCTTGTGTAAATATTTTCTGACAAAATATTTAAGTTATATATGTAGATTTTTTAAGCACAGCAGCAGATGCTGTCACAGATGCTTCTGCTGTCACTCACATAGCTCTTCGTAGCCATTCACTTCTTATGAAGTGTTAAACTTCTTAATTTTCTGAGCTGAAAATCCTCATAGATGGGCTCTATCTGAAAATCTAACTCCCTGGTTCAGCGAACCCAAAATCTTAAGAGAGGCTGAGTTTAAACTGTTACCTAAGCACATGCAGTTTGGCAATTATATGTTTAAAGGCTGAATACTTTGATATTTCAAGGACAATTTTTTACTCTTGATTCTCCTCATTCCTAGAGCACCAGATGGAAATATTTGGAATAACTCTGTAGTTATGGTAGTCCCTAAATCACAGCCTGGGGATGCCATAAAATTCAGAGGATGAAATGACACCTGGTGAATTAGTGCACAGTTCTTGTTAGCAGCCAAGCTTTCCTTAGTTACCCTTTCCAGACCCACTTCACAGTTGGGGTGGCAGGAGTAGAAGGTTTTCTGTATTTTTTCCCCTATTGGAGGCTGAGGTTGTTATTTCCTTATTTTGTAATGGGGTTGCTTTTGCAACAGTACATCCTCCATAGGGTAAAACAAACCTGTCTCACAGCATTCCCCCTTAGTGGGGGAAATTGTGCTGATTTCCACATTTTGTAATGGGATGCTGGATGCTCTTGGTAACCAAGAAAACATTTGAAGTGAGTTGAGAAGTGGCAATCTGGCAGCAATATGGAGAAGTGTGGCTACTGAGAGCAGAGTTTTCATGTGAGTTATTAGAAACCAAACTTTAAATCTTTTGCTATTGGGTGGTTTATGTTGTTAGGTGGAAGCCAAAATGCCTACAAGGAATTGAAATGCATACTTCATAAAACAAACTTCCAAGTCTTATGGTCATCAAAATGATCTTACAAGCCTGATGAAGATAAAAATTGTATTAGATGGAAGAGTCTCCCTATTAAATTAGCAAGATTTGAAGAAAACAACTTGGCTGTACAGGAATTTCAGAAGTGGATGAGAGAGCAAGTTGAAAACAGCTCCACATTGTCCCCCATTCTTGTAACTACACCAAAATATCTAGGTCTATTTTATGTTTTCCAAAAGCAAAATGCAGCAAGAATTCATCTTGTGCTAAGACTAGATGTTTCTTTTTATTAACAGGTCAGATGCAAGCAATGAAGACATGAGAGATAAATAAAGGATCTATGAGGTTCTTTTACACCCTTTGTCAGTAGGTGAACAAGTTCCTTGGAAAGGAAGAATGATTTGAAGATGAACAGTTCAGCTAAAATATCCTGTATTGACTTGTTTCAGTTTAGTATCTCTTCCAGGAAAACTGAATGTAGACAACCTAGCACCTCAGGTATGCACATTGATGAATTAAATTGAATCTTGTGACTGGAGAGCATATACAAAAAAAAAAAAAAAAATTGTGTTAACAATAAACATCTGCATACAATTGAGGTTTAGGTGATAATTAGCCATCAGTAAATGCCCCTCTGTTTTTTGGGGAGACACTTTTTGAGCAAATGGGAATATTTCTTTTCCAGAGAAAGAATAATCAGCACTTCCTGAAATCCAGCTACATAAAATACCTACTGATTTTAGTTGCCCAGTTTTAGGCATTACTGCCATATTTTTATATTAAAGTTTGATGTTGGGTTTTTATTATCCATCTCTAATATACTTCTATAAGAGTATTTTGATTAAAGATATAAGGATTCAAATGTTCAGTGTATTTGCTATAGATGATTCCAGATGTTTTTAAGAAATTTATTTTAATGAAATGTTACTAATTGTTTTGTGATTATGCCATGGTTATATTTGCATTCCCATCAATAAAACTTGAAATATATGACATGCCCTGATTGGGTTTTTTAACTTCAATATGCTCATTAATGGTCTTTACATCCTAGAGATTTTTGGGTTTTTTATTTGTTTCATTTGGAATTTGTTTATCCATATTCCAGTGGATATAGCACTGTATATGTAATAAAATGGTATCTCTGTTGCCAAGGGGTTTTTTAATTAATTGCATGTATTTTTTACACTACCTAATCCACTAGACTTCTCTTCCAGATACTTAAGGAGCATATGAATCACAGGATGGGTCAGACTGGAAGGGACCAGAGTACGATCATCTGTCCCAACTTCCCTGCTCAGGCAGGACCATCCCAGAGCACATGGCACAGGATTGCATCTGGGTGGCTCTGGAATATCCCCAGTGAGGGGGACTCCACAGCCTCTCTGGACAATCTGTTCCAGTGCATGGTCACTGCACAGGAAAGTTCTTCTCATGTCCAGGTGGAACTTCCTGTGCCTCAGTTGTTCAAAAACACAGTTAAGGGACAGCTCACTGGTTTATTAGATCATTATTATGAAATGTGTTATATACTTTTGTTGTGTATAAAGAGTGTTTTACTTCCAAAAATAAATTTAATAAACTTTCTGGCTCCAAAGTGTACCATAGGTAAAAAATTAAGAACTTTATTTTTGTTCTGCCGCTTCAGGAAAGAGCAGACTGGCCCTGGCAGTGCTGAAGACTCCATTTAACTCAGTGATTACCTGATCCCTGTGGGACATGTAATATGCAGCTCTTGCAGAAGCTTTCCCCCACACCCATTAGCATATAAGACACACAAATGTTCTGTCAGCATGCCTTCTAGGCCTCACCTCACAGAGGAGTATTTGGAGCAAAGGGAGCTGAAATGGGAGAACAGTGTCATGTACTCTGTTATTAAATAGTTAAATTTAACTCCCCTGCTTTGCCAAAACAAAATCTCACTGTAAGAAATCTTTCTTACAGGATGCTGTGGTTCTTACAGTTCAGTTTGTCATGGAAGTATTTTCATGTCTCTTTCTGTGACACTGTTGGCCTTTTGTCAACTCTGAATCTATCTATACAAAAATCAAATACAAAAAAGGATCAGTAATATATAATTCTGAGAAATTTTCCTCCGAATTGTGAGCAGATAATTTACAGGTTTACTTTGCTTTGGATAATACAGTAATTAAAATAATGGGTTGAAAGGGACATTAAAGATCAGTGAGTTCCAGCCCCCGCCTTGTTTGGACAAGGGACACCTTCCACCAGACCAGGTTGCTCAGAGCTCCATCCAGCCTGGCCTTGAACAATTCCAAGGGTGGGAAGACTGCAAATTCCTTGGGTAATCACTGCCAGTGCCTCACCATGCTCTCAGTAAAGACTTTCTTCCTAATACCTAATCTAAAACTATTCTCGTGAAAGTAATATTTGTAAAACTGTTTTGCTGTGTATAAGTATTTTGTAATTATTGTGATTCATTTATATGTCTTATTTAAATGAAACATTTAGTTTTAAGTTAACAGATTCTTTCCTACAAAAGAAAATGTAAGTTCTTACATAGAATCCATCTGCATTTCTGCCTTCCTTGAATGGTATGGATCTTGATGGTTTTCTGATAATTTTTGTTTGTTTATCTTAAATTACATAAAGTGCTATATTTATCCTGTGGATTGCCTTTACTGTCATGGGAAGCTGTTTGAACCTACTGCTTTGTTCTTCCATCCACAGATCCAAGGGAAATACTCTAATATGTTTTATTTTTTGCTCTCTAATGTGGTTAGTTAGTGCTTTTTGAAAACAGCAGTTAGTTTTGTACTTTTGTTATTGTTCCCCTTCTTGATTTTTTGGTGTTTGATTTTGTTCTGCAGCATCTCTTTCTGTTCCTCCCCTCTGAGGCCACTGGTCTGAATGAAGACCTGTTGAAAGGAATGGAAATAGGAACAGTTCTATGAGTAAAATGCTGGATTTTTATTACCCTCCCCCTGCTTATTACTGCTTCACCCATTAGTTATCTTACTTTTGGAACCTTCTGAGGGTATCTCTGCATGTTCACCTCTCCTTAGTGTACAGGCATAAGTCACTAACATCCACAGGTGCTGGAGCCCTGAGTTGCTCTAGAAATGTTGAATTTTGTTGGTACAAGGATCCTATATTGCACAAAATCCTCATGTATCTGTGCAAAAAGGCTGCTTTGGAGTTGGTTTTTGTGGCTGTCAGACTTCCATGCCATTATTCATTCTCCCAGTACATTTAGGATGTTAAAGTGTTCTATCTGGGTGCTCCAAGACAGTTTGCATTGACAAGTTCTTTGTGTCTGAGGAACAAAGCAGACAAGGGAATATTCCTTTTTTTGATCCATGTTACTATAGGTGTGTGCATTAAGTGGTAACTTGAAGGGCAGTAGAGTGACCAAAAGAGACTCAGGGATTTTAGTCTTTACATGCACTCAGTGTTTTGTGCTCTTGCTTCTATGCCAGCTGCCCACCTACATATTTATTAATTTCCTTTAAATATGCCTGGTCAGGCTTAAGACTAGCATTTTCAGCTGAAATATGCTGCAGTTGTTTTCACATACAAAGTGTTGCCTTCTAGGTCTCTTCAGTGAGGAGGGAGCTATCAGGTAAATGTGTAAATCCTGATTTTCCTAGCTGTGCCTCTCTAGTACTGAGAGCACCAGCCCATGGGAACCTTGTGTTTAACTACTCCTTGCAGCTGTGCTGAGAGCCTGCGTGGCCTCAACACTCCTGGGCAATTTCACATGAAGCAAGGGCAGTTCTAAGTGTGAGGATGTAAATGTAATGGAGCCTCCTTTTAATCTCAGCCCTCTAACTGTAATTTCCTTGGGGTGTTTTATTTACTAATATGAAAGATAAGCTGCTGTAAAAGACCAGACATAACAGCTCAGCTTAGTTGTCTGCAGACAGGCATTCTGATGTGGTAATACGTGGAATGGTAACGTTGCACTTTAGAGCTTCTGTAAAACAGCTGTGCAACTGTTTTAGAAAGCAGCTTATCTCTTAGGAGCTTTAAGTAGGAAATATCATTTTGTTGGTAATAAGAAGTAAAAGTAATGCTGATTCAAAATGCTTGTCCTTAAAAGCAAACATTTATTAAGCCAAGACATGGCGTTTAATCTCAAAAGGGGTGGGGCTGGAGGGAGGTTTTGTTTGTTTGTTTAAAGTTTTACTTGTTTTTAAAGTTTTACTTGGTTGAAAAAACACTCTTTTTATTACTAATTGCTGTCATCCATTTATTTCATTCTTTCTGGCCTGCCTCATTCCCGTTTTACAGAAATCCTTACAAATCTTGATCCTCAACTTTTTGGTCTGCTTCTTTTAAATTTAGCTGAGTATTCTAGTGAAACTTTGCAGCTCCCTTCCCTGTTGTTTTGGTTTTAGGTGGGTTTTTTTGAGTAACGGAATAGATAATGAGAAGAGGTCACAGAAGCACTATAAAAGCAAAAAAGGGTACTACCAAGAAAGTCTCCAACTCTCCTCTTTCAGAAGGGTCAGGAAAGTTTGCTTTCAAAGGTTAATTTTATATGCCCTGATACTTTTTTAATTATTTTTTCACTACTTAAATTTAAAAATGCACTATTACTATGCAAAACTAACATTGTGTGTAGTAGCTAATCTGAGTTTGGAACTTTAAATGCTCTCTTGTAACAAATGCCAAGTGTTTTTAGTAATATTTTGTAACCATCCTTTAGTTCAAGATTCTGTAGCTCCTGTCACAGTAAGTTACATTAGGGAAGCATCTGTGTTTGTGTGAACCAGCACTTGGTAATTAATTTGCCACTGTTCAGTCAGTTGGATTTACCACTTAATTGGTTGAATTTTCCTGGCCATATGAAAGTCTTGCTCTCACAAGTACAGCATGTATGTGATAATGTACTGTTCTCCTTCAGTGCATGTCAGGATCTCACCATGCAAATCAGCCGTGTTTGCTTTTCCCACTTTCCTAATGACAGCATGAAACCCCCTCCCACTACTGTTTTTCAAAATAAATCCTTGAAATGAAAGGTAGGCTCTTAATGTCTGTCTACCATTAAATGATCTTGTGTTCCCCAAACTGTTTCCCAGGAGATGAACTTAATTGTATAACAATCATATTACTCAGGCACCAGCTCGAAAGGGGGTGTTTGTAATTTCTCTGGGATTCAGGGAGCACCTTTGAAGAACAGAGTAACTTGTGTAGTAAAGGAAGTGTAAATTTAGCAACTCCATGCTAGGCAGTCTTTCGGCAAACAACGTTGTCTTTGAAGATCAGTAAGTAGATTGAAGGCCTAGCAAAATAGTTACTGAACCAAATTTAGTTTGCTGAAGAGTTGCCTAATAGTTCTCAATAAAGGGAAGAAAAGACAGTAAGGAAAGATTTCAAAAGTCAAGGAAATTGGGATGTGTGGAGGAAATTTCTTTGGGCTGGAGTCATGCTAGTGAATATTAAAGAAACTTAAGCCTCATGAGGCTCAGTGAGGTAACCATGATAAATGATTGAAGTGGATGCTTGGCAGTACAGACTATCAAACTGCCTTTACAGAGCAAAGAGAGCTGGTGCTGCGAGCCTGATATCCTAATCTGTGTGGCCTCAGTTTCCTTCAGCGTGAGCCTTTCCAAGGGCTTCTCAGTCCTTGGAGCATGCTGTGCACTCTTGGCTTTGAGGTGTAGTTTGATCCAAAAAAGAATTCAGCTTGTGTCCTCCCAGCTAACTCTGCCATGTAAACAAAAGCACTCTTAGTGAGGCCTGTCTTTAAAATACCCTCCTGACCTGAGTTAATGCACGAGTGGAGGCATGCCTGTACAAACCTAAGAGGGAAACAATCCTAAAGTTTTCAAACCATGGGATTGGAACCATGTGAAAGAACAGCAGAACTTGGCAAGAGGTCTCCACAAGCCAAGGTTCCCCAAGAATAATGCAAATTAAATATTTAGGAAAAGTACAAGTTTGTAGTGTGCTTCACTTGGAACTGGGAAAGTTTGTTCCACAAATACAGGATATAACCATTGGACAGGGATTAAGGGGTAAGACTTCCAACTTGAAGGAAATGGCATAATGTCACTTGTGAAAAACAGGCAGTCATGAGTAAATAATAATAAATATTAGAATCTTTATGTCAGTAATAAAATGTCAGGCATCACTGCTGTTCTTGGCATCATCTATTTATGATCACACAGGTTTCAAGATGTTACTAGGAAAAGAACTTTGCAATCTTTTTTTTTTTCTTCTATCATTCTTTTTCTATCACTCTGTAAGTAAATCTCTCTTTGTTTTAATCTTACCCACCAACATTTAGTAGCATAAAGTAAAAAGGAAAAAAGTGTCTGAAAATTGGTGTAATGAGTAACAAATGGAATCAATGAACCAGAAAGTGGATGTTGTTTTCAGTGATAGCAATATTCCAAGGATTTTGTTCATCGTGTATTACATCATCAGTGGATTACATTAAAGCAACTTGGACCCAATTGAACATTTCTGTCTGTGAGGTGATGTTGTTGGCCAGTCATTAATGCTTGCTTTAGAGTAGTAAGGATTGGTGAAAGGTTTCTTTTCAGGGGTGGAATGTTTCTGCTGAGAAAGGTGGTGCTTTTCTCTTATAATACTTGTTTTTATTCCCTCTTCAGCCCCCTTTCTCGAGGCGGTCTTTTACATCCTTAGGTTGTTTTCAACAGGGAAGTATTACTCCATTTTGAGATGCCTGGAACCTATGCATAATTGTTTTCCAAGTCCTCTGCTGAGCTTTAAATCAAGAGCAAGTTGATGCTCTAAAAATTATTGGCAGCAGTTTCAAAGCAGGCTAAATTGATCTATAAACTAATCCAATCTAGTGGTTAGAAAGTATTGCTGTATCTTTTAGTCTTGCTATTTCTTTCATTGGTACCATTATAAAATAAGATCAATCACTATTATGTTAGAAAACAATTGCAGAACAGCCACTTCAGTGCTGATTTACCACTACTGTTATAGGTACATATACTACTAATATTATAAAGTTATGTTGTAGCTTTACAGTTCCTGAAAATTAAAAGACATATAGGCAAAATCAAATCGTTCAGGTTGTAGGAATATTTTTAAGTACCAAATTTCCTTTTTACCCATTCCATAACTGTTAAAGTACTACTTAGTTCTCCATCTGCTCTGTCATGCAATGATTAAAAAAAGCATTAAACCCCCCCTCTTTTTGTGGGTAACAAGTCCCATGCTTTCCTTGAGGTGTGTGTTCTGTCATCATGTCAGGTAATGCATTTAAGTCCTTAATTTATGCAGAATACAAACTGTCTGTGTGATTTCTTAAAGGCTGCAGCAATGACTGACTTGTGAAGTGAATGACAGGTGGTTTGATACTGGCATCAGACTAAATAGGAATACTTCAATCAGTTCCTAATATAAAGAAAAATTGACAGCTTTATCCAGAGAATTGATTTACCACAGAGATAACAAGAGCCTTTATTTTCAGCAGCAGTTCAGCACACCCTGAAAATTGGAAAGCACAGAGTACCTCTACTATTTATGAACTACACTAAATGCATTCTCTAAATACCATCTTCCATTGAAGAGAAACCCCTTTTTCTTCTTAGTCATGTTTTATTTAGAGCTGTGCACTAAATACAGAAAATATTTCTAAAGAACAATATCAGATAAAAAGACTGTTGCAGACTCATATCCTCATTTGCCAGAAGTTTCCTTGTGATGGTGTTGACTTTGCTAAAACAGCAAAGTTTTCTTCCTTGACTTTACTAACAATGAATGCTTGAGTGAAGAAACATGGATTAGTCAGAATTTTTGTTCTGGGGTATTAAAAGAAATCTTCTTTCCTTTATTAAAGGTTTTGTTGTGTTGGGCTTAAAAAGAAAAAAAATCCCACAAAACAAATGAGTGTGTGGGAGGGGTCAGTTATTCTGTTACTTACCCAGCTAACCAGGCAAAGTCCAATCAACAGTCACTTGAATTCTTACAAACTTGTCCTTTGAGATTTCTTTCTTACCCTTTTCCTGTGTGTTACACAGACTGTTTACTGTTATGTGGAACTTGTGTGCCAAGAATTACTCTGTTTTTCTGTTTGTTCTGTAATAAGATTGAAGTATTTTCTCCCTGTTTGGAATAACTTATGGATATAATTTGCATACATAAGAAAAGGTCTCTTCTTTGTTTTCTCTCTCTCTCACTTTTTTTTTTTTTTTTTTTTTTTTTTTTTTTTTTTTTTTTTTTTTTTTTTTTTATTATTTCTTACTGGGAGCTTAAATGGAGAGGAAAATAAGTTGTTCCATGAAACCAGATGGGATTCTGTAACATTAGCAGCCAAAAGCTTTTTTGATCCTTTTTGGCTCAATCCATAAGAATTCTGCTTGTTAGAGACTGGTGTACTTAGAGTAATTTTTATATACAGAATATTTTGCAGCATATTTCTCCAGACACTAAAGATGATTATTCCTTTCAGAATATGCTTACACACCCACTCAGTATGAATGTGTTAAGGGGTTACTTTATATATATCCATTCTGATTTTCAAACATTTTAAATTATATTTTATAAAGAGTCCAGAACATTGGGTTAAAAAATACTCTGTGTTGTGAAATCCAGCAGGAAAGACAAGGGGCAGCATTGGTGTGTCTGTAGTCAGTGGTTCTAGGAAGCCTTGGGGTCCCTGGACCTGTTTTAGGAAATCTTTGAAAGGTAGTTAAGAAAGGCAAGTCTGCTGTCCAGAGGCTTAAATTTACTGTACATAGACTTGTACCACAATTCAAAACTGCCTAGTAAGCTGCAAATTTAAAAATGTCCTTTTGTGGACATGAATGGAAATGCAGTAAGCCCATTAGAATAGTAATTTGATTTTATATTTGAAAGTGCGTATATTTGTAGGTGAAAAGGTGTATTAGAAAGGGTGTATATTCATTTTTAACCACACATCTGATATTCAAAAGACATTCTAGGTGGAAAAGTGTTAAATGAATTACAATGTATAAGTAGCTGGTAATGTGTTTCATGGATTTCTTTTATTTGCATGTAAGACACCTCTTTTGAAAGCTCTTGCATTCTTATGAATACTGAATTATCTGTGCTGCTTTTTACACTATCTACAATATATGTTAGACTTACAGCTTACTGAAGCACGTTTTTTAAACAGTTTTTTGTGGAAGGCTGATGGTGATAGACAGGTTGTCTTAGCAGGTGAGCAGACTCAGAGCAGGATGGTTTTACAGAGACCTCATTACGCTAAGTGCAGACTTTCC
Source organism: Vidua macroura (assembly GCF_024509145.1). Taxonomy (NCBI): domain Eukaryota; kingdom Metazoa; phylum Chordata; class Aves; order Passeriformes; family Viduidae; genus Vidua; species Vidua macroura. The sequence goes on along the minus strand of NC_071572.1, from coordinate 113,337,691 downwards.
CAAGCTCTAGTTAAGGTAGGGTGGTTTGCAGTCATTAACTTGGTAAGAAGACAAGCGAGCTTAATTTTTATTTTGGATTCACACAAGTTTAATTGATAGGAGGTGCTGTCAAAAACATCTTGGGAGCTTCCCAGACAAGCTGTTCTAATCAGCTGAAAGTTGTCAGATCTTTTGGAATTAGGTACATACATCCCACCACGGTATGAGGCTTCTGAGTGCTTTTTGTTCCATGGCCAGGTGCAGTGGAAGTCTGCTTTAAAAAAGATTCTGTAGGTGGGTTGGCAGTTTCTTGTTTTGTACTTCACAGTTAGTTTCCCCTTTTAGCACTTTTGCTACTGGGTAGGTGTAGATGTCACAAATTTACAAGTGAAAACCAAACAGAGAGGAAAACAAACAGAAGAAGCTTTCCAAAAAGATGATTTAAAGATTTTAATTCGTAGACTGGACTTTGGCCATAGGTAGCACTGTGTATAAATCTTACCCAAAATAATAAAGAACACAGTTACAGGTCTCAGAAGCTGCTGTTTAACCCCATGAGTCATTTCCAGCTGTCTTCTGCAGACATGAAGGCATTTGAACAATAGCAGCTGACCATGTGGCTGTCTTTTAAACCATTTTCAGTAAATCAAATGGAGGGACCGTGTGTTTACAGTTAAAGGATGAGGATTGCTGGAAGTTACACAGCACATACTTTACAGCAGGAGGTCATGGCTAGATAGAAAATAATCCTAGAAATCCTTGCTAACATCCTTCATCTGTATAATAACATAGCCAAGACCAAACTCTTCCATGCTGTTGGTTGCCTTCATTTTAAAGTATAGATTAGAGACTTGAAAGTCATCTGTATTTGTTTCAACATCTGGACAACTAGCATTGTGAAAAATGGCTAGGAAATATTACACACCATGACTCCTTTATGTGTATTTATTAATTCATGGTCTCATGGCACCATTAAAAACCTTGCCATAATAGATTATAGACTGGAAAGGAAAAAGATAGGTAAGGGCCTGTTCATTTTAAAAATACTGTTGCTATTTATGCCACATCTACCTGCAGACATGTTCTGTAAGAGCCTGGAAAATGGGAGTGCTTATTAACAAGAAAAAGTAGCAGAGCTCTATAAAATATTTTGATAGATAAATGCATTAACATGTATGAAATGGAAAACTGAACTTTGCTTTTGCATAGCAGAGTTGCATCTCAAAACTTATTATTGTTACGGTCCACTTATTATTGTTGTGCTCCAACAATGGAAACAGTTTGAGGATATTGTTTTCATTTAATAGTTGTGTGAACTGTGCTTGCAGGCAAAATGTTCCATTTGGAGGTTTTAAGACTACATTTCTCTCCTAGTTATTACTTTAATGTATCAGGAAAGTTTTAAAAGAAGGGTGTGAAAGGAGGGCTCCTCCTAAACCAGCATGATGGAAATTTGCTTTCCTTTTTGGTACCCAAACAAAACAAAAGATTCGACTCAAGTTTTTAAGAACCCATAAAAAGGAGGAAATACAAAAAGGACAATTAAAATTTCACCATCTGCTCACTCTAAATCAGCAAGGAGAAGAGGGAGGTTTCCCTTCTGCACAACCATTATAATCAGAATTGGAGTAGAAGAATTAAGTGGATGTGGAATAGGCACAGCACCCTCCCCTCTCTTACTTGACATTCAAGTGACACTCTGGGCAGGATGAATTATGAAAAAAATTATTGAGAGCCCCTGCTTGACATTTTCCTCTTCTGTGCAATTCTGTCCCTCTGCAACTGTGTTTTAATGGTTTCTCCCTTCCTTTGGTGTTGCTGTATTACCTCATGTGGGCCACATGTGAGCACTTTAATCTGAGGCAGAAAGGAACCTGTTTGCCCCATCTGTTTTGGCTTGCACGTGTTGGTGCTGTTGTTAATGCTGGCAGCTGTGCTCATGTGTGAGGCCACCTGCCACATGGCAGATACTGCAGCTTTGGGTAAAAGCTTCCCTTTCCCCCCTTTGCTGGAAGTGTAGGTGGCTAAATTTGCCCTTTTATTATTTCAAATGTGTCAAAAGTATTTACTCTTAGGTCATGTGATACTCAATTACTCCAGAGGGAAAAAAAAAAAAAACAGAAAGGGATTCTCTAACTTGTGCCATGTTCATCTTTTATTTTGATATAGTTTTAGTATGTTGATTAATTTTTAATATTTTTGATATTTGCCTGCAATTGAACTGTCCTTTGGTCCATTCCTGTATTACCTGCTTTTAGATGCAGTGAAGAAAGGAGGAACAGATTTGAGCACAAAATGTTACTGCTTGGGATTAGCATTTCTGATTAGGTTGACTCTTTGTTCTTGGACAAGCAGAGCCCTGGTAATGCTTCATGCTGCCCTGTGGTGCCCCTCTGGGCACGTGTGGACAGCCTTTGGATGCAGCAAGGTGTTCTGATTGCCTCTGTGTCTGTGTGCAAAGCACTCACCATATTATACTTAACTACATCCTGAGGTGATTATGAGGATTAATTAATGCTTAAATCCTTTGAAGACACCGGATGCTTTATAAATGCTAATTATTATATTCAGGTTTGCTACCTTGCTATTCAGGGATTAAATCTTAGGCAATAGGTAGGGAAGCTGTGAGATGTATGTGGCAAAGAAGAATTAAAAGTAATAAACAGTCACCGAGAGCCTAAGCTTCCCTGCAGCCTGTTAGTGCAGTCCTAATAAATTGCCACTTTTCTAATTTGGTTTTGGAGCCTAATTACTTCTATTTTGAATGTCAGCAGGAGTGTCTCCTCTATAATGTCCCATTGGGAGCTGCTGTTAGATTTTGCAGTTTTAACCCCCACTGCCATTTCTGTGAGAATTGGCAACTATGTGTAGGTACTCCCAAAATGTGGATTCTTGTTTTCCTCTATACTGTTCTGGAATGAAACATTCCATGGCTTTGTGCAAAGCCTGGGGCATCTGTATCACTGAGAGAATTGTCTGCTTCTTGTCTGGACACTGAAAACTGGACAGAACCTTGTGTACTAAGTGCTGGTCTCCTGAATAAGGTTTGTGACTGGTTTCTATTCCATGAGAAAGCTGTTTTTTGTAACCTGTGATCCAACCAGCTAGCCCCAATTCTGACTGGTTAAAATTTTAAGTGCACGTCCAATATCCAGCTGTGTCTGTGTTTTTAAATTCCACATCAAAGCTGTATGAGACTTGGACTACACAAAGCAGAACTATTTGCACATTTCTTAAAGATTTGTTCATAGCTGAGGACAGAAAAGCAGACAGTAAGTTTTTTTTAGGCTGTTTTATTGCTGCTGCTCTGCAGATGGGCTTAGAATACCAGCTTCATATCTGCCTGTCACAATGACACAGTGGTTAAGAAAGAGGTTTGGATATGGATCAAGGTAAACAAATGGAAAACACTTTACAGAAGAAAGATCACTGGCACAGGTTACCAGAAGAAAGATCACTGGCACAGAGACTTTGGAGCTGGAGCTACTCAAAAGCCATCAGGCCAGAGTCCTGGGCAATCTGCTCCAGGTGGTCCTGGTTGAGTAGGGGCTGGACCAGGTGACTTCCTAAGGTCCCTTCCAACCTCAACCATTCCACAGTTCTGTGAGATGGCACAAAACAAAAAGGAGCTGATAGAAAGGTGTAAAGTGGAGGCAGTCATAAAGAACAGCAGAGATGCTCACAAAGATGATAAAGTGCGGTTCTGAATTTAAAATCCTTGCATCAAGGCTGGTCTATTTTACCAGTAGCTCACACTCAGTGAATCATTAAGGTTTTGTGCATCACCTCGATCTATAAAATGAGGATAGTATTTGTCACTGTGCTGTTGCAATGGCAAGGTCATCTGTAGGTATAGTTTGATGTCAAGTCAAGAATGGCCACAACTCTCGGAGAAAAATGGAGGGTTTGGTATTGAAAACCGCAAAACCAAACAAAAAAACTACCAAACTCCTTTCTAAGAAGTAAACTTTTTAAAAGACAGGAGAACCCCTTTCTTCCAAGCCACTTTTCGTCAGCAAGCATGGTCTGAACTTACCCTCAAGTGGCAGAGAGAGGGGAGAGCTGAAGCCGCAGCCGCTGCTGCCTGTACCTTTGTTCGATGCCAATGTTTACAGCGCTGGGCAGCGGGCACAGATGCTGCGGCAGCCACGCTGTGCCCAGGACAGCACGAAGCCAGCTCCTGACTTTGCATGGACAAACGAGTGCAGGATCTCCAAGCTGGCCCGACTTACAAAGCAGTAGGCTGGCGCTGGCATTTGCAGTCAGTCAGGACCGTAGAGTCTCAAGGCTGCCTAACCTTTTTCTTCAGAGGTTTGTTGTTGGTTTGTTTGGTTTTTTGCTTTTTTTTTTTTTGTTTTTTTTTTTTACCTCTGATCTTTTCTCTTTGTTCGCACTAATTATGACCCATTAACTTAAAATAAAAAAAAAAAAAAAAAGGCAATAAACCCGAACCAAAGACAACGCGCCACCATCCCGGCGCGGGGCCGGCGGGCCCTCCCCCTCCGCGACCATCGCCTCCCTCCGCGGCCCCGGGCCCCCCCGCCTGCCGGGGCGCGGACGGAGCTCCCCGCTCTCCTCCTGCCGCCTCCACAGCCACCCCCCGCCTCCGAGCGCGGCTCTCCCGGCCCGCCCCGCCCCGCCGGCAGCAGGGCAGGGGCGGGGGCGCGGAGCGGCGGCTCCTCCCCGGGGCGGAGGGACGCGCTCGCCGCCTCCCGCCCGCCGCCGCCGCGGGGACTCGGTGCCGGGCGGCTGCTGGCAGCGTCTCCGGTCCGGTCCGGTCCGCTCCCGTCCCGGGGATGTCCGGCGGGGGTAGCCGGCGGCGGGCCGGCCCCTCCTGGCACAGCACTTTCTCTCGCTTTTTCTCCAGGAGCCCACCCGGCGACGGGGCGGCGAACAGGTAACGCGGGGCACGGGGGCGGCGCGGTGCCACCTGCGCGGCCGGGGGACACCGGGGGGACACCGGGGGGGGGGGCGCGGGGCTGAGCGGGGCCCCGGGCCGCGTTGCGACACGGCTGGCTGGCGGGGCAGCGGGAGGAAGCGAGCGTTCCCCGCGGGGAGCCCGCGCGTCCCGGGGGCGGCTCCCGGGACAGCGGCGGGGCGGCGGCGAGTCCGGGGGAGCCGCGGAGCGGGCTGGCTGCGCGGCTGACAGCTGCTGCCGCGGCCGGGAAGGGCGGGCTGTCCTGGGGCAGCGCTGCCGTGCGGGAACGGCTGCTGCTGGGCGCTGGGGCGGGGGGACTCGGGGGCTCCCCGGGAGATGCATCGAGCACCCCCCGCCCCGCCAGGCTCGGCGGAGCCCCTGTGGAACCTGCTGGGAATAGCGCGCCCCGCGGCTGCTCCGCTCCGCCGCCGCGGTCAGCGTCCTGTGGCCCGGGTGGCAGCCCCTTCCTCGGAGACTGAAAGCAGGGCAGGGCGCTGAGGGCTTTGTTTGTTTGTTTTTCCTTTTCAGTTTTCACGCTGGAAGTTTTCTTTTGGACTGGTGTAAATCAGGCGTTAATGCAACATAAATATTACTGATGTGTTTTAAGTCTCAATGCAAAATTTGTGGTTTATGGAAACTTCGTTATTAATAATTTTTTTAGCGCAGGGAGACTTTACAAGATGAAAAGGTTTGGAAACTTCTTGTGTATTTGTTCCTCTTCCTTTTTTTTTTTTTTTTTTTTCATTCTGGTGGCTGATTTCTGTCTGTAACTAGGAAAGAAGCACAGATAAGTTTCCTTCAGTTTCTCAGGCAGCCTCATTGTCGGCCCAAGTTAATGAGCATATTTTTGTGTTGAAAAGGTGTTAACTGCCTAGTAACTTCCTCAGGTGTAGTATTTATCTTTTGCTTTTAACATGTTGGTTTTAATCTGAGTCATTCTCGATATAGGGCATAGGTTTGTGTTTAAACTGCTAGTAAATGCTGTTTAATCAGATAGACAGTGGCTATCGCAGTAGTTCTTTCAGTGAAAAGCTGTAGGATCTTGCGGTGATTATTCTCCGCAGTCATGGAAAATAGAAGAGCCTATTGCTCTTTTACACTGACCATCTTCAACAGTCTTGTAAATGCACCGTGAGGATTTTTAACTTTGCGGGGTTTGTTTCACTGTAAGCATTTGACATGCCAGTACACCACCAATGATCCACTGGTCTTTTATGAGCAGAAAACGTTGCTTTTTTTTATTTCGTGGAAAAAAAGAAATTAGGAGTAGGGCTGCTGAATCAAGGACATCATTACCATTGCTGGAATAGCCTGGCTGTTTTGTCTGGTGGGGGTGGTTAAGATATGGGATAAGGCGAAGGTTTGGATCTGGCCGAGAACCTGGAGAGGCAATGGGACGGGTTTCATTGGAGGACACCCTGCCAGTTCCCTACAGCTGTGGTTTGGGATAAACAAAAAAGCCTAGCGGTCAGCTTGGTAAGGAGGCGAGTGATGCCCCTTCAGTGGTTTGTGCACTGTATGGCCGATCTGTAGGTAGCACTCACGGCAGACCTTCTCCACTTAACTTGGGGCTGCAGTCTCATCTCTATCCCAACCTCAGTTTCATTTCCTGCAGCCAAGAGCCTTTTCTTTCTTCGGAAGCTGGGATATTCCGCGCAGATAGGAGAAGGCTCCGGCCCCTTGGCCTCGTTGTTGAGCTCCTCACGAGGCTGGCTGCAGGGTGGTGGCCGTGACTCCTTCCTGGAGCGGAGGCAAGCGAAAGCCCTCGCCATCCCAAGTCCCATTTGGTATGTTAAGGAGCTTTTCCTTGTTGTGCCGGGCTGCAGCGTGGCACGTTCGTCAGGAATGCTGACGTTCTCGTATTTGGTTTCCACTGGCAGCCTTGTTCGCAGATTAGCGTAATTGCATACATTACCCAGCGCCGGGCTGGGATGGGTGCCGCAGGTTCGCTCCTCGGGTTTATTGCAGCTGAATGGATCGCTGGACAAAGCCGGAGTGCGGGGAGGGGGGACCAGGGCTGCCCTGGGTGTTTGTTGTGAAGGTGTGGAGTGCGTGGGTGAGTTGGGGAATGCAGCTTTTGTGCAGGGCTAGGAGAATTGTATGCACCGGCACGGAATCCCCTTCAGGTTATTGGTAGGATATACGCTGGAACCAGACCAAGTTTGAGATATATATATGTGTGTATGTATGTAAACTTTTCTATGGAGGTATTTTACTTACTGATGGATTTCAGAAAAGTAGAAGTATTAAGCAGAGGGGGAGCAGTGTATCACATACACCCTGTGTGCCTGCACTGACCTCTGGAGACATGCATCACTCTTGATGCCTCTGCAGAGTATGATGGTTTCCTATGTTTTAAAAGCATGCAGAAATGAGCCTCTGTCCGTCCAAAAGTCGTTCTCCATCTGCTCCTGCAAATTAGGCAGTGGTGGGTGGCTGGAAGCTGCCAGCTTTCCTTCCCCCATGAGCAGAGCTCCCCTCTTGCTTCAGACCCTGTTCAGATTTACCTGTAAAAGCCACAAGAACCAAAACCCAAACCTACTGTGACCCTGGTTTAAAATGGGAGGAAGGGGATGGGGGAAGTTACATAGTTTGTTAATCAGTGTCTTAGACTCTTCTGAGAACCTCATTTGACAAAAAGCTTAGGTTAATAACTTGCCCTTACAGCAATTTGTAGCTCTGATGAACATGAGACTCGCTGGAGGCTGGCTTGCTTGCTTGTGGAAAAAATAAGCTGTGCAGGTTAGTTGCAAGTTTTGTGGCACAGCACATGCCTTCAGGGCTCACTTGGCTTTTACATAAAATGTAGCCAAATGGAAAGCATCTCCCACCCAGTGCTTGCCTGCTGCTTAGGTGTCTCTTCAGAGTTGGGGCTGCTTTGAATGGCTTCAGCACTCTTCATCTCAGGTCTTTATCATTGACTTCCTTCAAAGGCAGTCATTATGCTGTACTGGACTATTTGCTACTTTCAATAACACACAATTGGGTATTGGTTACCACAGTGTTTGTCCTGGAGCAATCTAAATCTCCAGGGTGACAAAACCCAATTGCATTTTCACTATTCTAATAGGAGTCTTACAATTTTAATTTTTTTTTTATTAATACATGTATCTTTAGTCCATCTGGAAGAAGACACAGCTTTTACACTGTAAGTCTACACTGTGGATTCTTTCAGAAATACGTGGCTTCTATGGCCGAGCAATTGTTCTTTTGTGAATAAATGTGACCTTTCAGGGAGGTGTGACACTTTTTACTGAGGTACCATCAAAATGTCCTTTAAACTATGGGTGCATTTTATTAGTTATTCTGTGCAGTGTTTTGCAGGCTCATTTCAGATTTCTCTTTTTCTCTCCATGCACTTTTGGCTGGTCACTACCAGTGCAAGTTTGGTTTGTCGGGATATTTTGTCTGCATTGCTGAAGTATACCAGAGATACCAAACAGGGAAGAGCAACCTTTTATCTGGTTTAGAAGGATTTCGTGGGGCTGATTTGTTTGTTGGGCTGAGATTGTTCCATTCATCCATTAGTATCTTACTGAGAGCTTTAAGAGATGAAGAACTTTGTTTATTCTGCCTGGGGAGAGATTAGAAAGTCTTTTTCTTCCTTTGGGACTGCCAGCCATTGTTCCTGTTTACAAAGAACATGTATTTTTGTATTTTTAAAAACTGTGCATTTAGGGGTCTGCTGGAAATTGATGGAAAAGGGAGTAATAAATTTCAAACCTAGCTCTTCTGAAATTGCTGCCTCCTGGCTGGGTTTGATTCAGATGCCATTGGCATCTTTGAAGAAATCCATTGTCTGCTGGAAAAATCAGTCTCTGCTTTCTAATAAAGAACCTTTTACTTTTGAAAGCCAGAGCAGGATTCTTTGTGTTGTTGTTAAAATTTAGCTTATTTATGAGTCTACATGAGGGATGGTGGTTTGTGGAACCAGCAAGGGCAATACTCCAATCATATAGAAGAATTCAAATTAGACTTGCCTAAGTAAGGTGCATTCTGAAAAATTTTTGTACATTTGTTAATTTGGGATTTCTTTCTTCCTTTTTGCTTCCTAGATTTTTCTATTATGGTTTCCATTGCAGGATAATTCCAAATAGTATGAAAGGCCCTGATTCAGCAGGGTACCAAAGTGGTTGCCTATAATTAAGCAGGTAAATAGTTCTGTGCACTCTAGTGCGACTCCCTGCTTGATCAGAACACGTACTTGGATGTCTCGTGGGACTGAGACCAGGAGGAGCAGGGCCAGCAGCTGGCCATGTGTGTGAGAGACATTTCCTGAAGGAAATGTTACTAGAGCCTTAATTATAATAGAAGTGCTCCTTGGAAGAAACAAAGCAACGTTTTTTCCACTATTTTAAATGTCAACAGCGTTCTCTCCTTTTCCAGTTATTGGTGTAAGTGCCAGAGTTAATGCAAAAGTATTTCCAAAACAGCTACTATCTGTGGTTTTAAGGAACAGTTTCGCAAAGATCAAAACTCCTTGGTCTTCTCCTCTGCTGAACAAAAGGCTCCCATGTGGAAAAAAATTAAGATTCCAAAGCATGTTGCTGTGGGGATTGTATTTCTAATTATTGCAACTTCTTGAAAGGGTGGAAACCCAGCTACTGCTTTTAATTTCTGAGGGGCTTTTGGATTTTACACAGTTCAGTTAGTATATGCTATTATACTTGCAGACAGTAGCGCAGCACTGGCTTGCTCAGGCTTTAACTCAATTCTTCTGGTATATTAATTTTCATTTCTAATATAATTTTTATCTGTTCTAACTGGCTTTGCAGTATTGCTTTTGAAGACTTAAGGTCAGAAATGTTGCCTTCCTTACTCATTTAACTTTCTCATGTCAGTTTCCAGATACAAGATATAGTCTCCAATAGTGTTGTTATTGTGATTTCATGACTTGCCTTATTTTGAAATAGAATGTTGTTTTTCTGACTGTTCCACTGCTTCTTAAGTTGATAAAATATTTTTCCAAAGGCACTAAATCTGTTTAAGGAGGTCTTGAGACCTAAGTGTATAAACACCTTGGGGATCTGCACTTCACCTATGGACTGTGTTGCATTGGGGAAAAAACGTAGCAAGAAGTTATTTCTTGTGAGCACACAATCAGGAAAGGCAGGAAGAATTGCAGTGATAATATACTTTTATTTTAATCATCAGTTACAGCCTTCAAATTTGGCCTTAGAACTTATTTTGGTACGAATGGAAAATGCATGCCTTCAGAAAAAAAAAGAGTGTCTTTCGTGTCTGTAGGATTCTTCTTGGTGTACATTTTGTGAGTAAAAGATGGGAGTTCTGGAGAGTAATTTCTTGGGTTGAAATAGTAGCCCTCTGTACCTCTACCAAAAGTTTTCTCCTCCAGCCTAACTAGGAGAGCTTGCTGCATTTTACTGGTGACACCAGTCTCTCTTGCTTGTTTTTTCTGGGGTACTTATCCTTAATGAATCTTTTTGAAATTCTGGCATGCTCTGTTTATCAGAGGAACAGTTGCTGCTCTTTAAAGCTGCCCTGGATTACTTTTTTTTAAAAAATATCTCCTATTTTTATGCCATTTTGTAATGGCATTACAAAATGTTGATCCCCCACCCTGCAGACATACCCCTTGCAAACAGTTCTATTCCCCATTAATTCGATAAATTTAACCTTAATAAATGGTTTTAAAATCTGTTTCTGATGTTCTACCAAGTGTTTGTGTTACCAGGAACACATCTATGTCGTAAGAATGCTGGACACTGTCTAACCAATCAGACTGGCAAATAGGGGGCAGATTCCACAGCGGTGTTGGTTACTATGCCTGACAGATGCCAGAAGGAAAACCTTGATGTAATCTGGTATAATCACACTGCCCAACACTGGAGTAAGCTCTGCTCAGAAACATTTATATTTCTTTCTCCAGCCTTTGTAGGGCTGTTCAGTTCCCTCACGTGTAAAATGGATTAAGTTATTTAGCAAGGGTTATCATAGTTAAAATTAAAGGTACATGTTCAGTGTAACAACATGGTTTGGTTCTTGAATTTTTTTTCTTGTGAACATTCACTGTAAAATGTTGCCCAACTGTGATTTTTCTGACGTATTTATTTTCCATTATCATTTTGGTTGCTTGTTTTAGTCTTCATTTAATACTAACACACTTTGTGTAGCTGACATAAACCATGCAACACAGCACTGCTATTGCAGAACATGATGCTGACCCAGCTTTGCTGCACAAGCAAAAAACAGTATGTAAATCAGCAGCAGAAACAGGTCTGAGAGGAAAAATTGTTTCAGTTAAAACAATCTAAATTGCTTATTGCTGTCTGTAATCAAACCAGTTTTGAAATGAGGGCATTTTAATTGAATATAATACATTTTGTGCTATTTCAACACTTAAATTAATCAGCAGTTGTAACACTTCTTCTGCCTAAGTCCCTGCTTTCTCCTCCTCCTGGCTCCATTTTCTCCTTCCTTATCTTTCTCTGCTTTCTCTTCCTTTTCCTCCATTTCCCTTCTGTATTTTTTTAAATAGCAGCTTTGCTTTCCTTTGACCCTCTAATTTCAAACTCAATAACTTGGTTTTATAATTTGTTTTCATGTCTTCAGTTCACCTCCTCTATGTGTGTGGCCTAAGCTGAAGCACAGAAGCAGCAGCCAGAAACTTCACATTGAAATTTCTGTGCAAAATTCTCCCTCTCTCTTTAAGACAAGCCCCAACAGCCTTGCCAGAGACTAGAGGCAGATTTTGTCACTGCTGCTGCTCTTTGGTTTCCCAAGAAGTGTGCTAGCCTGGGAATCTTGCTGAGAAGTTCACTGGAAATTTTTAATGTGTGAGCTTTTCAGAAAAGGGCTTCATTGTGGTTTTGGGGGAAAGGAAACAGAGGAAAGAGGTTTTAATGAATTTAATTCATTGGGGTGTTTTTCTTCTAAAATGTTAGCATTTTTAATTTCTGTTAAATACTAACATATTTTAGCTGTCACTTGATGCACAAGCCAATTTTTTGCATTCAGTTGATTTCCTCATATCTTGTTGCCAGCGAGCTTTACATTAATATTTTCCTTTCAGTTAATTTAACAAATATTACTGTACCCTTGCTCATATTCCTCAAGGAACATGCCAGAAGTTTGACTCTTAAAAAATTGATTTTTTGGATTAAGTTCTGATAGTTCTTCTGGCTACACAGCACAAAAATTGCTTCATAAGTGTGATGATGGTGCCTAGAGGAAAGTGTTTCCCTCTAAAGTCTATTTTATTTAGTTGGATTAAAGGGGAAGGATAGAAAAACTGATTTACTAAGTCTCCCAGGCAACCTGAGAAGTTAATAAACATGGGATTGATTGTAACATCACTTAAAGATGGGAATTGTCAAGCTCAGTTTTGTTTATGAGATTACAGCTTCACTTGACAAACTGCTGAAATTCCATTCTTAGATGCTTAAGACTTTGCACTGATGCCCCACTTAAAATATTACCAAGTGTAATAACAGCAGGCTAAAGCTCAACATACAGAGGAATATTTTTAAAAGACGTAATACATAATCTTCTACTTGGTCTGTTTGAAAAAAATGAAAAGGATGTATTTTTGAATCAATTTAATATCTTCACAGATAATTTAAAAGAGGACAAAAGTGTAGCATGTGAGGTTTGCAGATGATTTGAGTGAAAAGTATGGAAATCACCATGTAGATGACACTGGAAACAAACTTGAGTTGCCATGGTTGGCAGCCAGTTAAACATGAGCTGCCAAAGTGGTGGCTCAGAGAAGAAAATAGGATTGTTTGGTGTATAAACAACAAACCACGTGTATTCTGTGGATGCTTTGGTTACTGCAGTACCAAGTCCAGTTTTGGTGTCCATGATTTATCATGAAAAAGATGCTGGCACACTGAAAAGGGCTCTGAAGAGATCTCCAGAACAATTTGATGTCTGGAAAAACTCCCTCACAGACTGAAGTGAAGTAGCTCAGTGGCGTTTAGTTTAGAAATGACAATGTTCAAGTTTGAAGAATGGCTCTGCCTCAAGGAATATAACTGGAAGGGAAATCAGATTTAAGTGCTTTATGTTACAGACCTGTGGCTTCAAGAGGTTATTTGAATCCGAGACCTTTATAATCTGTCCCACATAGATGTAGATTGATTGAGATGAGACTTGAATAGTTAAGCCTAATAAGTAGTGAATTTAGTAGTAGTTTACATGGAAAGGTCTTATTTACAGATATGGTCGTTTTTCCATGGTTTGTTGTTTTTCAACCACAGCTCATAACTTCTTGTCACGTGTTAAAAGCTTGATGCAGGTCTCCCTTGGTGAAATTTCATAATCTAGATTATGCAGGAGGGCAGCTGCAGTAATCATAAGGGTCTGTATGGCAAGCAGGGTAACTGGTATATATATCTATATAAAAACTTTAATTAAAAGTCTGAATTTTTTTGCAGTCATCTTTTTAATTACCACTTGGAAACTGGGACAAAGAAGAAACCAATACTAAGCAACCTATGGCTCTTTGCAGTTTTATAATAAAAATTTCATTACTACTGCTGGTTTGTGGATATGGTGTGAGAATTCCTGAAATGTGCTGAAACTTCATTGAGGTCTTGTACATCTATATTTGATGGTATTATTAGACTTGTGGATTTCCACTCATTTACATTCTTCAGGGAGGCTCTTGCAGAAATGGATTTTAAAGTACTAGGTGATGAAATCCTTGTTTCAATGTTTCTCCATTGAAATATCTTTCTGGAAGGTCAGCACTGCACGTGTAACTGTTGGCACAAAGTAAAATTGGAAAGAAGTAATGACATCAGAACTACATGAGTGTATTTCTCAGAGAGGGCTGTTAGGTTTGTTCAGAGAGAAAGGAGAGGCAGGGGTCAGGAGCTGGCATTACACCCCAGAATGCTGAAATAAAGAAAGTAAACCTAAAATGCATCTTTGAGGTTGGGCATTGCTTATTCTCTTACCATTACGAGTCATCACATTAAATTCCTGAGTTAATCTGAGAACACCAGTAAAAAGCAAACAATGCCAACTTTATGTGGTAGCAGGGTGGGTTTGACTACTCAGGGAGTCACCTGGGAGTCATCGGGAGGAAGAAGTTTCGCTTTTGATGCTTCTGAAAAGATGAAGAAGAACTTGAAAACCCCTAAGAGAGAGAAGATGGCAAAATGCTGGAGCACTCACCTGGCTCGTTACATGTGGACTGCAGGAAAATTAAACGTTGGAGCTGCATTGGAAGAGATTTGATTCTGAGCCCTGGGAGAAGTATATCCACATGTCAGCATGCACAAGTGCTGTGGTGGTGCTGAACTGAAGTTCAGCTTTAGTCAGCTGTCCCTGTTTCCCTAAGGGAGTACCCATTAATTTCCCCCTTCCCAAACAGAACAGGCTGTCTGTGCCTTCTGCTCATAAAAGGAACCTAGAAGATCACAGCAATTGCTTTCAGTTTGAAGAACTCTACATGTGGTCAGTCTCATCCAAACTTGTGTGTTTGTGCTTGTATGTTTCCTGTAGCTTATTTTTTTTTTTTTATCTGTCACAACACATTCACAATCTGCTGCCTGCATAACATGGGTGGGGTGGATTAATAAAGGAAGAAGGGGATGGGCTTTTAATTTGCAAGTTCTGAGGGATTGTTATGAAGGACAAGGGTGGAGGAAGCAGGCTTCTCACACCATACAGAGATGCTGTGAGGGCCTTTTGAAGATGTGATTATTTGTAATTGTCTTGTTCTGTTTTTAGAGGCAGTTGCAAAAGACCTTGAAAGCCGTGTACTTAAATATGCTCAATTAAATTGCTTTTTGTTGTTGTTGTTGACTGTAATCCCTCATGTAATCTCTTTGTGTGAGCAGCAGTGCAGAATTTGAACATGTCTTGCTCATAAGAATCTCTAACCTCTCCAACCTCTCTTTCCAAAGTGTAATGATTAAAAACTTGGACCACAAACCTGCTTCTAGTTCAGACACCACCTGTCCAAGTAATACAGAAAGGTCAAAACAGAGGCAGCAGCAGAGGGACAAAAAGCAATAGAAAATGGCACAAAGAAAGGTTTGTTGAGAAGATACAAAAGATACCATTCTGTAACTTAAATTTAATCTTGATTAGTTAGAGAATAAGAGTGATGCTAATCAGGTTAGGCATGCTGGCAAGACAGTAGAAAGAGCAGCAAGACAGCTGAGGAGAAGAAATCCCTCTAACCTTCCTCTAAACCTTCGCTAAAGATTAATCCATCTCTGTTGGATGCACTAATATGTAAGAGAAAAAGGAATGTCGAGCAGAAATAGCAACAGAAGGGCCATAGATTACATGTCTGAGAGGCTTGGATTTCTAGAATTAATTGTGACAGTGTCTTTTTATTTAGTACTTCCATGCCTTTTTTTTTTTTTTTTCCTCCCTTTAAATCTATAAAATGAGAGTAGTATCTATCTAACTATGTAAACAAGTTGTGACAATTTGTAAGTTGTTGCCTGGATAGGTAAGAAGCCCATGGAAGCACGTTGGTAGAGATGTTTCCTTTCTTCAAAGTTCACACTTTGCTCTTCTACTTTGTAAAGGCAAAGATGAGTCAGTTCAAAACTTGGGTTAGTAGAGGGCTATTTCTGGGTGTATAATGTAACAACAGTAGTTTATGAAGCACAGAGTTGAAAATTAATTCATGTTCCTGACTGGACCAGTGTGAAATGCTCTCCTGAGAGGTGGCTGGCCTATCTGTGGGTGGTTAAGCACAAGCCAAAGTTTAGATGTGCTCAGCTGGAGATAACATTGGTGGTACCTGCTGTGGCAAAGTGCTCTGGAAAAGCTTAATACTCTGTGGAGCCAAACTTTATAAATACAGCTGTAGCCCTAGGTCACAGTGATGCCATGGATGCAATGATGAGAAGAGGAAAAGGCCTAAAATTTGTAGAGAGTCATTGTGGGGATTGCTAAGTTGCATTGTGTGAATGAAGTGAGCAGTAGCCAGCAGGTTCTCCAGTCCCAGGCACCCAGTGTGGCCCAGCCCCTGTGTCTGTGGTGTTTAGGCTGTAAAAGGTGACCTTGCCTCTTTGAGAGAAACAAAACCATTTTATCCTAAACAACCCACGAGGCCTTTGTGCAGCAAAGAAGCTTTTGTGCAGTAAAACTCAAACCATTTGCTTTCAAAGATCCATTTAGAACTGGGCCCTGGCCAAGGGGAGAAGAGGTTCACCCCCAAGCAGCCTCTGTGGTGATGTGAGGGGCAGTGGTTTGTCCTGCCTGGTCCTGCTGAGTGACATTTGTTGCCCCTTCATTGTGCTGTTGGAAATCATTGCACTTTAAACTGGATTACAGGCTGGATTTTTCCTCTAGCAAGCTTCTACCCACCTCTTGATTTTGTCGAAAAATGTCACCATACTGAGAGCCCTTCTTGGCTGAGTTAAGGATGTAGAGATAACTGAGGTTGAGGAGAAAGGAGTGGAGATTTCTAAAGCTGGTTCTGCTGACAAAGTCAGCATGTTTGAGGAACTACACCCTAAAGCAAAATGTCAAGGAATGTAGAAACGCTAGAATATAAACTGTGAAAGGGTGTGGGGAAATGCTTCCAGAGTTAGGGCTATTTTATGGTGGAAAGGAAAGTTTTGATACTTTTTTTTTACTTGTTGATTTTAAGATGCTTATCTGCTGAATTGCATTCTTTCAGTTTTGGTATGTATGCTATGGAATTTCTGTGGCTAGCTAGAAGAAAGTAATTCAGACATGTATTTCAAATATAAACAAGAAGTAGGAAATGAAATAAGTTTGGGGGGGAGGGAAACACATGATGTAAAGGGAAGAATATGAGCACAACAAAGTGATGCAATAATTCAACACTGGAGTATGCTGGCAGGACTTCATGAAAGCAAGGATCTCATTTGTGGTCTGCAGACCAGTTCCATAAAGAGTGATACATTGAACTTAGGAAGAATGTCTGGTAGATATCAATGTCATTATTCCACTCTTAAATTCAGGGAATTCTTGTTCATGTTAAATGTATCAACATCAGGAAAAGCCACGTAGATCTGAGAAGGGTGTTTTGATTTTTAGGGTTTTTTTTTTAAACCAACAGGAAAACAAAAACTAGGAGAGAGAAAATAAGTTGTGTACAGAAAAACACTTTGATTAGTGTGCCAGACTGCCCAGAGTGATTGTGACATCTCCTTCATGAAACACATTAGCAGCAGAAGAAATTAATAGGTCAGAATATTAATTCATCTGCTCTGTCTTCCAGGGAGGCAAAGAACAGCCAAGACTTTGTCTGATGCTCTCCCTGAAAAAGCATCTTTGTGTTTATGACTGCATTATGAGAGATTACCTAAGGTGATGTGGAAGTACACGGTTTTCGACTTGGAGATGATCTGTAAACGGGAGGAAGAAGTTTTGCTTTTGATGTTTCTGAAAAGTTGCAAAAAAACTTGAAAATCTTAATAGCAGGAGAGTTCTACTGTCATTTTTATTCAGGGAATAATATCTCTGAGCAGCTGAGAAGGAAACTTACATTTAGTCAGAGTGGCTTTTGTATTTTGTGTGTATATTACTGTATACTGAATGCAGATGTCTAATCTGCAACAGGAAGAAAACCTTTCATTTTGGGAGTCTTACTGAGATGTGCTTACCTGTGGTTTACAGTCAGAAGCAGTAGGAGTACAACAGCACCTTAATTCTTTCTTCAAATCCTGGCAGAATTTCACCAAACTACTAATAATTGTTTTTTTATTTAAAGAGCTTTCAGTTCATCTCTTCACATGAGTTCAGAAATAAGGGCTTATGCATTTTTCAATGGCAAAGTTAAATGTTTAAGACTGGTGAAGAAGGGTATTCAAAGTGATTATGAATAAATTGAAATACTTACTCATATGATGTATTAGCACAAAGTTATTTTTCTTCATGTAATGGTTCACAGTGCAGGAACTGATGTCTGTCATTAACATCACCTAATGTTTTCCTTGATAGTGTTTTAACTTTTAAATTGATTATAGCATAAAGGTTTTTATTAAACTGTTCTCTGCTGGACTGTGTGTAAGGATTGTTCTAAGAACTGGGGTTGAGGGCAGGGAGTTGGTTCCCTTCATTCCAAAGATGAACTCTCAAGAAAATTTGAATGAATTTGGTGAATTTCCCATAAAGACACACATGATTTTGGACTTTTGACTTTTAAAATGGAGCAGCAGGCATTGCCTTGGTAATAAACATGTGCCTCTTGTCCCCTTTCTAAAATTCCTTCTGCATTTGCATGGCCCATTGGGCATGTTCAGTGAAGAACTGTTCAATGTGGTGGCTGTGATTGGGGATGATTCCACCTGCCAGGAGTACATTCCTCTTGCTCACAGGCCTCAGAATGGGGTATGCCTTGTAGCTGCCAGCTGTGCCAGGTAGTCCTGTGGCAATGAATGCTGCTGTGGTACATCACTGTTCAGTTACAGTTGAAAAATAATACACAGGCATGGAAATCTTGTTATTTTTCAGCTGGAAGAGCTGAAATGCTGTGTGCAGTTTCTGAATGCTTGAGTTCCAAAACCTCTGTATAAGGTGAAACGGTCATTATGGTTCTGTCTTCAGCTTTTTGGGGCTTGTTTTTTTCAGTTACAATATCTGCAGAGTATGTAGTACAGTTTGGAAAATATGTTTTTCTGTCCTTCTAAGTTAAAGCTCTCTTGTGTTTAAATTGAATGTGTTGGCTCTTGAGAGGATTTGAATAATGCAAGTACTCAGCGTTACAAAATATTTTTGTTTTTCAGTTCTGAAAACAAAGGGAGCGAAGCCATAAATTCAAAGAGCAGCCAAAAGGAAAGTACAACTCTGCCTGCACTTTTGAAGGTAAGAATTTTATTGACTGATATTTATTTTAGGTAAAACCTGCCACCTCTGCTTGTGACTATTTGTTAGGGTTTTGATGTTGGATGCACTCCTCTACTGCAGCATGGCACCTGATTGCCACCTTCTGGGTTAGGGTCCACTATGCCAGGGTTCTAATGTACATGCTGAAGACACAAAAAACTATTTGTGCTTCACATTCTTTAAACAAAATCCACGTATTTACTTACAGGAAAGAACTGAGGCTTCAGTGTGTGTTTGCCAGTGAAGAAGAAAACTAATATTTTTATCAAACCATGTTTACAGGCATTGCTCTAAAGCACCATTTCTGTTTAATTTATGAATATCTAACCAGCAAGCCTGTGCTTGCCTGAAGGTCTGCTGGTTGCCAGCCAGAGCTCTGCAAGATCTTTGTGCTGAGATTTGTCTGTAAGTCGGGTGCTCCTCACCAGTTACCCGTGTTAATCATGCTTGTCTTGTCCTGTAAGTGTTGTGCTGCGAGAAAAGGACATGTTCCTCTGTGATCAGGGCTTTCTCCTGTGGCACTAGGCACACCTAAAATTGTGCTTAGATTCAGCCAAATATCATAAATAATTATGTACAAGACAGGTGATAACAGCTGTCACATCCTGCCCTGCACTGAGCTGTTCTAGTGATCCAGTCACTAAGCAGTTTTGCTTGAATTTTTGTTCCTTTTCTGAGTTGTCTCGATGCAGTGCAGATAATATGGTGGTGCTTCCCCAAAAGGGGCTTGGCTAGTCTGCCAGATTTATTTATAGGCTTCTTAACACACTTAATCTGAGATTTCTATCCCATGTTGCATTTATTGAGCATTCATGGTGTATGGAAAAGGAAGTGCTCGCCTTCTGTAGGGCCCACAGTCCCTGTGTAGTTGCATCCTCAGTATCTAGGGACCATTTATTTGGGCTTCACTAAAGTTGGAGACTTTTCAGTTGCCTCTACAAAGACCCCAGCAAGGTTATTTGCTCAATAAAAATCCATTTTGACTATGGTTTGTCTACAGCAAGGTGGGAAACAATGTTTGTTCAGAAGCCAGGTGGATTTAGGCCAACTCTGTCAGTTCAGAGCTCCTGGAAAATGCCACTGCATGGCTTCCTATTACCATAAATCATTGATGTTATGCCTTGGAATGCAGGCAGAAAGGTTTCTGATAAACCAGAGAAGACTCTTATCTATTATAATAGAAGATCATTTTCTCAGTTTTAAAAAAACCTCATTTTTCTGTGTCAGATCAGTGAAAAATTCCAAACCAGATTTTCCTTTGGAGGAGAGTCCAACTGAGGACAGGACTGAGGAAGGGGAAGCATTCAGGATTCAGCACTAGGAGTTGCCTAAAAGGAAGTATGGATAGGGCTAGGTCTCAGGGAAAAAGCAGGATGCGTAGGTGGAGCAAAGCAAGCATAGCAAGTTTAAGTTACCTAAGAGTATTTCTTTCTTGCCAAAAACTAAATCTGATTAATTTTTTTTTAATTTACAAAAGCCACGATTCAGAATCTTTTCCTGCTGAATCTGTTTCAGTAGTCTTTTACTCAAAACTTGTGTTTTTATAATACTGTACTAAAAGCTGCTGCCAAAATCAGTGCTGGTTTTTTCCAAGTATCTGATCTCCTCTTTGCCTTGCCATAACTTTTAACTTAATTGTATTGTTTTAGACCTATGTTAAAAAGCCTAAAACCATGACATTATCTTTGAAATAATACCTGGTGTTTGTATAGGCTTTAGGAAGAAGGTGTGGTTTTCATACTAGTAGAATGTGCTGGCTCTTGAGCTGTACTGAGAGCTTCCTGTCTAACTTTACTCTTTCTTAAGCTGATCAAAAACCTTGTGATACACTTGAACAGTTTCATATGCATAGCAGTGAGTACTTTGAGCAGTGTATCTTGTGGGCATTATCTACAACTAGATAGTAAAAACTTACTTAGAGGAAGTAGAGAAAGTATTGGTTTTCTGATGCTCCCCTTGCTACATTTTCTGTGGAAAATATTTTCTGTTTTTTCCTCTCACTGCTGTCTCCAGTACACACTTGAAATTTAGTAATTGGCCAAAATAAACTGTCTTCTGCAAAGATCACCAGATTGCACCTGAGCAGCTGGAGAGAAGTGACGCTGTCGTAATTGTGGTCTTGGGATAACTTAAGAGTCTTTTCCAGCCTAAATGATTTTATGAAAGGTATGATCTGTGTTATTTAAAGATGCTTCAGGTTTTTTCATCCATTCATCAAGGTTACTGTAGGCTGACAAAAAAAAATGTTATGGAAAGTGTGCTTTGTGAAGAATGTCTGAATCTATACATGGATCAGTTTTGAGCAGTTTTCCAAGCACGCCCATATCTCTGAGCTGTGCTTCTACCTCAGCGTTTCAGGTGGATGGTGACTTAAAGTGAAACCATGTTGTGTCTGTGTTAGCTGTCACCAAGTTAATGAGCCATCCTATTTTTGATAGACTTCCACACTGTGATTTTGTATATTCATTGGCCATCTTAGCAGGAGGCCAGGGGCGAAATAGCAGAGGAGCTGTAAGTCTCTGATTTAGCAGCAAAGGTCGAATGTCTAAATTATAACTGACTGGGTGAGTGGAGCTGGGAATTGTGCTGAGCTGTGGTAGTTCTTTGACTCTTCTGAGCATTTTAGACACAACTTCTGTACTTTGCCCCTGTTATTTTTTCCCTACAATGAAATATTTAGCTCATAAAGGGAGGAAAAGATATTTTAATGTGCACCTTTTGAAAATATTAAGCCTAATTTTTCTGTGCGCCCGGGGGGACTTTATCAGTCATCACTTGATCACTTTCAAGAAAATATTACTGAAATATATTTTCTGTATCTGTTAAGTGATTGCAGAAAGTACACCACCTCCTCCCAGTATTAATTTACAGATTTTGTTTTGCTTCTCTTTCTTTGAATTAGGGCTGTAAAGGGTGTCCTTTCTGAGTAAACGCTCCGTTTGAGCAGCGTGATTGTTGAGCAGATGGTTGTGTGGATGTAAACAGCTCTTGAACTTCATGTTTAGTGTGCTAAGTATCTGCACTACAGACTGTCCAGTACACATTAGTATATCATTAACCTCACTTTTAGTGCTGCAGGGATTTTGTTTTCTAAGGGAATAATGCAGCAGTGCTCCCTGAAAAAGGGTGTTTCATGGTCCCTGGATACCCTTCCTGTAGCAGTGTGTGGAGAAAATGGCCCATTCTTCCATAACCCATTAGGAAGGAATTCTTAAGCATCTCAGCACAGAAACTACCATGTGGGTTCTGTCAGGCAAACCCAAAAGTTCCAAAAAGTAAGTGCAAATTTGATACACCAAATGCATAATTTAGGTTACAGTATTTCAGTAGCATCAAGTATTCTATGATTTGGCCCATAGGCTCAAGTCTGAATTAACCTGAGACAGTCTCAACCTTCATAGAAAACTCAGGGGCAGAAAGTACAGCAGAGATTATCAAGTCTGCTCCTGTGCCTCAAGGTGAGATCTCTGTATCTCTGTCATACCTGATAAAAGTTTGTCTGACTTGTTCTCAAAGACCTCCAGGGATGGAGATCTCCTAAGATCTCTCCAACCTCATCAGACAACTGTTCTACCAATTTCATAGACCTTATAATTAAAAACCCTTTTTCTTAACATGACATCTAAAGCTTCTGTGCTACAAATTAAACCTGTAGCTAATTGTCCTCTGACAAGTACTCCTGTACACTGTGAACATGGAAAATAGAGATTATTCTGTAGCTCTGCTCTGTCACATGAATTTCATTTCAAGGTAACATAAAGATGGCTGTATTTAAGCAGGAGACATGGTATTAAATTTTGATTGCAAGGACTGCAATTATGT
Source organism: Vidua macroura (assembly GCF_024509145.1). Taxonomy (NCBI): domain Eukaryota; kingdom Metazoa; phylum Chordata; class Aves; order Passeriformes; family Viduidae; genus Vidua; species Vidua macroura. Next base: position 113,315,181 of record NC_071572.1, on the reverse strand, counting down.
GATAAGATGGAGCCAGCTTCTTTTTGGAGTTGCAACGGGTACAAGTTGGAACATGGGAAATTCCAGTCACCTATGTGAATTTACCTTTTTTTTTTTTCTTTTGTCTTTAATATAAAAATGGTCTCATATTGGAACAGTTTGCCCAAGTGAGTTGGAGAATCTTTATGCTTGTAAATGCTCAAAGCTGGATTAACCAGAGCTGCTTTGTGCAGGAGCACAGACTGCATGACCTTCCCAGCCACATTCCTTTCAGCCTAATTTGTGCTGTAATTCTATGTCACAAAATTTTTCATCCAGTGTGCCAATTTACACAAGACTTTTTCAGAAGTCCCATGAACTTGCTGAATATAGATTGCTGTTCTTATGGAATGTGCCTTATTTTGACTATAGTTTTAAGTTTTACAAAAAACTTAGAAATCAAAATTAAACCTAGAGTCTTAGTTAACTACATACTGTTTTCCATATAGCATGGGGTGGGTATTTATATTGTCATGGTTTTATTTTATATTGATTTTATTTCAAAAAATCTCATCACTTAAAATTTCATCATTAATTATCTAAGTAGTGTCTGCTCAGGCTGTCTGTGAATTCTTGCTAAATTCCTGACTTAATGATTAGAAATCAGAGAGAGGGATGCTTTTCCTTTTGGGAGTCAAGGGAGATGGACTATTGCTGCCAACCATGAATTTTTGAAAAACCTAAGGGTTACTTGTAAAAACTGCTGCTGCCCACAGCAACAACTGAAAGATAAAACAAAAGTTGTTTTGGAGTTTGTACAATCAAGATTTCTCTTGTGAAAGCAGGTATTTTTCTCCTCAGCCATGATGTAGACTTTTGTTGAAATGGAATTTTATAGGCGGTACCTTTTGGCTTCCCAGGATACTTTGTTAAATTGATGGTTGATGTTAACAGCTATATGTGTTGAGGGAGATAATTCAAGATCATCCCATCTAAAGTTCTGGTAAATTCCCTTGCAATACTGAAGATTTTTAGAAAGAATGATCTTGAAATGTGCTTCCCTCTCTGCTACTTTTGTTCTTCAAAGAAGGGATCATGAGCAGGGAACTTTATTTCAGGATGGGTGGGGATAAAAAAAAAGGCTGAAACCTTGGTCTGTTTAGCTCAGAAAACCAGCAGACAGGTGAAGCAGAAGTGTGATGCCAGGTGCTATAATCTGCCCATAGAATGTAAGTGCAGGTGGAAATCACACTGTCTCATCCCATTCCCAGTGTGCTGTCACTTCTCAGTTGAAAAGGTAAATTTCACCTTTCTTTTTTTTTTTTTACCCAAGCTTCAAGAAATTGTCAAATAAAAGAGAACAGAAATTGTTTTATGTTTGTGGAAACATATTTATTAAAAGGCAATGAAAGTGTAATACTGGAAGACTTTGGGGGAAAGAACAGAAGTAAGGCAGACAATTTAATTCTGTTCTCTCTGGCTCCACAGTAGCCCACAGTAGTAATGAGGTGATGATTGCATACTCAGAAATGAGTACCAGTTTTTAATCTTCGATCAGAGCTTTAAAATAATTTAATGAGAAAATCCAGAAGGGAAAATTTTCAAGCAGCTTTGCAAATGGTGTGAAGAGAAACTTTTAAATTGAAAAGTTAATTTGGTTGTTCTAGAGCCTTTCACTGAGTTTAAAATTCTCTGTGAAAGTGACCCAGCAGAAATTTTATTTCAAATTGTACCTCCTTTTTTCTACCTTTCCATTTGAAATGTTCACCTCAACCACTTTATCTGTTGTTCTCGTCAGGGAATGTATTTCTGGATACTTCCTCACATTTTAGGAGAATACTATAAATTTCAGAGAATGCTTGTTTCATCTTTTCTTTCCTCATCTGACAGATTAAATATACATTAATGACTCTTTGCTGTTTCAAGAATTCAAATGGATAAACAAATTTTTAAAGTCCCAGTGCTGAACTTTGAGCAGATGCTGTTGTCTTTCCAAATGTTAAATAGTCATTGACTTTAAATAGGTTTAGTTTTTAAAATGCAAAGCTGATACAGTTTAACTAAAAGTCTCTTCCTGTTGTTTAACTTTTACCCCTGATTAAGAAGATGCCATGATTTCATTAGTTTTCTAGTTACTTTTGTCTTCCGGGGTTGCCATGACCTGATTTTTTTCATGTCAAACCAAGCAGAGAAATGAGGATGGGGAAGGAAAACTTCCCAGTATTAAAAAGTATTCAGGTTAACTGGGTATTTGTAGAGGTACTGAGTTCATCTTTATCTTAAATTCCCCTAAAACTCCAAGTCACTCTTTGTTTCTTTTGGGTTTTTTTTTGCTTTTTCTCATTAGTTAAAAGGTATGTTTTAGTAAAGACTAAATAGTTTTTTACAGTGATGGACCTCCCTTACATCTTCTACACCACCACTCTAATTACTGGCTTAAATAGGAAAAACCCACTTTAACCATGTATTTTTTCAATCCATTTGGTTCATGAACACTAGCAACAGTGGGCTTTTAGGGGCTCTTATTGTGTATTTCACAGTCTGATAGTACTTTTGCCTGATTTTTTCTCAATGCCATTCTAATTTCCTTAGACAAGCTTTGTTCTTAATCTTTGTCTCACTATGTCCAATAGTTTTTCATTAGGTTTCCATATGTATTGTCTCCTGTTGGTTGCAAAAGCCTAACAGATTTTCCTCACAGTACTTGAAAAAACAAAGGCGTATTTCACATTTGGATTTAAGGCACCTCAGTGTGTCTCACTCACTGAGAAAAGTGGGAGATTGCACCAAAGATGCTTTAACCTCCCAGAAAAAGAAAATCTGCTAAAAAACCTGCATTTATGACTCACTGTGGAGATGAACTAGCCTGTCACCAGCCCCAGCTATATCCCTGTGGATTTTGCTTAGCACACAGAATTTATATACTGTGTCAGTGTTCTAACTGAATGAGATGCTCATAATTGTTGAATGAAATGCAGCCATCTCAGTGGTGTTGGAAGGTCAAAGCTAAGGGCAGGAACAAGATTAATTTTCCTGTACTATATGTGGAAATGCCTACATGTGCTACTTTGTGCCCCCAGCACTTCAGCCTGAAGCTGTTAATTAATTTATAAATGCCAGCAAACAGAAACTCAGGAGTAGTGCCGTGACCCGTTCTCAGATCAGGATGTTGGGGTTAAATGACTTGTTGGAAGTCCCTGGGGTGAATCAGGATGATCCTAAATTTCAGATGGCAGGCCATCTCCTCCCACAGGTGCAGGAGGGATGAGGTGGGAGAAGGGTGTCTGTGCAGGAGGTGGGATGCTCTCCCAGTGCCATAGGACAGGCGGCCTGAGAGGTCCCTGTGCGGCTGTCTGGAGTTTCTGCTCCCTAATGAGCGTTCATTCCTGGGGAGGGAAATCCCAAATGTCTGGCAGCTGTGCTGGAAGCTGACGCTTTGTTCACGGAAATCTGTGTTTTAACGCTGGTAACGTTTTCATTTCCCTCGTTAGGGCAATAAAAGAGGTTGTATTTTTGGCAGATGGACGGAGCCCTTGCTGACTGAGAACCTCAATTCAAACTTCAGCCACCCAGCTGCTGAGAAGAGATGGCTTACAAGGGTGGTCACGAGGGTTCCCTGCTGGGCAGGAGGTGAGGAAAACTGAGGTGACCTGGCAGTTTACCCTCCTCAGGGTGCTGCTGTGCCCTGCAATCCCACCTCGGGGGATTGCTCACCTGGTGGCGAGCCCTGGGCCTGCCCACCGAGGCGCAGCGAGGCCGAGGGCGGCTGTCTGCGCTGCGGCCTGCAGTGGATGACAGCCTGGAGGGCACACTCGGCTGCCCCTGGATAAATCAGCTGGGATAACAATCCTGCCGCGGTGGGCTTGTCCCCTGAGCCCCAGCTGGCAGGCTTCAGTGCAGCAAAGTGGGAGCACAGGGCCCAGGCACAGCGTCACTTATCGCTGCGGTCTCCTGATTGAAGCCATAGTCTCGTTTCACACTCCGCCACACCAGGCTCCTTGCACGTGAGGGCACGGGCCCGTAGGATAATTCAGGTTGAAGGGAGCCCAGAGTGTCATCCAGTCCAGCCTCAGTTCAGCTACAAGGTCAGGCCAGGTTACCCAGGGCTTGCTCAGTGAAACTCGGAGCAGCGAGTTGCCAAAGGACTAAAAGCTAATTAAAGCTTCATGAAGCATGTCACAAGCAGGAAAGCTCACAGAGAGTGGGAAAGGGGAGGCCAGGAGAAGGCTGATGACAGTTCATTACAAGAGGAGCAGAAAGATAACGTTATAGCAGGAAAATTTTTTTCCTTGCATCAGCAAGGATCTCAAAGGGGATCTGGCAGGTAGGTTTCCATCCAGAGACCGCTGTTTTTGTGGTGAACCTGAGAAACTATTCAGACTGCTGTGATGCTGTAAGAGGACTTTTAAAATTTATTTTTCTTTGACTGATGACATGAAGTGTAAGTAAAACAAGAGTCACTGATGTTCCTATAGTGTTGTGAATATCAAACTGCTCAAGCTTAATTGTGACACAGAATCAAATGCTCTGTCAAGGTTGCTGGAGGCCCTGACTGTTGAAAACTGCTGGGATGTACCATGGAAAGGATTATTTTATATAAACCCTGTGCCCTTTTTTTTTTTTTTTTTTTCCTGAGTGCTCACTAGGGGCTTCTGTCAGAGACAGACTGGGAGAGAGGCACAGGGAATGATAAGTGAAAGTTTCTGTGATACTGGCTCGTGGAAGTGCCACGGTGCTGTGCGTTCATCAGGCATTCGTGCCTGAAGGCTCCTGCTGTGCTAGAGGCTTACTGGCTTTCGTATAGTAAAATCTTGTGCTTTCGTCTCAGTCATTTGAATATGGCACCATCTTAAAATACAAACTTCAAAATCTGCAGCAGGAACGGTGCTGTTTGCATAATGCTTCAGACTTTGAATTGAGATTTTGTGTGCAAATGATGAAATACCAATGGCTCAAGCTGTCTGTTATGGCAAAGTGGAGCAGGAGGGAGAATATATGGAGAATAGGATTGATTATATTGAAGGGAAGAAAGAAGGATTTGCATAGTTTCTGTGTTAAGACTTAATATCCACATATATCTTCAAATAAGCACAGTGTAAATGTTCTCTGTGGCTTTTTTTCATGCAAGACGCTATTTATGGTTAAAGGTATGGAAGGACCCTTTCATATTAGAGCTTCCTGTTCTTTTGATTTACCAAAAGTTAAGTAAAGAAAGGAAGATTAAAGAGGAAGGAAAGTCTAAATAGATTTCTGTTTCTGGAAGCAGAGACTACAAAACAGCTTTTCAAGCAGGGCATAAATTATGCTCACAAATAAGCAGCACAGTCTTTACAAGTGTTATGTCTCAGAGCTGCTCAGAGAAGACTTTCACATGTAAAGATTTAACTATATTTGATGTCTCAGCTCCTAATAGAAAAAAAAAAAAACAAACAAACTCTCCATTAGTTTCTGAATACAAATGGTTTTAAAAAATGGGCAAAACCACACCAAACAAAACAACAACAACAAACAAAAACACTTATAAGACTAAACTGTTGTCAAGTTTTTAATGTAACAATTTCTTTTATAGTTAATGCATCTAGCTGTTAATGTCATAGATATTTTAATAGTTAATATAAATGTTCGTGGCTTAAAAGGGTTGTGCAGAGAAAAGAATAAGATTTGTGTGCATTTCCTGCACTGAGGTACTCTTTTAGATTAGACAAATCTGTGTGAATGGTACAAATCACAAAACTATGGAAAAATGCCCTCCTTCACTTAAAGTTAATTAAAATCTGGCACTGAAGAATGCTGAGGTGTTAGTCAAAGTGAAGGAAGAAAATATGACAGTAGAACTTTGAAGCTGACATGGTGAATCATTCACTCATCAAATTTTGGAAATTATTTTGTTGTCTTGTTTCTGTTTTGTATTTCCTCATGCAAAGTACTCAGTTCCTCTGAGATAAAGACAATTATTCAAGAGGTTCATTCCAGGCTCGTGTGTTACTTGTCTAATACTGAAGATAGCAGCCAGAGCTGTGGCACCATCTCCAAGCTGCAATGTTGGCATCTTCATTTCCAGGGGTGGGTTTGGGTAGAGTTGACATGTGAAGTGGTAAATCTCTGATCCCACAGGGTTGACTGCACCCCTTTGTGATGCATCAGCTGTTGATCGGAGCAGTATGTAGGGGAGCAGGCGGGGTTTGTCACAGGTGGGATGAAAAAAGGCCAGAGTTTGACTTTGCCCACTTCTAAAAGTTTACTTAGAAGTTCAAGTTGTGGTTGTACAAGTGTCTTGCCTGTACAAAGAAAATGGATGTTGTGTGGATTTCTCAAGGACAAATTAGCTGTTCAATTTCTGTCCTCACAATTCCAATAAACAATTCAATTTTCAACACATGCATCTTTTAATATTAAAGCAGTTGCATCAGCTCTGTATTTAAAGGGCAAAAAAGAATTGCTTGAAGTTTAAAGACCACTGCTTCGGTATCACTAAATATATCTTGAAAGTTCTTAAGAAATTGCTGTTCCCCAAGGATGAAGCTGAGTTCATTAAAACACTTTTTTCACCATTAACATGATCCTAGGTGGCCTATAAACAAATAGGCCTGCTGGCTTATTTAAGATTACTTCAAGTAGAAATAGGATTGGTCACCTAGTGGAAATAGTAGCTTTCTGTGTAGGTGTTGCCCAATTTGAAACAATTACTCTTATCCAAATGTATTGTTGACACAACTAAAATTTGCATAGGACTTTTTGTTCATGTTCTTTCCCACTCCTGTTGAGCAGGATAGATTTCATCTGAGAAAAGCTTGGGGTAACTTTAATCTGTGTTAATGAACTGGGTTGAATCAGGAATTGAAATTACAGGGTTGTACTGTAAAGATAAAATAGGCAGCAATAGCCTATGGCACCCACTAGAAAGGGTGGGGATGGGGGAGGGAGGTGCTTCCCAGAAAACTTTAGTCCAGGGAAGGAAACACATTTGCAGATTGTGAAGCTGAAAATGTGGCTATGTGTGGTGTTTGTGAAGCCTTCCAGTGAAGTTGCATCACCTTTTTGGGCAGATGGTCTTGACAGAAGTAACATGAGCTTGGACAGCAGTCCCTGGATCTCTGAGAGGAGCTGACACGGAGGAAATTCAAGGGCATAAATTGGTGAGGAATAGAGCTTGCCTTGCCTCTGGGTGTAGATGCTCAGCTGAGTTGAGGGAAGAAATGAACATGTGGTTTGAATGAGGTGAAGCCCTGCCTCGGTGCCCATTCATTTCAGTTCTGATAGGGCCGATAGGCAGTTCAGAAGGTCAGAGGTGCAGGGCTGGTGCTCTGCAGGACTTTGGCTGTATGGAAAACCAGGCAAAGAGTGCTGGAGACTGTGGGAGACAGCAAATCCATTTGCAAACAGCTGTGCAGTTGAAGGAGAGCTGGCCAGAGGGTTGAACTAAGGTAGTTCAGCTCTGGGATGTGAGTGGAGTTTGTTTTATCCCAATTCTGTTCTTGACTCTCCTCAGTTTTTCAGAAGTGCAGAAGGCTGTGGGGTGTATGTATTTGGCTGTGGTGTTCTTGCCTAGATTTGCAAGCTGAAAACTGTTCTCACAAGCACATGGAGGTTTGTTTGTGAAGCTGTGCTTTCTGAGGGGATTAGTCTGAAGTGTGAAATAACTGTTCCTTGCTTCTTCCCCATGTTTTTGATGTCACTTGAAGCAATTGTTGCCATCTGTCCTGTATTTTTTTCCACTGCAGCTGCATTGGGAATATTCTAGCCTGCGTTAGTCCTTTTTACTTTTTGTGGAATAGGGACCTCTTTGGTACAAAAAGAGAAGACAACAAGCAGTGGGCTTTTAAATGACCTTTTTAAATGACAAATCTCTTGAAAAGAATACAATGTAAAGGTGCAAATTAAAATCAAGGAATTTGGGAATGTGTGAAAATTACAGGAACCATCATCTTTATGTGCTTTTTGTATTTATCTTAGGCTTGTCAAAATGAAGAGAAAAACCATTCCACAGAAGAACTTAGCAAGTCTGAAATCCAGGAGGAGCTGAAAAAGGCTAATAGCCTTCCTAGTTTGACTCCTGGAAGCAAAACATCCGATAAAGACAAGCAACCCCGAGAAGGCTTTTTTCATTTCCTTGGAAGCTTATTTAATATTGCAACAAAATCTTCTTTGGTAGAATCTAAACCCCCTACCTTTGAAGATGAACCCAACAGATGTGAAAAGGATTTAAAGAGCACAAATACCTTTCCAAAGGACATGCAACCAAAGCACCCGAAAATTGAAGAGCCTACAGCTAGAAAAAAAGAGGATTCTGTAAATAAAGGTGATGCCATCTTAAATAATATTGGGAAAGATATCACAGGGGATCTTCAAGGAGGCTGGAAACAATCCTCAGATACAGAAAAGTAAGTTTTGTAATTTATTATTAAATGTGTTGATGTTTGTGTGTGTGTGTTCAAAACTATGCTGACCAAGTTCTGATGACTGTGTGAGAAATGTCTGTCATTTCTAAGGATGGTTGGAGTGTCCTTGACTTGACTTTGTGCAAAACTCCAGTAGCAACTGCCTAAATAAATGAGAATAGGAGAAGTCAACTGCAACAAAATATAACTTTAAAGAAGTTGTTTAGAAGTCTCCTGACTAGATGTGGTATTTACACATATGGCATTACACATATTACATATGTTAAGGGGGGAAAGAAAGTGTGAAGAGCTTATTTCCATCCATATTATGGCCTATATAAATGTCTGGCTTGAATGGCTTGAATGTTTGTTCTTTTTGTATCTCAGCAGTTCAATAATTTTACCTGTGCAAGTAAGGTTTTCTCACTTTCAAATTATCATTCCTAGTTTGACTGGGTGATTTTTGCTTGTGTGATTTTTCCCCTAGTTCTTTGGGGTTTTCCTGTGATGTAAAGAAGGTTATGCAAAACACTCAATTTCAATTAGCCAAAACATGGAACAGTCTTTATACTTCTGTAACATTTTTAAAAGAAGATTAAAAAAAAAAAAAAAAAAAAGTGGTGGCAAAGGCACTGTTGTGTGTTTGAGAGTAGAAGAGTTAAAACACTGGCTGTGGTCAACACTGTGTGTTACAAAACCCTTTGTGACTGTCATAAACATAGATATTAGTTTTCCAAAATCATTTGTAGCTGTTACGTTGAAAATTTGGCTGCCTGTGGGTCAGCATAGCGTGGATTTGGAGTTAGGTGTGAATGTGTGCCTGTGGTACCTGTCCAGTTTCTGATGGGTGTGTAGAACATGGACTTGTTTGTGGACAGTGGATCTGCAAGTGATGATGACTCAGGCTTTCAGAATGGCCCAAAATATTTATTTCAAATTTAAGCAGAAAGTAGTGATTGGGAGTAGCCAATAAGTCTTATCACAGTGCTCCTGCTTGCATTGTGGAATGGGAGGATGGGCTCAGAAGAAACACCTTTTTTTTCTTTTAAATTTTTTTAATTAATTGAGCTGTGCTCAGTGTGTTTATTGGTGGCATGTGAAATGTTTCATCTCTGTGTAGGAGGTCAGAGACAGCCAAAACAGCTGCTTGTTGAATTCCATTTCCATACTGGGGATGTCTCCAGCACTCTGCCCTTACCTGTTATTTGGCAGAATAATTATTTGAAGCTTCATGTTATAAATGCAGTGCCTGATCAGGATATGAATAGGTGATGTGATACCTGTTTAAGTGAAGTTAAAACTGTATTTCCACCTTCAAAATACAGTAATTAATAGTAATACTGGTTGTGTTCTCATGAGTGCTCTGGTTTGGTCTGTGACGTCACCAACTGGTTTTTATCCCAAACTCTTATCATGGTATCACCCATCTGACTGTGCTTTTTCCAAACTGTAGCTCAGCACCACCTCTGCTTTGATCAATTCAGGAGAAAAGTTCTCCTCCCCTCAGTTGTTCCCAGGAGAGCCCAAGAGTGTGGTGTTATTTGGTCTGGTTCCTGAGCAAACTGTATTCCCTAAAACCTGTTGGACAGGCTGGGTTGCTGCATCAGTCTCTTGCTGCTATTTGCTGTTTCTGTAGTATATCCTTCACTGTCTATGCACAATTTACAGGGTAAGATGGATCTCATTCCCCTTTTTCTTCTTGTGAATTCTTCATAAAAATATCGATTAATAAAATAAGGCATTTATCAAAGTTTGCAGAGTTTGGAAAGTGTGGGTGTTAACTCACTGAAGTGACCTCTTTGCTCTCTGCAGAAATTTTTGAGTTATTTTTGTTTTCCTGAAGTCAAAGTTACAGTTGGATTTTTCAATTGACCATCCTTTGACATCCTGTATTGTTAGATAATCTTTGCAGACCAGTGTAGATTTTTTTCAGTATAGTTCACGTGTCTCATGGCTAAGCAAGCATGAAAGAATGTGTGTTGCTAGTTTGGAGGTAAGGGTGGGTTGGCCTATGTACAGAATGAAGCTTTTCCATGGAAAATACAATTTTTCTTCCATTTTAAAAAAGTTGGGTTTTTTATTCATTGTAGTTATTGTAAATTAGGGCAAACATTAAACCATTCTATGTCCTTTTAAGCTCATTCTCAAAAGTACAGTGTGCATTCTGCCCTTTTTGGCTTGGGATACTAACAAGTTAGACAATGTCTGTGTAACTTTAATTATGTTTTTCTCTGCCTGACCACACAATGTGAACTGCTTTTCTGGAGCAATTAGTAAAGAAAAATTGGAATGACTGAGGGAAGCAGAGGCTTGCATTGTTTACCTTTCTAAAAAGTTTGAATAACTGCTTTTTTAGCAAGGAAAATGTTTTTTTCTTTTATGGAAGTAGTTATGCTGGATTTGTTCTCTTTAAGTTTATAAAAGTTTAAAGGATGTACAGTAGCTTATTCTTTCCAGTACTAGCTGGGTTTTTTACTGAATATTAACTAGCTGGTATTCAATTAGCATAGCTAAACTGTAAAAATGCTCTTGCTTGCTGCCAGTTGGCTGAAGAGTCTTCTTGGGAGTGGGTGCTACGAGCACATGAGGAATGATGGGGAGAAGGGATAAAGACATAGCACAAAGCAGCAGGAAGGTGTGGAAACCATGAAGAGCAAAGGTGATGTGAACCTGTGAGTGACTGAGTCCTAAAAGTCATGTGAGGTGTGCTAGTGAGACATTTAAAGCCAAAGGGATTCGTTCCATTGATTGTTGCATTAAACTGCAATTCCAGCATTTCCTGTAGAGGCAGGATGTAGGAGAGATCTTTGCAAATCCTTGTGACCACCGCATTATTAATCTTGCAGCAGTTTCCTTTGTCATGAGGAAGATATAAATGAATTTGTTAATTCTAAACTGCAGTGAAGTACTGCGTTAGGGACTGTCTGTGGTTAGTGAGGAGGTTGCAATGATAAGTGGAAGAGGGATGGTTGTTAAATTGCATAATCCCCATTAGAGTTGCCTAAAAAAGAAAGCCTAAACCAAACAACCTTTCAGATTTCAAAAGCCTACCAGATGGTCTTGGATGCCTCTACTCAGACAACCTCATTCTCCTCTTATCCTTAAAGCAATATTTGGTGAAATACAAGGATATCAGAGCGCTGTGACCTGTAAACTGAGGTTAATTTTGCCCTTAGTGGGAGGTCTGGCACTTGGTAAAGACTTGAGTTTCCAGGCCTTGGGCCAAGGAAAGTGGAATTCATGAGCTCAGTCTGTGGAGTACATGTTTTTGAGGGACAAAATGTGTAAGTCACATTATTTATTCCTCCATCACCCTGGCTGGTTGGCTCAGAGGTAATTTGTACCTCAAAGGCTTTTGCTCCTTTAATCCCAACAGTGGCAAGTGGTAAAGGAGGAGCACAAAAGACAAAACCATGACACATCTGGCAAGGTCTCTAGACAGCAATTGTGGACAGTAATTGCAGCACAGAAGGTGGGTGACAAGAGTTGGGCTAAGTCTCCAGTTATTTCATCCCTTAGTCTTCCATTTCTCTGGGATGGTTGAAGGTTTCTTTGCCTTGAAGAAGTAAAAAGGAGCAAGCAATTGCAAAGTAGGGTATTTGCTACTTAAGAGTAGAAAAACCCTCTTACTTAGGTAGGATGGCAGCTTCTGGGTGGAATAGTCCCCTGTGGCAGACTGGTAGGTGTAAAAGTGAAAACTTTGTGTTTATTCTTGGCCTTTGCACACCTTAATGATGTTAAAAGCCAACCTTTAACTGATTAAATAAGCCCTAAAAATAAAACCATGGAACAGTGGGGGTGCACTTCCCCTCATTTCTCATTGCTGAAAGTCTACATGAGAGAGATGACAGTTTCATAAAGTACATGACAAATATAAAACACAGATTTGCCCCATTATCTTTCTTTCCTATAATGTAAAATTCTTTCACTTTTATATATATTGCCTGTCACTAAAAAGCAATGATTTGGCTTCAAAATTGAGAATGGACTTCCTGCCATCTTCTCAAGAATCCCAGTGGTGATAATGGGTGGTACCTTGTGCAGGTGACTGAGGACAAAACTTCAGTGTTTTCCTTTGCTCCTGCCCCAAAGACTGATGACCCAGATCTGTTCTATTGACTGCTTGCCATTTGTCTATTTTCCAGTAGATTTTTTTAATATCCAGTAACAATAAGTGGATGTTACAAACAGTGGTGTGCAGAACAATAGTGCTTGTGAAACTGCACAGCTTGTTCTGGAGTTCAGCAAGGAGGAGCATTATTGCATTGCTGAACATGGCTGAAGAGAAAAAAATCCAAATTTTACTGACTCTAAATGTTTTGATTAAATAGTCCTGCTTAAGATAGTAAGACCTCAATTCAACAAAGTATTTTAAGATCCCATCTTCTTCCTTCTGTTATGAACCTTGTAGATATGGATGTGAGAAAAAACCCTGAACTCCACAGCTGCAAGGATTTTCTTACTGTAGGTAGAAAAGGGGGTGAGGGTGATTTCCAAAGCAGATGCTCAAAACGTGCGTTTAAATTTCACACCCTACTAAGAGCCAGGTACCAGGAATCACTTAGTGAGAGCATTGCAAGCAATTTCATTCAGAAGGCAGGTAGCCCTAAGGAGAATGAAATTTTAGTTTGTTTACAGTTCTACTTGTTACACTTTGCTGGGTTCTGTGAGGGATTTTTTTAAATTATTATTTATTTTATCTTTAGTCTAGTAAACCTGTTGCTATACATCTAATTGATGTATTTTAGTATTACCAATTAGTATTTCCCACCTTCCTACTGTCAGCAAATCCTGCTCTTTTATTTTGATAGAAATACATCTGATAAAATCCTTCAGGTTTACATAATTCTGGTTAATAGGTTTGTTCCAGAGCTTGTAATTCTCCTTTGTGTTGCTTGTCAGAGGCAGGCTTGTGGTGATAACAAAACACAGCATTAATTTGTCTGATGGATTGTTGTGTATTGTGGTTTTCATTTCAGTCAGAAGCAGCAACATTCATCTTTCCCTATAGATGCCTTTGGCAGAAAATCAAGAGTGAATGAACGGAAATTCATATCTTAATTCCAAGCAGTGGTCTCATCAGCTAATTCCTGAGGAAAAGTGGGAAAGCTGCTGCTCCTGCATGTCTTGATTTGTTGATCTTTTCATGGCTTTCTGGCCATGGAAATGCAGTGGTGTTCAGTTGCTGGTGCTCAGGTGGACAGGGAGTCATTGCTGAGAGTGACCTGCTGCCACTTTAGGAGAAGCATAAACTACTGGGCAGCCAAATACCACCCAAAATTAGAAGGCTGTCCCAGGGAAGGAGCAGGATCATCCTGTCCCTGATTTTCTGGGTGAACTGTGGAGAGTGGTCACTCTCAGGGCTGTGCTGTGGGGAGAAATGCAGACCTCAAAGCATTTCTCTACCTGCCAGAGAGGGGTGCCTACCCAGAGATGGGATGTGGTCCAAAGGAAAGGTTCTTGTTGGTGCCAAAGCAAAGATTTTTGTGTTTCTGAAGAATGAAATTTTCTAGTTTAAGAGTAATTCTTAACAGATGTGTGATGCAAAATTGAGCTAAATAAATTAAGTCAAAAACTAATTCACTGGATTGTTTTCTCTGCTGAAGCTTTTTTTTTTTTTTTTTGGTAGGGTTGTTCAGCTGTGTGGTGTATTCAACTGAGTCAAACCCTTTGCTTTTCTGACCACACCTGAAGCTGCACTCTTGCTTAAAGAGTGTAAAAGAATGTCCTGGCTTTGATTCTTCATTACATCTCAGAAGAGGCCAAGAGCAGTGATTTTCTTCAGCCTTAAGATGAGAAACTAGGGGGGGAGACCTCACTGCTGTCCCCAGCTCTTGCACGTCAGTGAGAAGCAGCAGTGGCTCTGCTTGTCCCTGATCCCTGGGAGGGGCAGGTCCTGGGCACCTGAATCTCTGAGTGGGGGCAGCAGGTGAGGACAGTTCCCACAGGTATGGGGTAGGAAGGCTGGCTGCTGCCAGGTACTGTGGAAATAGGGCAAGGAAAGGCTGGGAGTGATCCCAGGCCCATTGTGCTGGTCTTGGTCTCGCAGCCTCTGGTGTGTTGGGTCAGCCTTGATGTGTGCTCTCTTCCTTCAGACTCAAAGAATAGGTTTTCCCAGATGTGGGAGATAATCAAGAAGTACTACCCTAAAGGGCAAGGGGAAGGAAAAACATTCCTTCCAAGTTCACAGAGACTGCGTTTACTTTTATTCAAATTGTTGTTTACCCTTAATTGCCCTTATGGAACATTAGCTTTGAAATTTCCTGCAGAGTCAACTGTGTGTAAATCACTTTGTTCAATCAAACTTTTGACCTTTTCAAACATAAATTGTGGCGTCCCAGGACACTAAGTATTTCAGACTGCAGATTTAAATCATGAAGCTATCCCCTCTGGCTAAAAGATTTTCTTTCATCTAAGTTGTGTATGGCAACTATTCAGTTAGCCCACAGAATCTTTTTTCCAGCAAGTCTTTCATTTTTCCCATTTATTAATACCTTACATGAGCATAGAAACCAGCTGGCTGAGTAAGCTGGATTCCACCAGAAGGTGTTTCAAAGTGACGTTAAGATAGTTGTTTGCAGATGAAGTACCTTAACATAATTTTTTTAAAAGCTGACAGTTAACTGTACAATGAAATAAAAGCTAAGTGAAAAAAAATTAAAATAAACAACAGTGTAATTTTAAGATGGTCATAGAGGCCAGGAGTCACAAGTACCAAATCTAGATCAGTGATTTTCAGCCTGTAGCCTACAGATCCCTCTGGTAGCTCCCTCTGTGGGGTCTATGAGAAGAGATTGGAGGAATTATGCATTGATATGCTTGTAAAAGCAGTAGACTGCTGCACTGGGGAGAAAATATCTGGAAGAGTGAGGTAAGAGGGGAAAATTTGCCATGGCATGTTTTGGGAGAAGCAGGCTAGGCAGCAGTGCCCTGCTGTACGGATGAACTGTGCTGCTGGGGGCCTGAGATGCTCTATCAGTCTGTGTGGTCTGCCTCCACCTTTTGGAAAATGTATAGGGCTCTCTGCTTTCTGCATCACTGTGTGGTACAAACAGGGTTGGAGGGATTGCCACCTCGATAGCAAACACATGAAAAAATGCAGACAATGTGTTCTTTACGGGTGCACTGGAATGAGGCATTTAAGGTAGCAGGTTTCCTCCTGCTTCTGGCCTTCCAAATCAACAGAACTGTTTTATAACCACTGCCACTTGGGCAAGTTACACAAGATGTCTGTCACAAAAGATGTCAGACCAGGTTCCCCTCTCCTCCTTGAGTTAGTCTCCCTTTAACTTTTTGTATCTTTTTCACAATAGAAGAAATATCTACAAGCACCTACTTTTTACAAATTTAACGTAACTCATGTTGACATCCTCTCTTGTTGCTGTCAAAGTCTTTTGTGAAACTGATTTAAGGCTTTATAGGGAATTGAATAACTTCCTGTGAGGACAGGAAAGAAGGAATCTCCTACTATTTGAAATATGTGACAGAATGCACACTGGGTTGTTTGTATAATCAGGCTTTCATCTGCATCCTCACATGAGCTGAAAAAAATTTTTGCGAGGAGTTTTTAAGGTAAATTCTGAACTGACATTCTTTTGGTGATCAGAAATGAAACGAGTCTCCAGTGACACTTTCAGAAGGCTTTTTTTTTTTTTTGTGGCACAGCCTGCTTCTAAATTTGTTTCATAAGACTTACAGCTGAGTTGCTGGTGCTGCACAGGAACATGGGTTTTCATTTTTTTAATGTCTTCTTGTTGCATGGGAGCATTCAGAGTGAATATGCTTCTGTGTGCTCTGAAAGGAAATGCATTAGGACTAAAAGGTCTGCTGATAAATTTTTTTATAATATGCTGAGGAGCAAATTATCAAAGGTCAGGCACCCTGAAGTTGCCTTGTCTGTGGAGGGTAGGTTGGTTCTGGTTGAAAATAGAGCTCACTGGCAAAAGTCTTGGTAGAGTGAAGCCTGCAGGAAAGCAGAGCTGCATGTTGGGAGACTGGCACAGGCTGGGGCTCTGTCACTGAAGAGGAGCTGGAGCCAGTGCTCCTCAGATTTGGGTTTGTGCACAATTGTCTAAGGGGCAAAAGGCTTGGAGTCTTCTGACTTCAAATTGGTCAATTGGAGCATAAAATTCCTTCAGAAGACAAACAGAGAGCAAAAAGAATTGGGAGAAATTATAAAGGTTGCCACATAGGCAAAAAAAGCTTCGGAGTACTTTTTTTTGTCTGACCATTTGTAATAAATATTGGTTTAGGGTGAAAGGTAGCTCCAGTCAGTGTGGATACAGAACCCAATCATGCTGGCTTCTCATTGGCATCCCTTCTATAAAATTTACCTATTCATCCCATATCTGGATGCTTTGGGTTTTGGAATTTCTGAGTTTACATGAAGAATTCAAAGGCAAAGTTTGACAACTGGAAAGGCATGTTCCAGGCTTCTTCTGGAGTACTGATTCTCCCCACTGCATATCATACAAAAATATCAACCATGAAATAAAAAACACTCAGTAAAAGCTAATTCTTGTCAAGCTAATTATTCATTGTCTTGCCTTGGTTTTGGTGGAAATGAGTATTTGGCATCTTGCAATACCATTTATATGCTGACTTCAAACATGTCATTACAGTTGATCTCTACAAGAATCCATAAAACTTCTTTTTCTTTTTGAGAAATGGTGCCAGTATGTGTTCTGCTTGTTCTCTTAAAAGAAATTTCATCTGGATTCAGGGCACTTGTAGGCCAACTTTTATTTTTGAGGTTGGCCAAAGTATAGAGGAGCTGCTGGAGTTTGTAAAAGCCTAATAGTGTTTATTTAAAGTAGGAAAGGTTACTCAGTGAGGTTAATTCTGAATAAGAGCATGATCAGGTCTTACATTCTTAAGATTTATTTTTAGTATGACTGTGACTGATGCTGAGTAAATATACTGCGCTGCAGAACTCAACAGATCCTTCCACTCACATTTTTAGGATCTCTGGAGTTCTAGAAAATATTAGAATAACATTTTCTGTGGAAAATAATGATGATGCAGGGTTTTTTACTACATTTTTTTCCACCGTGTTTTGTTTTTTTTCACTCAGAAATGTTTATGTTTCTTTGGAGAGCTGTGAATCCTCAAGGCAGCCATTTTAACAAATGGAGTGTGTGATGTTTAGCAGCTACCACTGCTGGTATCTCTGGAAACCAAACTGGTGCTATAGAAGACCAAATGTAGGCATCTAACTTGGCAAGCTGGGAGATGTGCTATTTATACAGGACTTCCCTGTTTCCTCTGTGACTTAATATACCTGGCCAACAAACTCTATATTGAGATTTTGCTCCATCAGAGATGACAGTGAATTTAATCCCAATACAAACTGAATTTTAAGTTCTCACAAAGTCTACATGCCCATATTAATGTATTTTGGCATTAGCCTAAAGGTACCTGACAATGTAAAACATGCATATAAATGGCTGTTTATATCTCTCTTTTAATGTTTATGGATTTGAATAATTCCACATTTAGTTCACTTGTACTCTGTGTGTATTCTTTCCTTGTGATTTGAAACAGCATTAAGTTCTCTCTTCAAAATAAAATTAATACTGAAGTAAGAATCTTGGCCTCTAAAATCTTGCCAGAAAATAGATTCTATTTTTAGATTGGTGAATCCATTCCATTTTTATATTCTTATGTATCTTTTGAGAGAATATATACTCAAAATCCATACAGATGAGAATTGAAGTTACAGTTACTCAATGATACTCAGATGTTTCACTTTCCTTAGTAAATTTATTTTTTATTTCTCACTTAAATTATTTCTTCTCAATAAATTCTCAAAGCTGCAACAACTTCTAAACAAATTGAACTAATGAGGGAAGGTGCAAAGAGCTTTTAGAAGCTATTAAGCTATTTTTGTATATTGCAATGCTTTTATATTAGAAATCAAAATCTTAGTCAACACCTTTTTATGTTGTTGTTATTTTTGCCCAAGAGAGTCTCCTGAAATGAGTAGGACAATTTTCCAGACAGCTGAATGGCTGATTCCAGCATTCACTGTGTTGGCAGATATAGGGCAGACTTTGAAAGGGTTTCTTCTTAGTTTAAGTGGAGGCTGAGGCAGAAGGGAGTTCAAGTCTAGTCTGAACATCTACTTTGTCTTAAAGTGAAGAATGGAAAAGCTGACAGTGACTGATTTTTGCAAGAATTCTTTAACGGGTGGAAAAATGGGGGGGAAAGAGAGAAGTATTTGAAAGAAAGGTGAGTATTTGTGATGTCTCAGTTTTAAGAAAGGAGAAAAACTGCTTGTTCAGAAAATTGAAAGTGACAGGCTCTGAACTTAGTATTATGAGACAGAGCAGTGAAGGAGCAGGATCACAGTTCTTCTGTGGTGACTCTTTAATTTCTTACTTTTTGCATTCACTGTTTTTTGCTGCTAAATTTTAGACTAATGAACTGCTAGATCTACCAACTCCTTGTAACATTTTTAGTTTTCTTATTTTGGTATTCTCTCCAGCATTCCAAGAGTCTTCTTTCTTATCCATTCTCCATTCAATCTGTTTCCTTACTCTACCCTGTGGTTCAAAAAAGCATCCTCTGTTATATACTTCCTTTTTTTCCCCCAGATGTTTTGTTTCTCCTCATCCTGTTTTTTGACAATATGTTGAGAGCTTGGGTAAAAGTTTAAATTTCAACTCAATATTTTAATGAACATTAGTACAGTAAATTTTCTTCAGTTTTAATGTGCAGGCCAGCTTTAGAAGGATCAAACATCTTCAAAACAGGATGATTATTTATGTCTCTGCAAATGTTGCCTTGCAGTGACACTTGTCAGTAGGAATTCCCTTGTCTGGTAGAAAATAAATGATAGAAGTTGGTTAAGCCAGCATCTACTTTTTAACTTATAGTTTAAGTTGGCTTTTTTGGTAAAAGGTGGTGTCCATATAATTTGTCACATAAACCTCTATATAGCAGAAGAAGGAGGAAAATAGTGTTGAGTGCAATCTACAGTTTGTGCTAACCTGTGGAGTAAAACAGAATTTTACATCATCTACAGCTAGTGCTAAACTTTATTATTGTGCCAGCAATTTATTGTCTGTCCCTGCTGATATTGATGATCCTTGTTCCAGGCAAACACGACGGAAGCCAGAAGCACCCACAGTCACGTACGCGACGTATCAGGGTTCTGCAAGGATCAGGCAGCTCCTGAGGAACCAATCAGAAACTGGAAAAGGAGAAAAAAGTCCTGAAAACAGAAATGCTTCAACAGTCAAAGAAAATGGAGGAGTCCAGACAACGCTGTCTGTGAAATCAGGATGCCTAATAGAAGAAAATGGAAGAGAGGGGGGTAAAGATCACCAAGATGATGCCATGTTAAATTCTTCTGCAGTTAGAGTGGGAAGCAAACAGTCTGGTAAAGCTCAGCATTGCTTGGGTAGAAGTAAACATGAAAGAACTGCAAAGGCCACCAGTTCATCCGCTGATTCATGTCACGAGTTACACTTAAGAACAACGGCTGCTTTAGCTGCAACAAAAGTTAAAAGGACGTGTTCACTAGATTCATTATTGCCATTTAGTAGTAGAAACAGTGGGATCCTAACCAATTCCACTTCCCAGAGTACTCATTCCCTTCAAGTCAGTTCTGCAAATGATTTGGTTGGAAAAGATGGACTGCCAGGAGAAGCAGAAACTCTCTTTCAGACAGACAAAAATGCCACTTCTAACTTTGATAAAGAAAAATATTGTAGTAAAGCAGGTAATAAAGAATCCCCAAAAGAAATACAGGATAATTGTTTACATTCACCCAAGTCAAAAAGCAAGACTGTTAATGAAGAACTGCAGGTGGGGAAGGGAGAATTTTGCTGCACTCATCAAGTGAATAATCACTCAGAGCGAACATTGGATGTCCAGAAGCTTCATTTCAGTACCACTACATTTCAGCAGAAAACAGATCAGCACCCCAGGAATGACAGTAAAGATGGTGATCCAAGAAATGGAGATGCACAGAAAGTTGTGACAGCTGTGGAAAGAGGGCAAAATCCAGAGAACTTTGCTGCTACTGTTCTTTTTCCTTTTAATGAACAAATACCTACTTCACTCAGCATGGAATCCAAAGGAGGAAAGTGCTTGGCCACAGGCAATCTAACTGCTTCAGTGCCATTTATTGGACATGATGACGATACAGTCATGGGCAGGGAGACTTGTAATGAAGAACTGAGTGGGTCAGGAAAAGCAGTGCATGTACAAAATGGTCACAGGTTAATAATCCATGTGGAGAATCCTAAGGATACTGCCATGCAGCAGACTGGTTTTCCTTGTCCAGGAATGGAGAGTGAGGAAGCAATGAAGGTTTTGTCTGAGACTGCAGTGGAAAACCTTACCAATGTGTCACCATGTGCCCATGGGTGTCAAAGTGTGAAAACAAATTTTGATGAGCTGGCAGTGCTTCCAACCCACGAGTCTACCTCTGTGATGGTTCCTCATTCTGCCTTGAGACCTGAAGGAAAGCCTTTGACAAACCATTCTGCTTTCACCCATGAAAAAGACTTAATTTCTGAATCTCCACCTGTTTCTGAAAGCAGGTGTATTCATTTTTCTTCCAAGAAGGAAAACAGCAATAAACTTAGGCTATCACCCACAGTAATTGAGTCTTCATCTGACAAACAAGGAAAAATGCTGCCTTCTGCCACTAACTCTGAAAATGGCCTGATCGCTGCTTCTGAAAAGGATGGCTTTATTTTTCCAGCTGCAGAGTCTGGGAGAATAATCCCTGTGAACAGGGTGACTGAGGGGCCACCTTGCTCAGGAGACCTGAGAACTTTGTGCCCATCAGATTCTCTGGAACCTGAGATTACTCCTGATAGCTGTGCTGATGAAGTAGATGCAGAGGTTATTAGCATCTCCAGGCCCACTTCTCCTCCTCTGGTATCCAGAGAAGCCTCCAACCTTCCTGTTTCTGGCTTGGAGATGTCCAGCACTGCTCAGGGGAGCAGTAATTCTTCCAGTCACAGAGCTAGTGATGGGGCAGATGAGGCCTTCTCCACACAACAGGCTGACAGCAGTGTCCTGGCAGAGGCAGTGCCATCACCCATCTGTCCCTTGATATCTTTGGAAACTGCATCCGAGTCGGCCTCTTCTAAGACCATGTGCAGGGATGCTGTGGGACAGGTGATTCTTGGTGCTTCTGCTCCTTTGGAAGCCCCTTCTGGCCAAAAAGCTGCTGCACTTGCCCAGGCAAATGATCTTTGTTCTGGGAAAGGACAAGAATGTTCTTCTTTCCCAGATGCTGCTGTTTTGCTGAAGAAAGCTGAAGAAATAGTGGACTTGGTTTTACACTTGGCTACAGAAGAAATAATAGCAAAAGAAGGCTTTGGTGGCTGCCAGCTTTGTGGGAGCAAGGATGGCTTAATAAATATGGATTTTGCAAATTATCAGAAGGCTGAAAGTGTACAGCTGGCAGCAGGAGGAATCCAGTCAGCTGTGCAGTCATTAAAAGCTTTTAATGAGACCGGCGGAGGAGGCTCATCTTCATTTACAGGAAATGAAAGAGTGGATACAAATAATCAACATGAAAAGATACTCTCTTGCCTCCCTGATAAAATTGACCTACATAGGGCACTAGAATTAAAAGCAAAAGAAACAGTTGATGGGGTCATTAACTCAGCCATACAAAAGCTGGCATCCAATCAGCAGCAAGGCACTGAGAGGAAAAGACTTTCTGGAAATGTTCCGCCTAAACCTGAGGCTGAAATGCCAAAGGCTTTAAGTTCGGATATGAGGTGTCCTGCCAACACTCAGGAACCAACAGAGATGGTTGAAACTCAGACTGTAGCTGTGAAGTGTGAAAAGGCAGATTGCTCAGGTCCTCCTTTGCTTCCAAATTGTATGGAAAATGGCATAGGTTGGCTCCAAAGAGATGAAAAGGTAGCACATAATGCAATTACTTGTCAAACAAATGGATTTCTTTCCTCTGGCAGTTTAGCAAGGCCAGAATCAGATCTTCTGACACTAGCAAAAGAGAGGCACAATGGAAAGGTGTGTGACCATCTGGCTGCAGCAGAAATGCTTGGCAAAGTATCAGCAATAAGTAGAAAATCTGATGGAACTTTACATTTTATAGATAGAGATGTTGCTGTGGCTGAAGAAACGCTTTTGCCATTGCAGTTAAAAGGTTCATGCAATAATACAAATATGCCAGAGTGCACACTGCTGCCAGCTGTAAATGTTAATTTGTTATCTTTTATGTGTGGTGAAGAATGTATTGGCCTGCAGAGTGACTGCAAAGATAAAAGCAGCCCTCAGATGTCTCTGGAAAGCAATGCAGAGGACAGTCTGTACGAACACTGTGGGAAAGAGGCTGCAGAGGAAGTACCTGTACAAGTAAAAGCAAACTTACAAAATTCAAAGGCAGTGGAGAGCAAAGAGGAACGAGCAGAAGGGGCAAATGAGGGAGCAGAGATTAATACTGGATTAGATACACAGTCCATGGTACCTGAACTGTCTGTTCCTGGAGAGGGCAGTGAAGGGAAACACAGCTTTGAGACAGTCTTTGCCCAAAATAATGAGAATCTAAAGCTGGCACAGATCAAGGGTCAAGACATGGAGAGAAATTATCAGCTTGAAGAAAATGGCCTGGAGTGCAGCAATAACATGAAGGAACCAGCAGAACTTTTGGCCTCTTCTCCACTAATTGAGCAGTGGGAAAACAGCTCTTTTACCATCATTTACGAAGGTGCTCTTCAAACTGAGAACAAATCTGTTTCAACTGATGAGATGCAACCTGGTTCTCTTTCTCCTTCTGATATGCCTTCAGATAATACAGATCATCTAAGGCATGCTAGAGCAAGGAATAAGCAGGAGTCAGTCTGTCTTTATGGGCAGGACAGCAAGGTGAGCGAAGCAGCAGAGAGCCGAGGCTCAGAGTCCTTCCTGAGTGTGGAGGCCAAGCGCTACAGAGTTTATCCTTTCTCTCTGTCTCCCATCTACGAGGACGACAGCTCCCAGGAAGATCTGCTGTCCACGGATGTGTCTCCAGAAAGCCGTCCTGGGGGAGTCTCCAAAGACAGCTCTGACCACACTTCTGTGCTCTCCCTCCTCCAGTCGGTGTCCGAGCGCTTGCAGTTCACTGCTCGCTTCAGCAAAGAGGAGGAGGACGAGGAGGACGTGGTGCAGGAAGAGGAGGAAGAACCTTCATATGAGGAAAATATTCTTGATGTTGAGAGAGAAGACAACTGCCTTTCCAGTCAGTGCAGAGGGAATTTTAAGGGAACCCCTCCATCAAATGACCAAAGTAGATCATTTCTTGAACAATCATTTGTTCTTTCAAAAGAGCAGCTTGATGCACAGGAGCAACCAGAGCAGTTTCCAGGTGTGTCTTCTCCCAGTCAGACACCTTGTAAACCAGTTCCAGAGAAAGCTGATGCTGCTGTAACACAGCCTCCTACAAGTGTGTACTACCAGTACTTGAAATCTGCCAGAAAAGGCTCTTCTGAAAAGGGGACCAGGTCTGGAAGCATTCTCCAGGATATGCTGCAGCCAAAGATTCATTGGTTTCAAGACAACACCGTGCCAAAACTGGGAGAACTGTCAGCGGTAAGATGTCATGTCACATGATATTTATAATCAAAGTGATTAGCCCAAATTCAAAGTTGCCTCTTTCCTATCCTCCTTTCTTCCTTTTAATTAAGTTTTTATCATAAAAGTACTCAGAAGTTTTTATCAGAAGTTATTAGGATTTTTTATTTCTTAGTTTTAAAAAAGAGTCTTCTGTTAAAATAAATTTTAAAAGATAAAAGTGTTCCTCAATTCAAGTCTTGGTTCAGCACACAGGTGAAAGTAATTTAACTGTAAAACAGGACATGTGAACAGAAGGTAAAATAGGGAAATATGCATAATAAAAAGTCTCTAATAGCACAAGAAAGACTTCTCCATGGTAAGGACATTTCAGCCTGAAGATGATGGAATTGCCTTTTATATGAAAATTATTCTTTTATTTCTTTCACTTCTGAGATTAACAGAGTTGTCTTGTCCAAAAAATATATAAATACCAGCTTACTGGGCTCTTTGATTGTTTCATCACAGTCTTCTACAAACTATAGCTCAGTCAGCAAATAGAAAACATAGCTGCTTCCATAGATTAGGATTTCTTTTTTTAGTTTGCTTAAAGCAATGGCAAATGAGGGTATGGAAAGAGTTCTTCCCATGTTTAGAATCTGAAAGTGCCACACAGACCAAGTGTGTAATTGAAGAAGTCTTTCCGCAATGTTTGGAATACTCCAGTCTGTGTTAGATGTATCTTTTGTTCTTTCTTTTGTTAAGAAATGCAGTTTATTGTTTGCTGGGAAGGGGTAGTACACATTTGTAAAGGTTATAACTTCCATAACAGTTCTTCCTTTCTAGCACATGCTGCTTTCTCCTGATTTACCCTGTTAAATGATTTACACCAGCTCTGAATGGCAGTGAAACAAATATTGGTTTTATCTACTAAAGACTGTTGTGTACATGTACAGGAATAGTGCACCCGGAATAATCTTGCTGTGCTTTGTGCCATTGTTGTAGTTCTTAATAGTTGTTTGCCATGTCCTTTTATTTTCAGAACCTCATTGATAGGGCAAGTCTCAAATACAACCCAAGACCAGGGAAGGTAAGCAGAGTTTGTGTCACATAAATCAATATGATACATGGAATAATTTGTCATACTGTAATTTTTGAATGGAAAGCATCTGAAGATGTTAGTCTAATTTTCTCTATTTTTATGTATTAATAGCATGTGCTTCCCCATGCTAATAGTGAGAATATGTTATTTAAAATTCTGCCACTAGTAATTTTGCTGTCTTTCTCAGCAGTTGTTTTCATTAAGTAGAGTGTTTCATAAAGGAAGAAACTGTGTAGCCTCTCAATTGAGTGGGCACAAATTGCAAGCAAAAAAAATAACTGTCTGTGCTCTGTGTTGAAAGGGGCCCTCATTTGCATGCATTGTGTATTGTTTCAGATTATTATTTATGATACTTGTGGCAACAAAAGTAAACAAGAAGTTCATTCTGATGTGCTAGATGCCTCATCGTGGATCTTTCCCATTGGAACAGTACTTAGGATAATTAGAGGATGGTAAGAAAGCCAGGTCATATTTAAATAGAGTCTTTCCAAAAGACTGCCTGTGTGTTCCTCTTGTGTTTTTATTTCTTTTATTTATGACACATGTCCCATCTGCGGTAGTGTCTTTTTCTTGCTTCATAATTAGACTGATACCAGTGAAAAAACATAAAACAAGGCTTTAAATACTGCACTAAAAAAATATATTGTTTCTCCTGGGAGCTAGCTTCAAGCAGAAAGTTTCTAATAGAGCCACAAGTGACTTTAGAGCTCTTGCCTGAAGTACTGAGCCAGTGCAGCCATAATCATGACTAGAAAAATGTGTATTAAAAAAATAAAAAGGTGGATTTTTACAGTTCAGTTTCATTATACAGTAGCTGTTGCAAAAGGACCATCAAATGAACATTCTCAGCTGCTGGTTTTCATGTGGCATTGAAAGGAATGTGGATACAGAAGGATATCTACAAGGACCTTTAAGTTTGCAAGTGTTCCTCAATTTGCTTTGGGAAGCTGGGGCCAGGTCTGTGGCAGTTGTTGCATTGGAATTTAATTGGTGAGGCTTACAGGGAGTGTTTCTGACTCTCAGCCATGCATGTCACAATTATGCAGTTTTGAGGCAGCCTTGTATGGTTTTGCATATATTTCTTTCACATCCTAAGAAATGCTGAATGCCATTATTAGTATGTTTTGTGCCTTTTATAGTGTCTGCCTGAACAGGACACATTTTGATGTGGCAGTTAATATATTTGTCCTGGTAAAATAAGGCTGTTCATTCACATTGTAGTTTAGCTGCATTTTTATTTTATATTTCGTCCTGGAGAAGAACTGTGTATTTTACTTTTTAATACCAAAGTGAATGTGACTACTGAGAGGGAGCATAAGAAAGATGTGATATTTGTATTGGTAAGAACTTTTTCCTGGGCTTTCCATCAGATGTGCTCTACCAGCAACGACTCAGTTCATTTTATCATTATTGCAGTTGGATTTTTTATGAGAAACCAAAGTTCCAGGGTCAAAAACATGTACTAGAAGAAGGAGAAACTGTGCTGGATCACCTTTGGGATCTCCCAGGCATAAAACATCATCGAAGAAACCTCACAGTTGGTTCCATCAGACACGTAACAAAGGTACAGACTTTCTCCACAATATTCTCAGATGCATAATTGATTTCTTGGTCACAGTGGTGTATTACCAGCAATGGACAATGTGTGTGTAGTGTTCCTAACTTTATTCAAATTTGCTGTGACTCAGTTTTTTCACTTTCTGGGTGATAAACTCCAGGACTTTCGTTGTGCTAAATTTCCCTCTCTTCCTGAGTTATTGAGCAGGTAGATTATCTTTCTTTGTCACCACCCTCACATGAGACAGGCTCCCCTGCTTTTAGATGTTTACCTGTCCAGTTATTTGAAATTAAATGGAATCAATTCATATTTTTGAAGCAGTTTTTATCTTAAGCTGTCTGCTGTGTCTGTATGGCTTCTGCTTCACTAGTGGCTGGGTTTCCAATCCTGTTTGTACAGTGTAGCCTCCAAAAACTGTTGCCATTTCCTCTACAGCTTTTGTGCCATCTGTAGGATCTCCACTTGGACCAGTGGTACACCTACAGCACATATCTCTGCCTATAGCTATCAGTTTAGAAGGCTTTTTGTTGAAAAGATAAGAATCAAATGCCTAAAATGAAATATAATGCATCCATTGTTATTCAGTGAATGAGGAATATATTTTCCAGATCTTGTGATTTAAGAAGACTTAGTGGCCTCATTGTTCAGTGTAACATTCCAGTTACTCACAGGGCAGTGGCCCTTGCTGTGAGTGAATTATCATTTGTATCACAACGTGAAAGATTTTCAGTAAAGTGGTTTTTCTGTTTTCTGCTGGTATAGAGGTCATTTTAGAATTGATAACCTTTTTGTCATCAGTACAGGGGCATAATGTCATAACAATTAGAAATACTTCTTCATTCTCTTAAAAAACTTAGAAATTCATTAATTCAAAAGAGGCTGACTGAAGGCAAGAATAATGAAGTTAACATTTATTTGAGCTAAACATATTAAAAGCCTTTGACCATTATGCAGTATGAATGTTGATCAGTAATGTGGAAGACAACTAAATAAATGAAGGTATTCCACAATAACAGCCAGGGGAAGCTGGATGTGTCTTGGCTATGAAAGAAGACTCTTGGACAGGAAAGATATTTGTTTAACTTCATCATGCTTGATAAAAACCTTTGCAGTACAGCTAAATAGGTTTGACTTTTGTTCTTCTTCCAGTCTGTGGTTCATTTATATAGAACACAGATGGAAAGCTTTGTTACTGTACACTAGTTCAGTAATCAACACTTTCCTCTTGTAAATTAAACCTCTAGCAGGTGTGGTTGGTGAGTTTAGTGCCCTCACCAGGCCAGGTTTTGTCCTCTACACCTTGATTCATGAAGGCATCCCTACTTTTTTTGGTTGTTTTTTTAGCTGTGTTGGAACTGCTTTTGGAAGGTAGTTTCCTAAAGTGCTGTTTTATTTATTTATTTTTGTGAAAAATACAGGCTTCGTTTTTATTTGACAAATAGTGGATTCTTTTTCAGGCAGCTTGTGTGTGTGTGTTTTACTGCCATTTTCTTTTTCACAGGCTGTCAGTGTCTTTTCTCCAGGGTAGTTTGTTCATACTGGCTCTGTGTCCAGGTTGTCTGGCTTGTCTTCCAGTTTTTCAAGTAGTTTTTTTAATGGTCTTTGTTTAATGGCTGCTTGAGTTAGCAGATTTGAACATTGGCTAAATATTTGAGAAGAAAACAGTTTGCCAAGAAGAGGAGAAACATTTTTTTACTAAGGAAACTGTAGGAGGTACATTTAATATTATTTTTTTTACTAGCATATTGACTGAAGAACAGTCTGCCAGTAGCTTTGTGTTCTTGATTTGGCTTCCAGCTTCCCCAAAAAGCAGAGATTTTGTTAACTTTTTGGTTAGCTTGTGGCCTGGCTAATCATGGATATGTATTAGGTGTATCCAAGTGTATTTAATTTCAAGAAAACTGTGGGGAGGAGATTCCAAAGAAACAGATTGTGTAATCAGTAAAATGAAGACCTGTCTGAAATGATGTGGAGACTGATTTCCTCTAAGACACAAGCCAAGACTTGCAAGGTCTGCCTGCACACCCAGGTTCAGTGCAGCTCAATCTGTTTAGCCAGGTCATTTCTCTGGCCTACTGTAAATACATATTTTGACCCACACATTGGGCTTTTTTCTATCTGTTTCTGGAAGCCCAAAGAGAGTGCTAAATGTTATATTCCCAAAAATAAGAGCCAAGAAGAGTTCCTGATGCCTCCATTTTGGAATAACCTTATGAACCACTGTTTTGCAAGGTGACAAGGGATCTAAAACAGCAGTTTATAATCTCTGTCTGCAAGATGGTTAGGCAGGGAATACCTGGACTCTTTGTGGAGTCTTCTTAAGCAAAGCTCTTTGTAATGGGATTGTTCAAAGCATTACATGAAGGGTGTATTTCTTTTGTTTGTGTGGTTTGCCAGGTGAAAAGAAGCTAAATAATTTAAGCATGGACTACTTTGTCAGATGCCATAGGAAGACACCCAGCAGCTTCAGATGGTCTCATTTGCTGGCTGGTTTTTACAGGACAGTAATCATTTATTTCCTTTATATTATTTTATTTACCAGCCCTGTTGAGTTCTGTAGCTGGGTTTGGTGGTGGTGGGTGGTAGCAAGAGTAGTACAGTGCTGGAGCACTGGGAGCAAGAATTATGAATGGGCGAAAAAGCCTGGAGGACCAACAGGTCCAATTAAAAAAAAAGCTCCAGAAGCAGATAGCATCCTAAAGACAAAATGTGTATCTAAAGTAAAATGGTGTCTAGACTGTATTACAAAGCAATCATGTTAATACCAGAACTAATTAGGCCTGGTTTTCAACAGACTCTTCTCTCATCCTTGTTTTGGCATTTCCCTTAAGAAGCCAGACTTTAGTCATTCTTTGTCCTGTTGTTGACACTAAACTACCCCAGTTAAACAAGCTAATTTGATCACTTCAGTCACCACAGCGGACAGGTCCAAGGAGAAGACCTAACAGTGCTGTGTTTATTTAGCCCTGCTGGAGCTGTTAGAGCTGTGATCCTAGATCCAGAAGAAGGATTAAACAACAAAGACCACTTGAGGGGGTCGAAAGCTTTAGGTCTGTCGCTTCTGCTGGACCTCTTGGTCAGGCTAGAAAAATGTCAGAGATGCCACTAAAGAGGAATATTTAGTGCTAAAGGCTTAAGGGTTGTGTAAATCCTCTTCAGAAGGAGCTTTCAGCTTTCTGCTGAGGGCCATGTCACTCTTTTGGAGGTGTCTGTAAGTGTTCCATGTGCTTTGTAAACATCCCAGCTCCCTAAAGACCATGAGGGAAGCACAGGCATTCCAGGATGACTGCGTGGATGTGGGAGGAGAATGCCACAGAGTAAGGGAGGCAGAGAGGGATGCCTGGAGGCTGTGATCTACCTAAGCATTTGGTGGTTGTGTATTATCACTGGAAATGAGCACAGCTGCCTAATCTGTTTGCCCTGCTTTTTATTTTGTTTTTGCCTGATGTGTCTGTAGGACAATGTATGCCATGAGTTTGGACTGCTTGTGATGGGGGGTGGCACAGTTTGAGGGGTGGGTTTAGGGAGGAAACCTTCCCATTTGGGATCTGGGCTGAACCACTGTGCTAGCAGTTCTGTATGATAAGAGTTGTGCATGTGTGTATCTTATTTCCAAATCTTGACGCCTTGCAGTTGGCAGGGCTTTGGACTGAAGGATCTCCACCTGACTGCTGTCATATTTGTGTGGTTTTCATTTTGTTTCTAAAGATGGTGGCTTCATTGGGAATATTAAAGGACCCTCTGAAAGTAATGGGGGCTGCTAAATATGCTCAGGCAAATATGAACATGCTGGGGCCAATATTTACCAGGCTATGTTTGCATGCTTGAATTGTATAAATTAATGGCATGGCACAGAGTGTACATCTGCAAATATATATATATATATATATATATATATATATATATATATATATATATATTCATCTCATACAGTAATAATAAACATTACCATTTTCTGCAGTCTGTGCATCAGTAGAGGTAAATTGAACTCCATATTTAAGTCAAAATGTGTATTTGTGACTTTAAAAGAATGTGCTTAGAAAATATGATGTACTTGTTGCTCGACCATGTTGCCACCTTTAAAAATAAATATTTGAATTGGTTTTGATGAAAACCTCAGTTTATTGTGTGGCACTTTATGAAAGAAATTTGTGGACTTAATCTAGAACACACACAAAAATACAATCACTAGGAGTAGAGGCTTTTTATTGCTTTCAAAATCTGGCTGGAGAGAGACAGTGATAAATAGGAGAGACTTTATTATGAGTGTTTGTGCTTTACCTACCCTGGTACATTTGTCATCTCTTGAGCTGGTGACTGCCTCATGAGCTTCAGAGGCAGGAGAGCAGACTTGAAAATAGCTTACAGACTGGTTTTTTTCCAATCTAAAATGAAAAACAAAAGCAAAAGCCTTGTACTGAATTAAAATTAGGCATACTCCATCTCATATTCTGTCTGAGCCCTCAGGCAGATACTTTTATTTTGTACTTGTCTAGTCTTGTAGATACTTAGTTTTAGAATTTATCTGAAGCCATTAAGAGTCTGGCATCATTGTTTGTGGAATTCCTCTAGGTGCAACTTCCAATTTTCTGGATCAAGTTTTATTGTTGTATTTATGAATTTCAGCCTTCTTACATATCAGATATTTTTAGGGAAAAAAACCACAGACTTCAAATATTTCTCAGCTTTGATTTAATAAGATACATATACATGTAAAAACTATGAGGAGATTTTATTTTTTTTTTTAATCTTGACTAGCAATATGCTTAGAATTGAGAAATGGAGTTCCTTAGCATTTTCCCATAAAGCAACATTGTACTAGGAAGTCTTTTTTCCTGGTTTTCTGGGTTTGTTAATCTGAAAATAAAAACTCTGGTATTGCAGTTTCTGTTCTAAAAACAAAGAGTGAGCATTGTTTGCAAGGTACAATACAGAGGAAACGTGATTGTGCAGGAGGGAGAGTTGCCAAAGCAGTATTGCTGTGTTACCTCAGGTCTCAGGAGGAAAGTGAAACAATATCCTGAAGTGCATCCATTCTAATTGCCACACTTAGTGCTGACAGTTCAGTAGCTAAAGAAAAAGTTGTGCTAACCTAGAAGTGAGATGTTACCCCATGAAAACCCCACTAAAAACCCACGTGCAAAACAAGAGCACTGCAGGTGCTGTCACGAGATGAGGTGCTGTAGCTTCCAGGGCTTTTGTGCCCTGTTGCTGGGCTTCTCTGCAAGCTCTTGTGTTCTTCCTTTCAGAAGCCACAGTCCATGCAGGATCTCTGTCATGGTGTGCCCCTCCTGGGTCCTCCCCAAATCCAGAAATCAGGTGCTTCCCTGGGGGCACCCTCAGAGACCGCTCCTCATCCCTCTTCTCTAGCACATATGCAGGGGGCACCTTGCTCCAGCCACCTTTAGGATTTTGGGAATCTCTGTATGCTGTCCAAGCCCTCTGTCCTAAAGCAAATGGGCCTGTGGGACAGGAGGAGAAGGGGAAGTGTTCTGGGAGGTTATGGCTGAGAAGTGAAGTTTTCCAGCTGCACGCGTGAGCTGCTTTCCGCTGGTCCGGAACACCCTGCTGAAGCAGGGACTTGCAGAAGATCCTCGTTGGTTCACGATGTGTTTGAGTGCTGGGGAAGAAAGTGTTGGCAATGCATGTTATATAAATACTGCAAAATGAGGGTGGCTCAATAAAATCCCTGCAAATGCCAGAGAGGAGCGTGTGGTCAACAAGTTTGTTCTCCAACGTGGTATCTCTCACTAGTAAACCTCCAGTAAAGAAACAGAGGTTGTTGCTTTTTGGTAAGAGGAAAATTGCTAAAGTGTCTACTTAACAGAGTAAATGTTTTCTAATACTGATCTTTTTTCCTTTCTTCATCTAAAATGCTGTAAATTTATTTAGCACAACAAAAATATTGAACTCATATGGCTCGTATGGATATTGTGATTGGATTCTGCATTACAGAACTTAATTGTCATGGAGGGGTGGAGGTGTGAATGTAATAGATATTTCTGGAAAGTTTTAGTTAATGGATGCATCATGTGTGTGATGGAAGCATTGCCTTTTAAAAAAGAAGAAGTCAGTCTTATAAATGCTGTTCAGTCCTTTGGTTGGACAATATTTAAACTGGCCTTTTTGCAAGTAGCCTTACAGGTGTAAATTTCTTCTTTGAAAATTGGTGGGAGCTGGAAATTTACCTCCCTTAGCTTTTCTAAAAATTCTTTTAAAAAGAATAAAACCCTTCCACCATATGAAGGCCGGAGAGGGGTGAGAAGATGGGGCAAAAAAGGAAATGTTTAGGGGCTGAGTGTGCAAGTGTGGATAAACATTACCCTTTGATTTGTTTCCACAGTTCTGTGGCATTCCAGAGGTGGAATTCGGCCTGGCAGCTGGTAATACAGAGGGACTTCCCATCTGCATACAAGGTGCAGTTGCCAATTTAGAAGAGCTGGATGTTGAGGAAAACCCTTATATAAGAGTCAGATCAGGAGTGTAAGTACTGAACCTTTTTAACAGCATTTTGCCAGCAAGTAGAAGAGTAATATCAGGTGATGAAATCCACTAAGCAACATGAACAATATTTGAGGGATTTTGCCAGAAATCAGTAAACATACATTTAATATGTCAGCATTGTGCTCTGTAAGCTCCTAGTGTGAAGGCATTTTTTCCTAGTTGCTGGCAGAAGTCTTCAGTAATTCCATATTTGAGTAGCTTTATAAATAGAGGAAGCAACTCAGCTATAATTAGCTTTTATTGCATTGGAGAATAGATACTGTCTCCCAAGTCACCCACCCTGTTATAACTATAATGCTGTGGCTGCACACCAGAAAATGAGTGTTGCATCACCCAAGCATTTCTCAAGCTACAGCCAGGTCCTGACATTCTAGAGGGAGGTGATGCTGTGTGACACAGATCCCTGGCTAACCCAGAACTTCCTGTATCGAGCAGAAAGGGCTGTTGTTCCCTGGGCCAAAGCCTCACGTTTCCTGAAGTTTAGGAGTTGTGTGGCTCTTCCTATAGATAATTGCAGAATGACAGTAGCTCTGCTATCACAAGAGTCTTGCCTTTCCATGTGAACCAAGTCTTCCTTCCCATTATCTCACTATATGTGAGAGGGAGTTAAAAATCATTTTCCATATGGCTCCATGTGTCTTCCTTCATTCATTTTGTGTTTTCCCAAACCTGTGTTCAGCTTCTACAATTCAGCTCTTTTTTTTTTTTTATTTAGAACAGTCTCCCAGCATTTTTAATCCTCATGTCAGAACTACGATAGCTTTCCAAAGGATTGTTGTAAATAATCATACTTTAATAACTTCCACTGAAAAAAAAAAAATATGGGACTGATGTAAGAAACCTTTTAATTCAAAGGTGATAATCTTAGATAAAATTCAATGCAAATGTCTCATCCTCAGTACTGGATTTTTTTTGTATACTCATAAAGTAGCAAGCTGGCTTTTTAAAGTGAGTGAACAAATTGGTGATTTTCTTCTCTTTCATTTATATTTAGCTTGGACTAAGAAGAAGTGTCTGAGATCTTCCTAGCAGTGATGTTGCCAGCATATTTAAATACAGCTTTGTTTTGATGTGCTGTCTCAAACATTATCTAGCTCTTATGAGTACAAAAAGGAAAATAATTTTAATAAGATCTTTGTATTTGGAATCTAGTTGATGAACTTATGGAGTCATTTATCCTTACTGTTCTAGATGGCTTGCCTATTCAGACTTGAATTACAAAGGAGAGATGACAGTTTTGGAAGAATGTGATTCACCACCTGAAATTCTTTCAGCAGATGTAAAATCTCTGCGTCCCCTAAGAATGGTGAGGACTTCACAATTCCCTAATAAGTTGTGTGCCTTCTTTTTTTTTCAGCTAGGGTCTACTGGGGATGGAAGGCCAGGTAAAGACTTTATTAGCCAGTAGTATTTCTCTGCAGACAAATCTGGGGAGGTGCAGCTGTTTTTTTGTGTTGACAGGCAGCACTTGGGTCTGCATGTGAGAGAGATGGGAAGGGGTACAACACAAATTTTGCTGTGTACACAGCAGGCCTACAGAAAGACAGTTGAAAAGCCATAAAGGAGTAAGACCTAATAGCTGTCTCTTTAGTCACTCAAGTGAGGTCAGTGTCTCTTATTCCCTCACAGAGCATCATTCACTCACATTTCCAGAGAAGATGCATTTGTTGTATTTGCTCTTTGACCATAAACATGAATATGTCAGACTCTATTTTCTGTCTCTCTCCTGCTGTTTTCTCTCTCTTCTAGAGTTGCACCATTTGTGCTTTAGAAATTTGAAATGCATACAATAAAGCTTTAAAAATTAATTTAAAATACTGTTCACTATCAATTAGTTTAAAAATATGCAGTAAGTATTTACTTTAGAATTCTAGACTATGAAGAAATACTTCTAAATTGCTTGCAGTCTTAAAGGTTTGTCAGTGCACTGATTTGTTTGTAGGTCAGGTTTATAGTGTGCCTGGCCTTTTGAAATCTATAGCCAGCACTGAAAGTGGTGAATAAAATTGCAAAGACTTCATGCTCTCATAGTACTGTAAAACACATGTCAGAGGGGGGCTTCAAGTTTAATATAAATAACTATTTTCCCCCTCATCTGTTTTTAGGGTGGACTAAAGGTGCAAATGCCAATGAATGTCAAGGTAAGCACAGAGGGCACTGAGAGTAAAATATAAGCACATTGAGAATATGAAATCTTTATGGAAGCTGCTTTCCTTTTTTTTGGTGTGTGATCTTTGATAACTGTTCAATGCTTGCTGCTGCAGAAAAATTCCTAATGCAGTCAAGATCACTTAGTGTTTGATGAGGTGTAAAAGTACCAGTAGTTTGTCTTTCACATATTAGGAAAGTGTGAATTTTCTATAAAATTAGTTTTTCTGACTTGACATATTAATCACTGTAATGATAAATGGATTGGGGGAGATTTTCCCATTTAACATACCAAATTTAAAAAGAAAAGGAGAGGGAAGGGAGGAAGAGGACAGGAATAGAACCCTTCCATCCTAGCCCCTGTTCCAGTACAAGAGCTGTGAGTGAGACCATGATCCTTCTGTGATCTGAGGAGCTGAAAGCTGATCCAGAGCTATTGCTCCTTTTTCCTCCTTTTTCCACAAAAACGCTAATGCTTTAGGTAGCTTTTAATTATACAAATACTTGCATGACTTAATAAATAATATAATAAATAATAAATGCTGCAACAGATACAAATATTGGTAATAGCTGATCTGTGTTATTCACCAGACAGGGAACTTGAAGGGGCTGTTAATTGCAGTCATAGAAATAACTTTAGCAAAGTACAGGGAGAGGCTTCTTGTCTACTTTTGAAGGATTAAGCTCAACATCATGTTTTCTAGATAATAATATATGAGAAAACCCACTTTAGAGGATGGTCCAAAGAGTTTTCAGAAAACATCACTTCTGTCCCAGCACTGTTTGGTAGTGAAGAGGAGTTTCAGGGAATTGGATCACTACGTGTAATTGGTGGAGTGTGAGTATATTTCACTTTTATATTTATTTATTTTAAAACAGGGAAGCATAACTAAATGCTTAGAAGTGCTAACTAAGGGATGATTGGAGTCTTCCACAGGTGAAATGTTTTGAGAAGAAGGGAGTGTATATTTCTTTTATTGTCAGCTCTTCAATTATCAGCCTACCAAGCTAAATGTGTGAAAGGTGTGAAGTCAGTATTTGCCATGTGGATGCCAATAAATTAGGCCACTTTGTTCACACAGAGTTTTAATTTGTATTGATTATACTTCTGATAGTCTCTACTTAATTTGCTGAAATGACCTCGGGTAGGTGTGGTCAGTCTTCAGTTTGACATTTTAATACCTCTGAAACCTACAAACTGTTTTATTATCTTGATGGTTTTCCTGTGCCAGTTGTTGCATTTTATCTGGCATTGGGAATGTGCTGCTATCTTCATTAATTGAGGCACTGGATAGATTCTGTGTTGCCCTGCCCCTCCCTGTGTCACACACACACACACAGGATTGTGTCACACCTGTGTGTGGATGCTCTGAGGTAAACTCAGCACCAGCCACCAACCCCTCACGTTGTTCTTTCACCCTCTCCCAACAGGACAGGATTGTCTGAGAGCACGCAGGGTGGTTGCTTCTGCCAAAGACTTCAGTAATAAAACAGTTTTCAGAAAATCTTGCTTTTGTTTCCTAAGGGATTTTCCACTTCAGCATAAAGATGGAATAACATACATCCTTTCAGGCTGTTGTCAGAATTTTATGAGCACTAAATTCAAAACAAACTTAATTGTTAATACTCAGATAATCTCTTCATAAGTGCATTGTGTGTTTGCTATCTGGGAAGCCTCAGATTATTAAAAATCATGGTTCTGTCTGTTGTGGCAGCTTTTATTTTTAGTGCTGTGGTAACCTAAACAGCTGAATTAATGTAAACCAAATGGTACTAAAAGTAAAGCTATCCCTGCCTGCCAAATTTCACTGCCAACAGAATTTGTACAGCAGTTCTAATATTTACAAGGGAGTTTTAATGAAAGAAACGCTTACAAGAAAAAAGGAGGGGGAAGAACTTTTTAAAATTGACATCCATTAGAGATTTGAAGTTGATATGGAAACACCTTCTTTTAACTGAGCCTTATCTATTTATTCAAAATACTTTGAAAATTGATATTTGTTTACTGCTAAAATATATTCCATATACAATATGGTTTATATCTTCAATTTGCTTGTCTGTTTGTATGTATACATTTTTATTTTAAAGCAAAAAGAAAAAAAAAAAGGCAGGGAAAATCTTGTTCTGCTGAAATCTGTTAATTTTGTCACCATCTCCAGCAAGGATATGGTCTCATCATTTATTAGCACACTGAAGAGATCCACTGCTTGTTTTTTTATAACTGAAAGTTTTGGCATCTAGCTGCATCCTGGGCTCTGTGGTACCAAATATTGCTGTTGGGAATGTGGCTGGCTGAGAGGAGGTACATGGAGAAGCATTCCATAAATCAACTGTTGTTGGACAAAGAATCACATGGCAGGATCTTGATCCACAAAGAACACTTCATGGGTGCCTGTTGTGATTCCAAACAAGCATTGCTTTGTTCATTGGCTGGGTTTGTGATACTCATTTTAGTGCTTTTGGGGGGTTCTCTTCTCCCTTTATTTGTTAGAGAAAATCATGCATGCAGTTGTTTTGCCTTTACTGACTTCTCTTTTTTTGTTGATGCCACAGATGGGTTGCCTATGATAAGGAACGTTACAAAGGCCATCAGTTCTTGCTGGAGGAGGGAGATTATGAGGACAGATGCTCCTGGGGGGGAAGTGACAGTGCCCTGCTCTCCTTCCGCTTCCTTCAGGCTGTAAGTACTCACATGGATTTCTCACAAATTATGCACAGCCCTGTCCATAAAGAGCAAGCTGATTCTTTGTAATGGTACAGCTGCCTTGGGTTGGGGCATTCCATCTTTTGCCTGTGC
This sequence comes from Vidua macroura, assembly GCF_024509145.1. Taxonomy (NCBI): domain Eukaryota; kingdom Metazoa; phylum Chordata; class Aves; order Passeriformes; family Viduidae; genus Vidua; species Vidua macroura. The sequence goes on along the minus strand of NC_071572.1, from coordinate 113,277,214 downwards.
TCATCCTCATTATTTTCCTGAAATATAGACTGCACTAAGAAAGAAGCAGGTTCTACACAGTCTTTGTGAAGTTTATGCAAAAATTTTATCATGCAGAATTCCTTGTCTACCTGCCAGATTTTCCAAGTACCTCAGTCCTGCACCTCAAGCTATTTGAATCTCTCAAATGGAATTTTCTTAAAAGCATAACGTGCCTGAGTGTACAGAGTAGTTCTTGATTAAAACAAAAATAGCTTTTCAATGCAGCAGCTGTTGCAGGCCTTAAAACAGCATTACCCTCTCTCTGTGATTTTTCTGCCAGAAAATTTTGGCAGCAAAAATAATCATGGTAAAAAAAATCCCTGCTACTAAAATGTGTTTAGTGGAGTCAAGGGTGAAAGAATAACAAAAACTATTTGTAAGAGTCCACTATTGGAAGGAAAGTTAGACATTTTAGCAATGGAGAAACATGGGGTTAGAACTTCTTTATAATTTCCTGTTTTGGTTTGGGTTTTTTGTTTGTTTGTGTAAGTGTTTGAAGGATTTTTTTATTATAATGGCAACTCTGTGAGCATTAAATAGAGCTGCAAAGAGTAAATTCTTCTGAGACTAAGATTGTTCACTCATATTACCCAGTTTTGTAAACTCAGATTACTCATCTCCTCATCTGAGGAGATGTGATATTCCTGAGCGAGGAATTTTGTGGAAATTGAAGATGGGGATTTAAAGCAAACTCACTCTCTCAACAGTCTTTTCTTTTTTTTTAATAAAAAGTTAATGTGAGCCCCAGAAGGCTATACTTAAATTCACAATTTGCAGGTTTGTTTTTCATGATAGGCACCTAGCAAAAGCTGTATTTATAATCAGAATCTATCAAAATAAAGATAGGAGAATTAATTGAACTCAAGAAAAATATCCTGCACTAAATAACTTTTTAATCTGCTGAGAAAAAAATGGGTAGGAAATTTCTTCAGATTCTTCATATAAGAAGAATCTGTATATAAGATACTTGAGCAACTTAAATTGATCTTTTTAAATTGATCTTTTTAGATTTTTCTCTTGTCAAAGGACATAAATACAAGTTAAAATCATGCATGTGGGTAGCAAGAATGATCTTCCATGTCATGTATTTAATTTAACTTGCACCTAAAAGAGTCAGAAGGCTCAAGTCATTAATGTTTTAAAAACATGCATCATTCACAGTTAAATATCAACATATATAATTCCACTTGGCTTATCAATATGTATAAAGATTTACCTATTGATAATAGACGTGAAAAGGAATAATTCCCCTCAATTTGTTGCATAACCAGCTGCTTGCCAATGGAATGAGTAATGGCCCTGGCATTGTGTTGTTTGGCTTGACCAGCAGATTGCCTCCCTCTGGGCAATGTGCAGCGCACAGGGCAGTGCCCAGGCTGGCCATATGCTCCCTTTGTGACTTTGTATACCATACTTAAGGTCAGGATTTTAAAAATATTTCAGTACCAAACGTTCCGTTTCAAGGGGACCCGGGCAAAAATCCAAACTCTGTGTGCTTGAGGCCCCTCACTGCCCAGCAAATGTCCTGGTTCTTCTCCCTGAGCTCAGGAATTCTGTCAGGGGAAGGTAAAGGTTGCCATGGTCTCAGAATCCACAGGGATATTGTTGCACATCCCCTCTCCCCAGGCACTGGTGAAGAGGTGCACACATGTGGGCACGCTGCAAGGACTCTCAGCTTTTGGCTGGCTTGACTATTCCTGCAGGAAACAGTCACAAGGGCACATGGGGCGTTCAGGGGGTGTTTGGGAAGCAGAGATAAAAAGGTCTTGTGGGATTGTTTTTTCCAGCTGCTGCCAGCTCCCTGTCAGCATCTGTACTGAACACACCTGAGTCAAATGCAGAGCTCATTCCTGGGGGCAGGCAGCAGTCTGGACTCTGAGCTGCTCTGGGGGGCAGTGGCATTTGCTTCTGTTCTGCAGTGTCAAATGCATTTCAAGCTGGGTTTTGCCCATGGCTCAGTGAAAGAGCAAAGTTTCTGAGTATGTTTCCTTCAGAGCTTCCCCACTAATGTTTTCAAAGTCTAGAATGATCTGCCTTGGTCTGAAAGTCTTTTCTTAAAAGGTATTTTTCCTGTTGCTTGTTGTAAGAGAAGTTGTAGTACAAGTTCAGGCAGAAAAGAATGATGGCTGAATTTGAAAGATGTTTTTACAACTGTGGATATATTTCAGTATTTTATACTTAGTTAAGGAAATTATGTGTTGATTTGATCTAAATGACTTTCTGGGTACTCTCTTGCTTTAGAACTGTTAAGAGTAGCTGGTTTTCATTTGCACTAATACTGCACTGGTTTGGTTGTCCTTTTTTTTTTTTTTTTTTTTTTTTTTCACTAAAAAATAGTCTGAAGCTGCAGTTGTTCATGATGATTTCTCCAGACCTGGCACTTTAATTTCTAGTGGATACCTGAAATAGTTGCAGCAGTTTAACAGTTTAAATAAATGAAGGAAGGAAGTGGTCAACACAGTAAGAGAACCAGTTTTACTAGAGAATTTGTTCCATCACCTCTTACTGTCGTGTAAACAGTGCAGAGAAATTGAGCCACATCAAGTTCTAAAATTGGTTTTCATTATTCATTGTGATTGTGTCCTGTAGAAAGACATCGTGTCCTCCAGAGAGCTTGTTTGATCAGGTTCACCTGGCCAAATTAATCTGACTGCATGCTTGCTTTGGCCTTCATATCTAGGTGTTTTCTGATAGTTATAAATCTCTGTTTTCTCAGTGTTTAGTGTAATAATACCCATGATGGAGTCCTCATATGTTTGTGAGCCTCTGTCAACCACATTATTTGCTTGACAGCAATTGTTTCTTGTTTGCAAGACTTACTTAGTTTCAATTTATAACTTCAATTTATAACTGCTGAATGATTGAGAAATACTGAAATTGAGTTCCTGCTTTCTGTTAGAAGTTAAAGGAGTAAAGTAAACGCATAGTTGTTTTCTGTTTTCCCAAGCAGCAGCTGAACTGTGTGCCTTAAAATTGCTAAGTGGTTAAAAAGCTGAAGATTTGAAACCCAAATTCAAATAATCTGAAGCTGTGCAAGTAATCTGGCCAAGAAACTAAGCTGGCTGAAAGCACAAAGCAGTGTCACACAGCTATGTAAGAGAGAATGTGACAGTGTTGAGCAGGATTTATTTATAGCTATAGTGGATGTATCCAAAAAGTACAAACCCCTTGTGCTGGAAAGGTGATCTTGCCCAGGCTTTTCCTTTCCATAATTACTGCCATGTTGCTGGAAAGGGATGAAGAAGGAGAAGTTTAGTAAAAAATTATAGTCGTGGTCATGCTTGCAGTAGTATTTGTGAGGCTTTTGGAAGATCAGAGCTAAACTCTTTCCTTCTTAACCCTTCTCCTTCCCACACAGGCATCTTTGCACTCTGAGACATCCTCAAAGAGGAAAGGATGGTGCTCAGGGGCAACAGGCTATTCCTCTCTTCAGTGCAAACCCATGAAAGCCATATCAGATTGCCAGGCTTCCAGTTATTCCAGAACTTCAATGCCAAAATAGCCCATAAAGATCCACACCAGGGAGCCAAGCCCCTTCAAGCTCTATAAAATGCTGTCTTTCTGGCTACAACTCTTTCCCAAAATGTTTTATGTTGTGAAGAGTCATTGAGCTGTGACAGTCTTCTAACTCCTGTGCTACCTCTTAGGATTTCATAGAGTCTTCAGTGGCACTTTTCCAGTCTGATGATGAAGATGGGAAAGCATTTGACATCATCAATGAAGAAATCCCTGATTTGGAGCAGGCTGGATTTGGCCCTGAGACGAGCTCGATTCTTGTGAAAAGTGGAGTGTAAGTCCACTCAAATGCATGGAACTCTTCAACATTTCTGTGCACATTTGGGTGCATCACTTGACAGACTATATTCCACATGGTACACGTGGTAAATATTTGGAGGAAAAAAGCGTTTCTTTAAATTTCCTTGGGGAGTGGAAGGGAAATAGTCATTTTAGTTTTCTGTAGCTCTCACGCCTACACCTTGATTTCGATCTGAGCGTTCTTGTTCATAGAAAAAGTTTGTGATGTCACCTCAAAGGAGTCACATAGTTCCATGGCAGTAAGACTGAAAAGATATTTTAGATATATTAAGAACTGGTATAATTTCTGAGACAGGTAAAGCCTGTCCAGAAAGGATGAGATGTGCTGTGTAATAAATTTAGACTGATGACACTGAAAATTAAAAAACTTTTATAGAACTATAAAAATTAAAACATAAAAGACATTAAGGGCAAAGAGCACTGTGGAATCATGTGGGTTTCAGACATTTAGCAGTAATTTTTAAAATGCAGTATTAATATTGTCATAACTACCCTAATGATGATGGGGATCAGGAACTGTGAAGTGAGGGGCCTGAACTACTTATGTAGGGATTGGTGATTAGTGTCTCATGAGGATTAGGTGCAAGAATGAAAGGCTGAGACTCAGTTTGGAGAGGAGGGATACAAATGAGAGCTGCAAAATCCTGAAGGTGGTAAGACAAGATGAATGCAATTCACAGAATCTTGCATGACAGCAGTTGGGGAAATGCTTTACGGAACTGGAGATTGCTTTAAAGCAGATTTTGATGTGAGAAGGAAAAAAGATTTTCCTACACCAGAGTCAGTGAGTTTCTGGAACTTGCTGCTGAAGGGGCTGTGGTAGCAGAGAGCACCAGGAGGTTAAAAAAAAGCACTGGATAAATTAATAGCAGAGTCATCAATGGGTGACGGAAGTGAAATGGGTGAGGACATGCCCTGTTATATCCCTAATACAGCAGTCTCAGTGCTGGGTGAGTAAGAGAGGAATGCACCACCAAAAGTGGGTGATTTAGAGGTGTCTTTTGAACCAGCCCCCATCTGCTTCTGCTACTGTGCAGGGATAGAAGGACCCTCTAGTTGGAGGTTTCTTTCTTCTTAAATTGCAGGAGAGAAAGCAGGGTGGGAGAAGCTTGAACCACCAGCTAATCTCATCAAGCCTTCCTCAGTTACTTCTCTTTCTTCTTGCACCATTTTTCTTAAATCCAACTGGAAAAGCTGTAAGAAAGCCCTGTCTGGGGGATGCCAAATGGGCAAATATTCAGTTAAGAGAGATTCAAAAAGTTATCAGTTAAATGTCTTTTCTCTGAATTTCTGAGCAGGGCATCATCTCACAATGCATTTCCTGGGAAGGCAGACACCCAAAATCTCGTGTTTGTCGAAGTAGAGAAAAGCAGAAAATCAAGTGTGTGACAGTTTTGTGCCTCTCACGAGGTTTCATGTTGCACTGTCTGCCAGTGGACATTCTATTGTGCTTGACTTGCTGTTATTGTTATCAAACTACTCAGAAAAATGTGATTTTTCAGTTTAATTTTTGTGTCCTTCTCCAGGTGGGTGGCATACCAGCAGAAGTATTTCTGTGGAGAGCAATATGTATTGGAGAAAGGAAAATACAAATGCTTCTTGGACTGGGGAGGATCTAGTAAAACCATCATGTCAATTCGACCTGTTAAGCTGGTGAGTTACCAGAATTTAAGGGAAAACCTTAAAGGAAATGAGACCTTTGGAGTTCAGAGTTTACCATAATAATTAAACAGGAGAGCCCACATTATAACAACCTGTTTGTTTGCTTGGAAATAATTTAAAGACCCTTATGAAAGGCATAATGAGTCTGTTCGGGATGAACACCTAAATGGACAGATCTTTCTTGTCTTTTGAGAAAATTGTCAGGGAAACTTCATAAGAAGAATTTCTCTTTGGAAGACTGCATACATGGAGAAAATAGCCTGGCCTGGAAAGATTAATTTGCCTTAAAACATAGTAATTGATAATGTATTTTTAAATACCTGAGAATTTATCTGGACTGTGTTGTTACGTAATAGAATTCTGTTGGATTTTTTCCCTTACTTTTATGCTAAAATATTTGTACTAGATACAGTGAATAAAGAGAGGAAATATTTTTAATCCATTATTCAATCCAAGGTAGTGCCAACTCACCCAAGCAGATTAGTGCCAGCATTGTCAAAACCCTAATGCAAAACAAAGACAATCTACAGCTATAAGTATTAAATGATAATAAGTAATAAATTATTAATAAGTAATAAATTAGAAGCATGCAAAAGGAATACTTAACCTTATTTTGAAGAGCACATGTTGAGAGAGGTGTCTTCTGTTGGTTTCAGTTCTGTTTTTTTTCAAGAAGCAGCCTCAAAAGTAAATGCAGAGACATTTACATGGACTCTAACGCACATTATGGGAACTAATTAATGCTGATGCAAGTTCTCTGTGTGAAAGGCATTGAACAATCAGGCAGGTAATTGTGAGCTTACAGGCAGCTCATGGCAGAAATTGGGGAAGAGAATTGTGCCAAGAGCCTGGGAAGTTTTTTTTCCTCTGCTCCTGAGTTCATACTTTACAAATTTCAGGCAACTTGGCATGTCTCCTAGGGAGTTAATTGTAATTAATGTTGGGGTTTTCTAATGTGTGTATATGTATTTATTGTTGCAGGAGCCCCTTGGGACAAATGAGCCTCCACATTTGGTAAGTTGGCATTACATAACAGTCTCTAGTGCTAAACTGCACTTAACAATTAATGTTGAATGCCTTGCTTCAGATGATATCTCAGTAATTTCAGGTGATACTTCAATATTGTCACCTTGCTACAGCAGATCAGTGATGCAGGAAACTGGTATGTGGATAAAAGTAAAGTCTGCTAAGTGTTCTTCTCTTTGCTTTATTCTGTATCATACCCTTTAGATTTCTATCCCAAAAAATGCAAGCAGTCCCTGTAGGTTTTGAGTGACTTTGGATCTCTATAGCTATTGATTTTCCTGTTCTTTCCCTCTTGTTTCTGGAATCTCACCATCCCATCCATTCATCCTTCTCTGTATGGCAGATTCTCTTTCCATTTTTTTCCATGGCATCCAGTTTGTCACTCCTGTGTTTATTTGTGAGGTGAAGATGAAAATATAAACTGCAGAAAACAGAACTGCACATTCAAACCTGCAAATGCATCAACACCTGGAAGTTGGCTTTTTTAGTCTTGGATGCTGGTAGTTCTGCTTTCCAAAGTCTTCCATGCAGGTAGAGCAGCTCCTTAAGGTTCCCATTTGGTTACAGTAACATCAGAGCTTAACTGGACACATCCTGATCATGATAAATCTGTGATAAATCTATGATACAATCTTCTAGTTTCCCTAAAAGTTCTGTCTAACTTGGTGATAACTTATTAAGAGAAAGCAGTCCCTATAAGTCACTCTGAGTCTCAAAAATTAGTTAGTTTAGGGTCTTACACTCTGGTCCTTACCTTACAAGGTTATATTCCATTAATGGACCTTTGAGTTATCTTTCTGAAACACAAACCTGCTCTGTGTTCATCACCATGTGTGCTCTGTGTTCCCTGCAGTGTTCTGTCTCAGCAAGGCTCTTCCCTTGTCCAGCATGAGTTGTTAGATTGATCTTTTTCTGTCCTTCTGGCATGGGTGATGATCTGAGTGATTTTATTGCTCTCTCTGGCATGCTTTTAATTAAGCAAATTTGGGAAAGTTTATTTTGAGAAACGTGACTTATTTCCAGACAAAAGATATTTTAGAGCTCTGTGGGTCTATTTCAGCACACTTAAGTATTTTGTCATCTGGACACAATTTCTCTCTTTCTTGCTTGGATGGGAAATGTTGTGCATTGTGTTACTTAGCAGGTGGACCACACCCTCTTTTTTTCTCCAATTCTACCATTTTATGATTAACCCAGGACTACAGGAAATGTTTCCTGTCTGAAGACATAATTGGTGTATTATTTTAAACTTAAACACTGACTTCCTGCCCAGCCTGTTCACATGGCACTTTGCAGCCAAATCCAAAGACTTGCAAGTATGTTCACCAGCGTGCCTTGGTAAATGACACCAGATAAAATAACTGACTCAGATAAAACTGGTGGGGTCTAAACTGTTGAAGATAATTTTATTTTCATCTCAAATTCTTATATTCTTTTCAGGATCTCCCAAAATCTATTCTTTGAGTGTATTATTCCTGTGTTGCAGACCTTTAAGACCAGTTCAAACCTTTGAAGTTTCAATAAGTTGTGCTTTACAGGCTTTTTTATTTCCAGAAACATGAAAAAACCTATGTGTGTATATGCACAGACACCTTTAAATATTGACATGTACTGGATTGTATTTTGCCTCATGTGGTCTTTAATAGCAGTCTTAACACCATTTGTGAAAAAATTATTATCCTGACTTACCACAATCCTGGTTTTCATAGGATTATGCCGTGAGGCTAGGGAGGAAATAACATATTTCATATCGCTACAGCTCTTATAGGAGTGGAAATATTTTGAGTAATTTTTAATGGGAAAACATTTATTCACTTAGGGTAAGTAAAAGACAGGCCTTTAGATAAATATCAAGATTTTCACGTTCAGAATAAAAGTTTTCTACATGAAAACCAGTCTCCTAGTTTGGAACTTCTTAAGCATGGTGCACATGAGCTGACAAATCCTTAAACATCCTGACCCTTGAGTAAGTCATATACTGGTTATTTTAAATGATCATACATCCTCCCACCTTTAATAAGCATATGTCTGAACTAAGGGAGCTGTTTGCTCTGTCTATAAGAGTGTGTCTTTTTTTTATTTGTGTTCTTATCAGAAATTGAAAAACAGCAAAATTTTCTTAAATCTCTCAAAACTCCCCTGACCTTTTCTGACTGCCAAGCTTCCTAATAAACCAAGTACACAGTGTGTGAGAAATCTCTGCAAAGAGAAACCAACCCTGCAAAGCCATTCATTTCATTTATTAAAATAAAGCTTTGCCCAGCAAGAACAAAGCCTCTTTCAACAGCAGGTGACTTGTAGAGATGATGTAGAAAACAGAGATAATTGCTGTGCAACCCTGCGTTTGTACTTTAATATTCTGTCCTTTGGATTTTTGGGAAGCGAAACCTCACACATTAATGTCAGACCCTGACAAAGTGGAGGTGGCTGCAGTTGGAGACTAATTGCAGTGTTTGCACTGAGGAACCACTGCTCCACCCCAGATTCTGTCAAATTAAGACCCTCATTCATTACCAGATAAATTCTGTGTTAAAATGAGTTTGTGAATCTCTTTTGAAAGCCTTGCATAGCACGTGGCCTGTGAAAGAGAGGCAGTGTATATGTATATATATTCCCTTTTGTAAAGAGCTTGGAGATGAGTGGGTAGAAAATACAGTGTAATTACAGCTTAAATAGGTGCTTTGTGACATAGCAGTGCAGTTGTATTTACAAAAAAGTCAGTTACACTTTATTCTTTTTATTGTAGCTGATCCCTGCTCTCCAATTAGCGCCCATAGCCTGCAAGGCCAGCTTAAGCCTTTCTTGTTCTTTCTAACAGGAAACATTCATTTCTTTTAAAGACATAGACTGAACTTTTCCATAAAATCATTTACTGACACTTGTGTTTGGCCTTCTCACTCTGTGCTGGCAAAAACACTTGATTTCTTTTCTTTGGCAGGAAGCTTGGCCAATTTGGGGCATGAAGGGGGAAGTAGCTCTTGCAACAGCCATCGTGTTTTTCTTCCATTACAGAATCTGAGCTGTTCTTTTGATACATTTAGATTTTTTCATTCTTTTCCAGCCTGTCTTTCAGGCTTTCAGAGGTCCCCAGTGGTACATTTCTGATTTCCCTCAGAAATCCTGCTAGTTCTGAAATGAAAAGCCACCTGCAACCACTGTGATCACAGAAGATTTCAGGGCACTTTGTCAATAGCAGCTCTGTATCTTTTGACCAGCATTTCCCCATCCTGCTTTGAGCACTGGATTGCTGAGCTGCAGTGAGAGTTAAGCTGCAGTTCAGGGGGACTTTGGGTGGATGGTAACAACCTTGAGTCCTACTCTTCTCATTTTTGCCTGGACCCCCTCCTGCTGCAGTTGAACTTATACTTGATAAATCTGCCTGTCTTAGCATCACTGGGAAGCCTCCTGTGCCAGCTCAGAGATGACAAAATACTTGATACGTGTCTAAAAATAAAGCAACTGTAGAAAATGTAAAAGATTCTTTGAATGACAATTCATTCAATTAATTGTATCTTTGTGAATGGATACTTCTCTGAGAGTAACAGCTTTCTCTGTTTACATTAATGATAATGCATTCATTTTCCTTCTAGTCATTGTTTTTGTTTTGTTTTGTTCTTATAGCTCAAAGCTTTCAGTAATACACATTTCCAAGGAGCATGTGTAGATTTCACAGCAGAAGTTTCTGATTTTACATCATTCATACCATGTTCTTTTAAGGTTCTCCGGGGATGGTAAGTGTCTGTTGTTTTACATGCCATCATTTTCAGTGGTATGATTTTTTTTTTTTTTTTTTTGATGTTACAAAATTTCAGACAGCAGAAAGCACATAACACATGCCCATCAACTTCCATCATGTCTTAGACCCTTTGTCCTGCAAGGCATCTCAGTAGCTCTCATCATGTCCTTGGTTTGGGTACTGTGGATTTTGCTCTCCCTGGGGAAGGTTTGCACAGTTACCATGACTCTTTTTTTGAACTCCAGTTAGAATTTATTCCAGATTTTGAGAACTTTGGTACAGTGAAAGTGTCTGAATTCCACTTAACGTCATTTGACTCTGGAACTGAGGTTTCTGTACCACACAATTTGATTTTGCTGCTTTGGTTGCTTTGCTGCATAGCCTTTCAAGTCGCCTTACTTAAAGCGTGACAAGAACAAAGAGAATTTTTTATTCCTTTTGTCCTTAGCAAGTATTAATCTTGAAAAAAACACACTGTAAATAAGCAGCTAGAGCAGCTTATCTTTTTTGTTCCATTATTCTTGCAGTTGGCTGCTGTGTTACAAAGGGGAAACCACTGACAATCACTGTGTGCTGGAAGAAGGCCTCTATGTTGACCTCAGTTCCTGTGGCTGCCCAACTGCTACAATCAAATCCCTCAAGCCTATTCAATATGTAAGACCTTATTGGGGGAAAAAAAAAACATTTCGGATCTCTTTTCCCTGTCAGATGTCTGAAGTGAATACTTGCCCTAAACAAACTCCCAGTTAGGGAAAAGAGTGAGGTTTGTTTTCTTGGCTCACGGGATTTTTTGGGTTGGGAACAGGTCAGACTGCATGCACACTTGCACGAGGTCACTTCTAGCTGCTCTTGGGTGTTCTGGGTTTCAAGTTGTTCTCTTCTTTACAAGTGAGACACGAGATCCTCCATGGCCAGGGGGTTGGACAGGAATGCATTTTGCCCTCCAGAACAAGAGAGATACAACCTTTTATACATCCCATTGCAATCCTGCACAGAGGACATAAAAATATGCAGTCTTGGTGTGATGTTTCTGCCTGTCTTCCACATCTTGGTGTGCCTTTATGCAGGAGGATCAAAGATGAGCTGTAACACTGTTGGTAAAAGAGAAGCAAGTGGCTTCTCTGCCCCCTCCTCTCTAGCACTGGCCACCAGCTTCTCCAGAACTCTTGCTCCTTCCCAGATCACAGGACACAAACTCAGCCTATGTGGCATGTGTCCTTCAATGCAGCTCCTATGGAGCTAGACTTCTGGGATTACTCAGTTCAGCTTTTTCACATAATGAAGTCCTTTTTACTATTTGTGAACAGTTTTTAAAAAGAAAAGCAAAAAAACCCAACCAACCAAATTAAAAAAAGCCCAAAAAAAAGACCCCAAACCCCAAGCAAATGCAAACACCAAACCCAAGGGCGTGGTGGGAAGGATGTACAACTCAAATTTGAGAGCTGGACTTTTCACTAGACTATACAAATGCAGTGACTTCCCACCTGCTGAGAGCCTGGGTTTGAGATTAAAGTTCTCCTTTTCAAGTCAGGCTTTTGGAATCTGCTGTGCCAAATCCAAGGGAAGTTTTGACATCAAATAATAGTAGGCCTCATCCAAATCCCGCTGCCTGTAATCTCACAGGGAAGGAAATATGAAGTTTGGCATGGTAGGAGACTGCTGGCAGCCTTTGGTTCCCAAGGGCCAGGCCCTGGAAGAAGTGTTTTTGGCAGGCTGTGCGTGGGGAGCTCGCACACATCTTCCTCTGCTTTTGCACCTCTTAGTTTGGTTCTTCTCTTGCCAATAGTAGCCCTTGGATTTCACAAATTCAAAGCACTAAACAGCATAAAATACCACTGATCTCTACCTGTTTGCCCTCAGAGCCCCCAGGGCAGTGCTGGGGACCCTGGTGTGGCACAGATGTGACCCAGAGCACGCAGCAGGTCACAGCCAGGAGCAGCCACAGTTAATTCTGAGCATTGTCCACAGTTCTTGGAACAGAGCCCCTTCTATTACAGCATATTTCTGTTAGCTCATTCCAGAGAGGAGCAAGCCTGTTCCCAAGTGGAATTGTTGTGTAGCTGTATTGAATTCATTTGTGGTGTTGGGAACCCCTTCCATTATTCAGCTTTGAATACCAGCCTCATTTCAGAGCTAAGGTGTGTCCCCTAGTAGCTTACTTGTGAGAAGGAGAACTTTTAACCCTGACACCAAGCCCTGCCTGTGCATTGTCTCCTGCTCTCCTTTCAGTGAGATGTAATTGCTTCAAGTGGAACTGTGGAGTCCCACGTTGGGAACATTGCATTTGTTCTATAGAAAATGCAGCTTTGGTGAAAACAAACTCTTTCCAAACAGATATAACAACTGCACTAAATGAAAAAAAAAAAAAGATAGTTTTTTCTATTTAAAAAAGTAAACTTTTGATTTTTAGTTTGAAAACTCCCAGAAATGTAATTTGTTTGTCTGAGAGCTTAATTACATAACAAAATGAAAACTTTTGTTCTAAATCGCTGTCTTGATCCAACTAAAATATAAAAAAAAAGACCCAAAACTTTCAGAGCAACACAAAATTATTTGGATAAGAAAATAGGCTCACACTAGTGATAGTTAGATGATTTCACTGTAGCGACAGTATTTTAGGTTGGCTAATTTTTATTCTAGTTCTTAGCCCTTGAAGGGATGTTTTATGTGTTCTCTGGTGAAAGGTGAAGTTGTCAGCATTTAAGTATGGTTTTTAAGTATGGCATGCTGTTCCCACACCCTCTGCACACACACCCTCTTCCATTTCGCAAGAAAATTAAATTAATATGCTTCCACTTTCGTTATTTCCCCATATATTTTGCACTGGCATCATGGAGGAATTCAGCACATCTTTGCAACCAATTTCCTCTGTTCCTGATGAAGTTTCCTCTCTCCCATCACACCTTATTCTCCAAAGTGTGTAATACTCAAACTAAATCTTTAGGAGGCCCTAGCTCTGCTTTTTTTCCTGCTGTTCCATTTTGCTCAAATACAGGTTGGACTGTTCCATAATTCTCAGAACATTTAGGAAAAGCTGTGGAGTAACAGGAGGGTACAAAGCAGGAACAATTGACACTGATGCCATTTGCCTCTCATCGTCTCCTTTCATCTAAAAATCCCAAAGCACTCTTCCAGAAAGGCTGGTTGATGAAATGTGCTGTTGTATTGTTGTTAACAGCCCTCCTGCAGACAGGTGAAAGCCTAGCACAGGTTCAGAGTTGCTGCAGAGGTGCAGGTTTCTGTGCCTGCATCAGCGAGGATTTGCCTTTTGCTCTGCCGTGGATTCATGGAAAGGAAATGTGGGCCCTTGTTCAGCTGGGCCATTTATAGGGCCACGGTTTCTTACTGGGGCACTTGTCCAGTGTTTGCTGCTTGAGGAGGTTAATCTTTGTGACAGATAATCTTCCAGTGGGGAGTTCAACTCTGGTGCTGCCTTTTCTCAGGTGTGTTGTTTTGACAAACTCCCTGTCATATTTGGTGTGATTTACATGGACAAGAATACCCAGGATTCTTGGAAATGAGCAATTAGCTTTCCTTCTAAAGTGTTACCTTCAACCTGTAATTTAAACCAGTCTCCTAGTTTCAGTGAGATCCAGGTTGTAGGTTGTGCAATGCTTTTTTTTATTTGATTGGGTTTTTTTTCTCTTTTCTTCTGAGGCATTCTTTATTCTTGCTCTGATCAATCGTGATAATCCTTGTATTTCTATATTATCTTCTCTAGGTTAAATACAGGTGTTAACTAATCTCCCCAGCATTCCTGTGAGGCAAATAAGGAAATCAGATACAAAAACTACCTGCAGTTTCCCAGGGCCAGGCAGGAGCAGCTCCAGCAAAGGCAGTTGTAAGTGATGAGCTGGCCAAGCCTGGAGAGCAAAGATTTTGCCAAGGATGGTGTAACACAGCTGTGGAGGCTCCCCCACTTCAGACTCTGTTAAATGCTGCTTGCAAAGCAGCAGCTCAGCAGCAATGGCCACTGCACCATCCCTTGCCAGGGCTGGGTTACACTCAGCCTTTGGTCTGGCCCTTTGCATTCCTCCCTTTGCCTTTCTTAGGCTTTCCCATCAAAGTCTGCAAAACCTAAGTTGCCCAAAAAAAAAAAATGTTTTGGGATGGGCCCTTTTCAAAAAGGCTTTATTAGGAAAAATTCTCACAACTTTCATAATGAAAAATTATCCATAGCTAAAATTATGCTTTTTGCTCTAAGCATGTGTGCAAATTCACCTGTGCACTTGGCTTTCAGTTCTAGTGCCCTCTGGTCATCTTCTTTGTGTTTGAGGAAGCCCATCCTTGCACTGATCCTTGTTTCATCTCAAACACTTCATGCTTGCATTGTGGGTTTTTTTCCTGAACCAGTGAAGCATAAAAACCTGTTCTGAGTTGTGAAAAATTGTGTTGCACAGCTTCACTAAAAGCAAAGCAAAAATCATTGAGGGAGAAGTCTGAGCTGAGTTGAACTGTGCAAGTGATTTTTAGTGTGTTGATTTTTAGTGTTGATTTTCCATGGTTTACCTGTGTCATTTCATTGCCCCATGTGCTGTGTTAGCCACAGAACACCACACCTGTTAAGTAAAGTTTAGCAGTGTATTTAACAGTTCACAAGGCTGCTCATATCTTGAAATGCTATATAAATATAGCTTTCCTTAATCACTGGCCTCTTGAATATAATAAATCCCTTCAAGTTTCTCTCTGGATTGTTGCATGAAAAAAACAGGATTAGCAAAACCTCTTAAAATGTTATTGGTGCTGGTTTAAGCAAAGGCAATCAGTTCCTTCACACATAAAAACTGTTAAGAAATTTCATATTCAGAAATCCTGTAGTGCTTTGTTATTCTCAAAATTGGCCAGCTTTTCCCAAAGCATGGCATTTCAAGTATTTTCCTTGAAATAACTGTGAAAAGAAGCTAAAGTAATGCTGACCTAGACATGGGAATGGGTAAATATAGATGTCTTTGGCACACCTTTCAGGTGAAAATGCTCCTCAGCATTCTGCAAGAGAGGCTGGGAACAAGATGCCTCCCAGCCTAACTGCATAGCCCCAAACCTTGTTTTTCACTGTTCCTAGTTTCCATGGAGCTGTGAAAACAAAGTCAGAGAAAAAAGCCAGGCCACAGTCACTGCTGCCAGCTGTTGGCCTAGAAGAGAATACAGAAGGTGAGGAATCAGTGCATTGCTCTATATATGGCTGTGGAACAGGAGAGCTCAGGGCTTGGCACAGCAGCCTGGTTTCTTTCTGGACTGCATCTCTGCTGAAGTCTCCCTGGGACAGAGGGATCAGGG
Source organism: Vidua macroura (assembly GCF_024509145.1). NCBI lineage: Eukaryota > Metazoa > Chordata > Aves > Passeriformes > Viduidae > Vidua > Vidua macroura. The sequence continues at coordinate 113,261,676 of NC_071572.1, read as the reverse complement.
CCATCAGTGGTGTGTGTGTCAGGGACTCTGAGCAGCTGGACAGGGAGTTCTCAGAGCTCTCAGTCCAAACAGTCACAACCACAGCAGAGCTGGAATCATTTTAATTGACTCCAGCAGTTTGCTGCTCTGGTTCCTGGTGCATAAATGGATGTGCTGGGTCAGGTGACTTGTCCATCTGGTACAGCAGCCCTGTCTCTTAACAGCCTCAGTGTTGCAACAACAGGATCAATATTTAGGATTGGGTAGTAGTGTCCAGCACCACAGATGCCAAATGGTGTTTCTCATGGTTAGCAATGCACTTGGGAAAATTGTTGGGCCTGTTCTGGACATGACTTCTGGTGTCCACTCAGGTGAAAGGCAGTGCCAGGGCTCTTGCAGAGTGTGATGATTCTGCCTGGCTGAGCAAAGCAACCTCAGGAGTAGCTGCCTGCACTAGGCCTGCTGGTCTGGCTTTCAAAGTGAGCCTTTAGCCACCCACTGTAAATCTGATCCACCCCATCCAGCAGAAGCCACTTGGGAAGAGCTGACGTTCCAAAATAAAAATGTTACAGATTTTAATTCCTTTCTAGTGTGTAACATTAGATTCTGGGAGTACAGTAGGCTTTAAAAATCTCTCTGAGTGGATGATCCCTAGCATTTCTTCAAAATGTCTCAGTGAGCTCTCTGTCCCTGCAGTGTTGCATGACTTGGGCTGTCCCTGCATGGCTGGCAGAGGAAGGCAATCTCTGAGGCAGACTCTGACCAACCAGCTGCATACCAACTGCACTGAGTCAGTGTCAGGCAAATTCATATGTCCTGACACACCCCTGAGCTTTCCAGAGACACTTCCCTACACTATATGTGCCTCTTCAAACATGAAAATTAATTTCCCTTAATTACTCAGTGCCTGTGTCAACTTTAATTCAAGATTTTGTTTCATTTATTTCACCTGAGGCCATGTCTTTGCTGCAGGAGAAATCCCAGATTTTGCCTGAGCCAGCTATCTCAGGGTAACATCTCCTAAAAGAAGGTGCCTTTCCTGGAGAGGCAGCTCATTGAGTTAGTCAGAGCTGTTCCCTCTTCCTTTCCAGGTGTAAACTGCAAGTACTTTTGCTTCTGGTTTTAGGTTAAAAATGCTGGAGCATTGTACAAGTGTTCCTTGTACTAGGGCACAGAATTTGTGTATTTAAATCTGCTTCCTCTGTTTTTCTGCTGGCCTTATAGCTGCACCACATTTTCATGCAAACTGATCATTTTATTTGCTTTCACAGGCAGTCAGCTGTAGAAAAGGAAATTAAGTGAAAAATGTTTCAATTCTACATGAGATTATAGAATTTACTTATTATGCTCTTCCTTCAAGATTGACAGAAAAAAAAATAGGAATGTCTGTTAAAAACATTGAGAACTTTTTAATTGACCTTTCTGACCTTTTACAATTTGTAGCTCCTTAAAATGTTTGCAGTGAACTACAGCTAATTGAAGTCTGTGGACAATAGACTTTGATTTGGCTCACTATTTTAGGTGCATGTTCCATCAATAAGTAAGTAAATAAAGTGGATTTTTGAAAAGCAATCAAGGCCCTGATGATGCAAATCAGATCAAAATGAGTTTTTCCAAACAGAGGCCTCTGCATCACTTGGTGACTCTGTGCCTGGCCTGTGTCACTGGGGCACTACACTGATGACAAAGCCACTGATAAATGCACTTGTTTCAGCTCTGTGTGCTTTGGGGTTTTCCCTTGTTGTTACATTTGATGAGGGAGCATAAGTTAACCCAAAAGCATTGTAGTGGGCCAATGTGTGCATCATATCTAACAACTGAAGTTGGACTATTCCTACTAAAACTTTGTGCTTTTTTTTCTTCCTTCTTCCTCCCCCAGGTTTTTGCTGAGCCTTCCATCAGTCTGTTCAGCCTGGAATGCTGCAGGGGCAGAGAGCTGCACTTCAGTGAACCAGCCAATTCTGTTTTGAACGAGGACCTTCATTTTTACACCCAGTCTGTGTGGGTGAGAAGTGGATTGTAAGTATGGAAGAAATACCCCTGTCAGTTTTGCACTGCAGGAGCTAACATTGTCTCATGATTATTGCCTTGTTCATGGGATGGTTTACATTCCTCTGTTCTGAGGCACAGACTTTACAAGGCAGGTCGTGTAAACTCGGAGTGCCTTTATTAACAGGCTGTAAAATGCCAGCTGTAAACTGCAGTGATTTAAACTACTGCAGTGGCTCAGGGAAGCTTGATGTGCTGACTGGCTGCCAGAGAAGCAGCAGCTTCTGAGAGGAGCTCAGGGTGGATCTGTCAGCTGGAACAGTAATTTGCTTCTGTTATTAGTTTAACCTTCTCCAGGAGTGTGAGTGTACACCTAGATTCTTCTGTGAAAACCTTTTACATCTGCAGAAGTGACCTTCTAACCTCTTCCACATCTCTCCCTTTCACCTTTTGGAGGAGCTCCCAAGTGTTCTGTTTGCAGCCAGGTTTTCAGCCTCCACACCCACAGCAGCAACAAATAACTTGCAGAGTCTCATCCTGCAACTGAGAGTGGCTGGAAACTGCTGTTCTCCTAATGGGACACACATTTCCTATGTTTATGTTTGACCTTTCCCCAAATTTCCACATGGGCAAGCCTTTATTTTTCTTGAGAGAATAGAGAACATAAGCTTCCCCACAGAGCTTTCCCAGTTCACAACAATTCCCAACATTTGTGCCACTTCCATCCTGAACTTTTGCTGAAAATACAGAAGTGTGTGTTGTCTGGAAATTCAATTCCTTTGCCCCAGCAGTTGACTGAAGGAAGGTTGATGGCTTTGGGGCAAGAAAGCACAGGAGAGTGAGTGCAACAGGCCAGCCCCTCCTGCATCTTTCTGCTCCTTTTTGGGTGTCCAAGCCGGGATGGGTGCCTCCCTGTCCCTGGGATGTTCAGGGCAGAAAGGCTGGGTTTCCTCTGAGCTCTTTTCGATGCTTCCTAGGAAAGAGAGTAAAGATTTTGCCAAGGATGGTGTAACACAGCTGTGGAGGCTCCCCCACTTCAGACTCTGCTAAATGCTGCTTGCAAAGCAGCAGCTCAGCAGCAATGGCCACTGCACCATCCCTTGCCATGGCTGGGTTACACTCAGCCTTTGGTCTGGCCCTTTGCATTCCTCCCTTTGCCTTTCTTAGGCTTTCCCATCAAAGTCTGCAAAACCTAAGTTGCCCAAAAAAATAAATATGTCTTGGGATGGACCCTTTTCAAAAGGGCTTTATTAGGAAAAATTCTCACAACTTTCATAATGAAAAATTATCCATAGCTAAAATTATGCTTTTTGCTCTAAGCATGTGTGCAAATTCACTTGTGCATTTGGCTTTCAGTTCTAGTGCCCTCTGGTCATCTTTGTGTTTGAGGAAGCCCATCCTTGCACTGATCCTTGTTTCGTCTCAAACACTTCATGCTTGCAATTTGGGTTTTTTCCTGAACCAGTGAAGCATAAAAACCTGTTCTGAGTTGTGAAAAATTGTGTTGCACAGCTTCACTAAAAGCAAAGCAAAAATCATTGAGGGAGAAGTCTGAGCTGAGTTGAACGGTGCAAGTGATTTTTAGTGTGTGGATTTTTAGTGTTGATTTTCCATGGTTTACCTGTGTCATTTCATTGCCCCATGTGCTGTGTTAGCCACAGAACACCACACCTGTTAAGTAAAGTTTAGCAGTGTATTTAACAGTTCACAAGAGACTTCCACAGCCTGTCCCCCTCCCACACAGCAACAGGTAGCATAAAGGCTGAGGGTGTCAGGTGATTGTGGGATGTCTTGGAGGGTTTGTTTGCCTTATCTGGGATTCAGAGTTCAGGAAGGCAGATTTAGAGGGTTTTTTGGCTCCTGGTCCCAAAGCCTGCTGTCAGCTTTAGGCAAACAGCAAAGATTTATGTAAAAGGCTTCTTCCTGAGCCAACTGGCCAGCTCAGTAAGGCACAAACCTGGAATCTGCCTTGGCAAAGGTTGCTGGGGTTCTCAGAGGTGTGGGAGAGGTGGCACAGCCTGTGTGGGAGCAGAGATGGCTTTTGCCTGTGTCACTGAATGCCAGGAGCCCAACCTGGCTTCAGATGGTGCTCACTGTAAGTCGTTCCCTATAAATGTCTGCTTTGAAACTGCATTACATGTGAGACTTTTCGTGCTCCAAGAGCAGTGTTAACAGTGAATTCTCAGCGATTTGACAGGAACCATTGCAAGGGAAAAAAAGGCAGGAATGTGTTCAAAGTATTAGGAAGACACAGGGGCACTCAGGCTGCCCTGAACACCTGTTAGTCAGGAGGTGTGGACTTTGTTTGAAGAAACAGAGACCCAGCCTCATTGCCAGGCAGCTCACAGCTGGCACAGCTGAGCCTCCATGGAGCCCTGAGCAGGGCTGGCTCTCAGTTTCTCTGAGTTGTGGGCACTGGGCAAAAGCAATTCCAGGTGCTGTGGAGCTGTGGGTGTTTCCTCACTGACTCAGAGCACAGCCATCCCTCATGTTCTTGGCAACTGACCTCTACAACAGGTAACCTGGGAAACCAGCTCTTCCTCTGTGCTCACAGTTAATGAGTCAGGCATTTAGGAGTCACTGTCCACACAGCAATGTGCTATTGATACAAACAGAAGGGATCTGTGCTCCTGAGGCTGCCTTTGTGAGCAGCATTTACTGAGCAGATGCCCAGATAACAAGGGGTCTGTATGAGCCAGTGCTTTAACTGGGTGTTACAGGACTCAGCCACGTCCATGGTGTATTCATGACAGGAAAATCTGCTGCAGCAGGGTGTGGGGTTTGGAGAGAATGCCTGTAGTGTGTTTTCAGATAAGTGGAATTGTATAAAAAGCTTTAACTGTAACAAGAACATCAGAAGAGATCCTCTCATAATTAATGTGCACAACCAGGCAAAGCTGGAAGTGTGGCTCCCTAGTTTCCTAACACAGGCCTGGCTGAAACCAGCATTATTCCCATCTGGGCTCATGCAGAGGTTCTCCTTTTTGTGGGGAAAAAATGGAGGGGGAGAAGGGAGATGGGAAGTGTAGTCTGCAAATTTTAGGCAGACAGACAGAAAACGGGTCTGAATTTCAACAGAAGGCAGTCATCCCACTGAAATGGATGGCGTTTTGCAGCACAGAAAGAGAGAAACATCACTGTGGAGAGCTTTGGGGGCTTCCCAGAGCACAGCTCTGATCTGCAGTTCAGTTTTGCTGTGGATAACAAATGCCCTTTCACGTTCTGTTTTGTGTATCCAGGTGGATTGCCTACGAGGGATGCAATTTTTTAGGCAAGCAGATTCTGCTGGAGCCCAGGGAGATTTCAAACTGGAGTGAACACAGTGGCTGGAAAGTGATTGGCTCCCTTCGTCCTGTGAAGCAGGTACTGGAAAACTGAGTGAGGAAAAGGGGTTTTTATGGACAGGGGTTTGTGCACAGGTATCAGTTCTACCACCAAGCACATTGGGGTGTGTTGTACTCCTTAAATCAGGCCTAATGATGACAGCCAGAAGGACCCACTGGAAGATTGCTGAAGCAGAAAATGCCTCTTGTGGCAGTTATTGAGATCTGTGTTATGTTCCTAAAGGGAAATAATTCCCAGTTTCTTGGTGCCAAGTTTTGTTTTTCTGAATTGCTCATTAGCATGTTCTGTGGATGCTCTATTTTTACATTTTTGCCATATAACAATATAATGAGGAAATCAATTCCACACTGACTTGTTTCATAATTAACATAAATGGAAGCAAGAGCGAATTTTATTGTGCTGTAGCCTGGATTTCCAAAAGAGGCGAAGCTCATGCAGTTCCCATCAGGTTTTCCCTCTCTGTCTCACCCCAGGTAATTCCAATTTCAGTCTCATTCAAAGGTTCAGGTCTCTAAGCCACAAAGAGTAACTAAACACTGTACTGAAACAGGTTTTGTTTATGGATGCTTAGTGAGAGAGAGGCCTTATTGTCTGCAGCTCAGAGTTGGTTTTAATATGGAAAAAAAGGAGATTTAAAGCTCCCAGAAAAAAAAGCTGTGCTGGGGTTGGACTTCCAACAGAGCTGCCCTTTATAACTCCCTGCTCTTTATTTGCACTGAAATCAGTGAATAACAGAGCAAAAGCTCAAACCCTGCAGTAGCCCTGCAAAATCCTCTTTATTTTTTGAGTAAACCAATAAACAGGGATACCAGGTCAGTGCCCTGTTTTAACATGTATGTTCAAAAATAGTGGTGCATTTCTCTGCCATATTTTCCAGTTAGTGAGGGCTGAAGTTGCTGGATATGTAGCTCAGTAAGTTTTATGTCCCAGGAATTAAAAGCTTGTGGAGTACAGCCCCTTTGCTGCCCTTGGAACGAGCGAAATGTGCTGAACTAGGCATATTTGCAGATCACAGGAATTAGTTCTATAGCCATAATTACATTCTTTGAAAAAAGACCTATCTACCATTGCTGTTTATAGCTGCCCACCTGCATGTGAAAAACCACTCACTGTGCTTCACATGCACGTCGGTTTCCAGCCAAAAAATTACTGCACATCCTCAACTGAGAACAAAAATTGAGCATAGGTGGAGGGGAGGATGGTGGAGGGGAGGCCCTCTCACATCGATTGGCTTGATCTCTGTGTTGTAAATCTCTCCTCTCACCCCTTTGCAGCCAGCAGTGTACCTGAGGGTGAGGAACAGGGCCCAGGGCAAGTACCTGACCGTGGCTGGGAGCCTGGCAGACATCCGGGCGACCTCGGTGTGCGCGGCCCCGCGCAGCCGCAGCGACTCCCAGCTCTGGCACTACTGCCGGGGGCTCCTCAAGTCCAAGGTGAGTTTCAGAGTGGTTTTCTATTAATGCTGCCCTTGATGCTCTGTTATTAATATTTTTAAAAAAGCTCATGGTTTCACATTAAAAAAACGAAGTAGCATAGACCAGCACATTTGATCAAGCAGCTAGTTGGGTGTTGAACAGTCTGTTCCTCGCTTGCTTCCCAGGGTTTTACCAACTACAGCAGGATTTACTGCCATATGCTCAGTGCTTGAGACAAGTCAGGCACAAAACTGAGTTCTGTGGCCTGGATCTCACTGCTCTCCCTGTTTCTTAGGCCAACAATACCTGTCTGGATGTCATTGGGGGCAGAGACGTGCCTGGCGCCAAAGTCGCCCTCTGGACAGAACATGGGAGGGACAGGCAAAAGTGGAGACTCGACGAGGATGGAACCATCAGTTCATACCTCAGTGAGCAACTGGTGCTTGATATTAAAGGTATTTAAAAACAAAAACTCTCAAGCTCACAGGTTAAGTGTGTTTTTTGATTAAGGTTAACTTCCAAAGTGCAGCTTTTTTTTTTTTTTTTGCCTTTGTACTTAAGGTCAGAAACTGAATCCTGCCTTTCCTGTCCAGTTGCTTGACAGTGGGACAAGAAACAGCAGGGCAGGGAGGAACCTTTCCCTTTTGATTCCAGAGGTTTATTTTGATCAGATGAACTGTTGTGCTTTGGGGAGTTAAATAGTGCAGATGGCAAGGAGTGCAAGTTACAGAAGACAAAGTGGTGAAGGAAAATCAACCACAGATTAGCTCATAAAAAGAAAAGGAGTTTAAAAAAGAAGGCTGGTTAAAATTGTCACTGCTCAGTTGCAGACACCAGCCCCTTACCTCATGGAATTCCTCTTTTTCAGCTGATTTTCCTACTTAGTCACGCTTCTCAAAGACTGTGTATAATTTTTATGAGTATTTCTTTCAAAAGCTTTTCCTTCATTACTTCCTTTTGTTTTTAAGGAGGAAATTACTATGACAAGAATCACATCATTATGAATCAGCCAATAGAAAACAAACCTTCACAGAAATGGGATATTGAAATATTGTGAGTAAAATCCACCCCACTGATGGACTTCTTGTGGGCTACCAACATGTAGAGGGGAAAAAAGAACCCAACTACTGAAGTCACACACCACTGGAACCATAAGCAGCAACTCCTCTCTATTTTCCTTCATGCCAAGCGCCAGCTCCTGAAAGAACTGAGTTTTGCACAAATCTGGGAGATGGGAGGTTGATCCAATGTCTCTCTGTAGGGAAGCAGATTCTGCAGAGGCTGCTCCTGTGAAAGTCACCATTACTCTTCTTATGAAGTATGAAAGGTAACTGCAAAAGAGCAGGCAGAGGTTCTGCAGCACGGGAAATGCAAGAATTAAGAGTGGAAAGGCTCTTCAGAAAGCTGTCTTTACCTTCCTCTAACACTGCTGAAAGCTCATTGAGGAGTGAATGCACAGATGAGCTTCAAGGAACTTGAGCTGGGCTTTTACGTCCCAAGTGAAACTGTTTAGGTTCCAAGCGATCCTGAATCATGTCTCTCATTAAAATGAAATTTGTTTTGTTCATAAAGACACCTTTGAACTGAACCAAGGAACAGCTTGGAATTCCAGCTCAGTGTGTGAAAAGAGGCAATACAGGGGCCTTTCACCCCCTAAATGATACTGGTAAGCCTTTGTCTTCTTTGCTTTTAACAGCACCAAAACCAACTGACCTTGGCATGTATTTCCAAAGGTGCCAGCAGCCTGCATTCCAGGGCTGGCTTCATGTTCCCAGAGCAGCGTGGCTGCACAGCAGGGTCACCGTGGCACCAAGGACAACTGATGGTCCAGAGCTTGGAGCGCCAGGGCTCTCCTCAATTCCCACACGATGCAACCACAGCTATTGCTCCAACAGAGCCAAAGCTTTTTCCTGGCTCAGCCACAGCCCCTTGGAAGACTGTGAACACCTGATGTGGAAGAGAAGGCCCTCAGCTCCCTGGCTTCAGCAGCACTAAATTAATCTTCATTGAAAATATTTTTTTCCAGCATTTGTACAGTCAGGGTATGTATTTCTAGGACTATTTAAAGAGTTCAGGTTAGCTGAAGACAGATATTTGCAATTGCAAAAGCTATGCCAGCTGTGCACTCAAACAGGATCATCCCCAAACAAAGACATAACTCTAAGTTTGCCATAGAAATAAAATATATGGATGTCTATTTTTGTATGAAATGGAGTTCTATCTAGTACTATTTAAAAAAAATCTACTTGCACTTACTATTTTACATTCTAAAATTATCATAAATCTGCTGTTTGAGTAAGATCCTCAAAGGTATGTATATATTTTTTCAACTAAGGCACTTGTTAAGCTTTTTTCCATATAAGTCAGTACATCAAGTGTTCTGCATGTGACTTTCCATATGAAATTTTAAAAGTCTGTGTAAAAAATTGTAGTTTTTTAAATGAAGAATGACTAGATCATACTTGGTGTCTCAGTGTTACATAACAAAATAAAGGAGGCTTTTGTACTTAAGAGACCTTGAATGTAAAATGCTAAAGCATGTATATTTTAACTGTATAAAACTTTTTAGGAGAAACATTTTGCTGGTTGGTTTCTTTTTAAATAAACTAAATAATAGTTTTCAGCACATGTTGAACACATTCCTATAAAATATTTCTTTTCCAATGGCCAAAAAAGGGGGATAAGTATATTGAATGTGTTGTTACATGAGATTGCACATTAAAAATCAATGAAGTATAAAAGCAACTGCACCAGACTCATCAAAACCCACTCAAGTGAATATTGAAGATATAGATTCCAGCTACAGGCTTTTGGCTTACTTGAAATTGGTGCTAGGAGAGGTAGAGGATAAATATTATTGTTTGTTTATTCCAAGGATGGCAGCATCTGAGGGAAAAGGGGTTTTCTTGGGCAAAGTCTTCCCTGTGGGAACAGCACACACAGCTTTTACCAGGAAGCTTTTGTTCTGTCAGGGCAATCAAACAGCTTTTCCTGCTGATGAACTTCACAAATGAAAAAAAAAACCAAGTTAATATTTTATGCCCAAGGTTTTGGAGCCTGTTCCATGTATAACTTTAGATGTCCTCCACAGCCCAGCAGCTCTCCAGAGGGAAGGGGACACCACAGCACTGGGGGCACTTAGGAGTGACTTCATCCAGCCACAAACCTGGAGCTGTGGCTCACTTACGTGTTTTTCCCCGTGCCCAGTTTCCCAGAAGTGTGGAAGGACAGCAAAGCAGCAAAGTACAGATACTGCAATGCTTTGTTAGCACTACAAGCCAGAGGCTGGATGGATTTAAAAACACTTAATTTAATAAACCTTGGTCTCAAGAGATGCTTAGTAGCCAGGAGCAGCTCATTCACAAAAGCATCAAAGAACTTCAATCAGACATTCAGTCCAGAGTGACAAGGCAAGGTTTTCTTTCTCTGCATCTGAGGTAAGGTTAAGCTCTTTAACATTAACAGTGCTGCTACTCCAGATCTGCTTCAGTGCATCCAAGTATGACAAAGGGAAGCGCAGCCCGTGAGTCTGCTGGGAAAGAAGAGACAGAAAAAGCCCCTCAGCAAAGTGCAGTGACTTTATCACACACCAGTGTGTGAGGCTGTGGGGAGGGAGCAGCAGGAATGTGCTCCATTCCCACAGCACACTCCTGTTGGTGAGAGCATGCCTCAAAAGATAGTTTTATCTGGATCTATTTTACTTAGAAGTAACTCTTCCATGCTATAGCACACTTTACAAGGTAGGGATGTTATGGCACATGTGACATCTTCCTGTGGTTTCCAAACAGAAGAAAAAAAAATAATTTTAAATTTACCCTCTTACTAAACCTTGCCATTATTTTAGCAAGGTCACAGAGCTTTATTTCTAGCTGACACATGCTGTCTTTGGGCACAGAAGCACAGAGGTCCTTCATTCCCAAACTCTTTTTTCAGGGCAGGAAGGAAGATCCTGGGGAATATGTGTGTGCAGTTCAGGTACCAGTGTCCAGCCTCAGCTCTAGAGGAGCAGTGGGATTTACCTCAAAAGGAAAATAACAGCCTTGCAGCAATGGCCAAGCCATGCTCTGTTCTGCCACCGTGGTGGAGTTGTGCAGACCTGAATTACATTTTAGAAGAGTGAGGGCTTTAGTGCCAGTGCTGACCTGCCCCAGGCTGAAGTGAGCAGCCCTACACAGGCTGCTGCAGTGCATACAGGAGCTAACACAGGTTTAACATGACAGAAATGAGGCACAGTGATCCCCATGGAATGAATGTGTGCTACATCTCCAGCAGCCTCAGACAGGACCTGCTGAAGGATACACAAGTAAGAGAAGCTTTTAGTTGCTCCAGCAGCTTTGCTAACTGGGCCACGGGGCATGCACAGGACATCCCATTAGCATCTCAAATGGTTAATTAAGCATGAGATCACATCACTTAGTTCTACTGTTCACTGCCTGTGTTGCAGCTTCAGCTCATCCTGGTACTCTGGGAATGGGCTGAAAAACGCTGGGTGCTGAAGAACACAGCCAAACCCACAGTGGTAAGATAAATTTTAGGTGTGTTTGCAGGAACAAACCTGTGCCAGGCCATCCTCACTGGCAGTGTCATCCTCTGTCCCCATCATGTGAGTTTCTCTCCTGTTCTTTAAGGAATGATACACATAAACCATCTCCCTCCGAATTTCATCCTAAAAGACAGCAGGAAGAAAATGGTCACAGGTGATCCACACCCTCACACTCCCCTCACTCCAGTGCCAGCTCCTTAATTCCACAGGCCACTGTTAGAGCAAGGAAAGCGAGTCACCTCAATGGACTGACCCAAGAGCCACCTCCCACAGCAAGAAAGGACTCCCCAAAACACTTCTGAAAATCTATTTGCAACTTTCTGCCTTAAAACTGACCCTGCTGAAGTCACAGGACTGATGCTGTGTAGAAAACAGGCCATTTAAGGCACCTCTCCTGAAGAGTCTTAATGAACAGGTGTGCATCAATAAATCTCAGAGATTGATCTGTCTCTTAAAAATCACATGCCCATTATCAATCCTTGGTCAAGGCTGTGCAATAAAATTGGGAAAAAAAGTTTCCAAACCCTACACAGTCTCACATTAATATGGACACAAGTAAAATGGAGGAGAAAAATCAGAAAGTTCTGGTATGTTTTTCTTGGAGGGACACATTCCACTCATAAAGAAGAGAAAAAAAAAAAAAAAAACACCAAAAAAAAAAAACAAACCACACAAAAAAACTTTTACACAATAATCCATCCTGTTTATGTGTTTCCCCTTGATTGCTTAAAAAGCAATCAAGCTTGCTGCATCAAAACCTGGCAAAGAGGCTGCTTCAAACAACAAAGGTCTCCCTCCCCTCCTTCCCCCAAACCCCAAAACTTCAATTACTGCTACCTCAACACTTAGATTCTGTCCCTAACAGCATTTTTTTTTAAAGTAAGATAACAAAAAAGTACTTCTGTAATTTCATACTAATAAACCCTCACAGCTAAGCAGCAGAGTAAACACAGAATGATGCAAGGTGCCAGTATCTATCTATGTTGTGGAACCATTAGTAAGTTCCACTGTCACCCACTAGGTATAGAGATAACTGAGTAGTGAAGACTAAATGCAACCAAGAGAATTCCCTCTCTTCAGGAACCCTAATTTTATCATTTCTTCATGTTCTTAAATACAAAGAATTTAAAGAAAAATGTATTATCAAGAGCTAGAGAGGCCATTTTAGCTGCTGTAATGACTTACCCCATGTGATTCAGATAAAAGCCATGCAGAATCACAGACAATATAATTCTGTACCTCCCTCCAGAAGGCTGGAATGTGCTCAGCAAACAGCCCCAGGATCTCTTAACAGCAATAATGGGATGCAGGACCCAACCAAGCAGAACTGCACGACCCTTTTAGCACAACAGAGCAACAATTCACATGCCTCCCACTCCGCACCCCAGGCATACAAGGGGGGCTTCTTATACTTACAGCATTCTCTTGATCTGGTTCCACAGTGATGATAGCATGGTCTCTAAACTGCAGTCTGATTTTGCTATCTATTTTTGGCAATTTCCCACCTAGGAAGAATAAATTCTCCCTTAGGAAAGGAAGAAAACCAGACATGATACAAGTTGAGCCCCCTGTGCACTGCCCATTCTCTCGTAGCCAGATTTTTTGTTAACCTGTGTTTCCACAGCCACAAGTTCTCAAACTTTGGGTGGAAGGAGCAATGAGAAAGACTTTTTAATTCTAGGATAACCTTTATTTCAGTCTAAGGGAAACGGGTCATCTCTCCTACCAGACACAGGGAATTGACCAAGAGAGGTGTGCAAACACAAGTCAGGCACCACACAGAGCTGGGCCTAGACTGTGATCTTGGCCTGCCATGAAATGCTACAAGGTTTAAGAGGCAGACTTGGCCATTACCATCACATCAGCCAGTTTTGGGAAGTTCAAACTCTACCTGGAGTCAAAGGATCAGAGTCACATCCCAAGCACGGCGGCAATCGGTGCATGATGAAATCCTTCTTCATGTCGGATGATCTCAGCTCCCTGGAGTTCTCCAGACTGTCTGCAAGCCTTCTCAGAAGGCTGCTCAGCTTTTTGGAGCAGTCAGCTGTGTTCACCTGCTAAACATCCACAGAGAATTCAAGCTGAACAGACCAGGCCTAAAGCAGTGCAGCAAAGCAGTGAAAAATCTGGACACTCCTCTTTTATCTCGGCTAAGTCCCAAACCAAGCTTTGTTTCCTTCACACGTTCCCCATGAGCTGTTCACATATCAAAGCTAAAGCAGCAGGACAGGACCACCATAAGGAGGTCCCACAACAATTCACAGCTTCACTGACTTAAAGATTCAGAAGCTTGGCCTGACAGAACTTTTTCTGTCTGACAGATCACCTGGATGCACCATTATTCCCTGAGTCCCACCTACTAACCATGAGCAGTTGCCTGGGAATGCTTGTCCTCAGTGCCATGTCCTCTTTTGCTGTATCAAACACCAGGCCAGGAATTGCATCCAGTAAAAAATCTCCCCAAGAGCTGAAGGACAGGAAGAAGAAAAAATATTACTGAAATAGTTCCACTGAAATAAAATACACATCCTACTTTTTTTTTTCTTCTAACTAGTGTTAAGATATAAAACAATTATTATAGTCCCTTTTTTTTCTTTCCACGTCTACCCAAATGTTTCACTGTCTGCTACCCAGTGGGAAGAAAACTCTGGCCAGTAAAAGGAATTGGACATTTACTTCTTAGTGCTCCTCTTGCCCCCAGTTTCCATCTGCCAGCAAATGCCTTCAGCTACTCACTGCTTTTCCAAACTCTCCTGCTCATCCCACACGTGCACGCCTCTCTGCCTGCTGTGATCTGGTCCAGACAAACTCTGCTTCAACAGAGATGTCCCTTTTGTCTTGGTGCCTAAAAATACCTGCAAGTGCCACCTCCACAGCTATTTTCAAATTCTCTTCAATTTTCCAGGGAAATGTTTCCACATCATACTTCCATCTACAAGCCCAATCAAAACACCAGGACTGCTGCTTACTTTACCTACACTTGCTGACAGCAGGGGCAGGGGAAGGTTCTTACACTTCATTGCCAATAACCTTAATGGATGAAGATTCCACTTTTTCACCTTGGAAGAAGAGCAGCCTTGAAGATTTTCCTGCTCCTCTGCTCAGCCATGACAGACATCCCCGAGGAATGTGCTCCTGACGAGTCACGCACTGGACTGGCCCTGGGCTGGTGCAGCCATGGAGAAACTGCACTGACTCCCCACAAGGCTGCAAATCTCCAGCAATCCCATTAGAAGGAGCTGAACCCTTGGCTTCCCAGCACTGCCTGGCCAATAAATCCATACAGATCCAGCTGGACAAACCCTGCTGTGCACACTGGCCACAGGAAGAGCGACCAGCAGCACTGCCTGGGCTTCCACAGTGGCACAGCTGGTGGTTAGAGATTTATCTCAGTTATCTAAAATATGCCCAGACTTGTTCTGCCCTGTTTTGCAGCTAACAGAAATCCTTCCCAATTCCTAAGTCAGGCCCATAACTCCAAGCCCAGCACCTGAGAGCTGGCTGGCAGCAGCAGCATTTTTCCCTGTGTGACAACAATGGACAAGGACCCGACTTGTGTCAAAAGAAATCTGACTCTCGTGCATAGGGTAGAAAATGAAGAACACAGATTAGCAGAGAATATTTTGCATGGAAGAATTTGTCTGAAGAGGTGTGGGTGACCATCAAATACAGGAGGAAACCTGATGAAAGGAATAACTCATGGCTCTTTATCTGGATTATGAAATGAACAGCAACTCCAGCCAGTGGTGAGGGGTTTTTTTTTAAAGACAGCAATGAGTTTGCAGTAGTAACATTATCTTCCACATTGAAGTCTCCAGCTGGTAAATAATATATAAAGCAATTAAAAAGCAATCAAGCTTGCTGCATGAAAACCTGGCAAAGAGGCTGCTTCAAACAACAAAGGTCTCCCTCCCCTCCTTCCCCCAAAACTTCAATTACTGCTACCTCAACACTTAGATTCTGTCCCTAACAGCAGGGCACCTATGTAATAGGGGGGTATCTACCTATATTCCATGTCACCACATCTCTGCCCTATCCCTGTGATACCCACAGGAAAACAAACCAGACAAGGGCTGAACAGGATGAACACAGGAAAGACCCAAGCAGAGCTCATTACAAGGTTATTTTTTTTAAGAAATAGGACATCACTTCTTTGAAGCACCAGCTTCAGGTCTGTACAACTCACAAACATCATCTGGCAAAGGAAAGCCATCCAAAACAAGAAATAAAGAGGAATTACTTGTTTTGGTAGGTGCTGATGGTCACGTGTGTTGAATAGGAGGTCCCATGAGGAGTGTCAGCCTGGTGAATAGTCCCTCTTGGGAAGTACAATAAGTCACCTGGCTGCAGGAAAATGAAAGAGAATTGATACATTTAGGCCTCTTGGTCAAACCTCACTGTAGTCCAGAGAAAATAACTCTGAGCAGACAGACTGACAATAAATATTCTTTAAAAATCACAAAACTGAGCAATTCTCCAGTGTACACTTTAACAACATAAAGCAACCTACTGTCAATATTTGCTCTGCACCTGTCTGCAAACACGAGCTTTTAACATGCTAGAACATGCACAGTCCTGCTGAGCTGCAGGAAGGGGACAAAGCAGCTGAGATGAATCTGCTGGTAATTCAGTGCCCTGGGAATTTCCTCAGATCATATCGAAAGAAAAGGCCAGTGTTTCACAAGAAAAGTCAAATAGTCTGAAAATTTTAGTTAAAACACTTAAAAAAACAAGTAAAACCTTCCTCCTCCCCTATCTTCTCACCTATGTAAATTAAGTATCTCCACAGAAAATAATATAGATCTGGGAAGTTGAAACAAGAAAGAAATGCAAATCACATGAAACTACCTCCACAAAGGGAAAAAAAATCAGTTTACTCATGCCTTTTCCTATAAACACCAGCACAAAGAGAAAGTTCATAGAGCAATACTGATCTAATTCCATTTTAACCTTATGGTCCTTAAACTTGGTCACATCAGCTAGTTTTAAGAGCCTACCAAGCATGATTCTTGCTACCACAGCCCAGACCACCCAAAGCAATTAAATTACAATACCTTTAATATGAATTCATGTGTGGGACTCCCAATCCTATCTTCTGGCTCAACGTTGTACTCCCGAGCCAAAGGCACCGTTGGTTTGTAGAGCCGCCAGTGCTTCTCTCCTTCCAGCTGGAGGATGAACACCTGCAAAAAAACATGAATCCTAATTTTCTGGGGGGCCTAAGGAAGCCCTGCTGCCCCTCACACATCCAGCTCATCAGGTATTTTAATTTATCTTCTGACTCACAAAGTCTGTGGAACCAAGCCAGAACCAGGGACAGAAATACTGGCAGAGGTTGCTTTTCTGACAAATACAGGTTTTCCCCTTCTCTGCTCCCAGCTACTCCCCAGCACAGCAAATACAATTCCTTTCACATTACCTTTTAGATATCTAAATGCAGAAATTAACATTCTAAATTCTTGTACTTGAACTAAAGTCTTGTACTCTAAATAGAGACAACAGAGAGAAGAGTTGTGAAGTATGATCTGTTTTATCCTGAATTTGGAAATCCCTGTTCCTCTCCAGTCACTTAAACTTAGCCATTACTATTAGTACAATTTCAGCAAAAATACATAAGGAAACACTTGCAAATAATTACCCTAAGTTTTCAGTGGAAAAACAGAACTCTTTCTAGAATGTTTATTGTGGGGAAGAGGTGGAAGCACACACAGAGGCAATCCACTGCCAGGAGCCCACAAAGGGTCCCACAGCCAAGGTGGTGTTGTCCTACCTCGACATCATCGTAGTGAGGGGGAAGGCCCTGAGACCCCTGGGGAGTGATGTAAACATTGGAGCCCACCAGAGACCCAAAGTAACACTCCAGCTTCTCCTGAATCTTCCACAGCTCCTCCTATTAAAAAAAAAAAAAAAAAAAAGAAAAAAAGAGATGCTGTTACTACTGAAGAGCTCAGCCAAGCCTGGCTGCCACCAGCCCATCACTGAGGAAGAACGGTGACATCCCCACAGGAATACACAACCTGGGAAGCAGCTTCTCCTCAAGGCAAGCATTGCACTAGCAAAGAAGATCTGCCATGAAAGTAATGGGTAAGCCAAAAACTCTGGTGCCCCAAGAGAACACTGATGTTTGCTCTCTACCCTGTACTTCAGTATACAAAACCAGGCAAAAATGAGGCTAAATAGAGCAGAACAAACCACCCATCATCCCATCTGCATCAAAGAGAGAATAACACAAAGGTTAGACACCTTTTATAAGTGACTCAAATTGCTTGGGAATATTCGAGTACAAGACACGTGACAGGGAAACATCAGGAGATGCCAACAACTGAGATCAGTCAGTGACATTACATGTGGGACTCAGCTGTGTATTTGGGTCCTTATTTGGGCCCCCCTGACAATTAGACTGCCTAAAAAGGGACAAAAAAGGACTGCTTAAATCAAAGTACCTACAAGTATCCAAGTCCTTTACAACAGTGCAGCACCACTGTCTCCTTCCCATACACAATGACTGAGGACACTCAGCTAAAATGGGGTGGTCACTTCCATGGTGCAGTTCAATGTTAATCCATTGGCAAGAATGGTGGAGTGTTCTAGAAGTACTTGACATGTAGTCAAGTACTACTTGATTAAAGGGAAGTGGTACAAAATGCCCTGTTTGCACAAGGAAAAAGTGGGGCAGAAGAGATAATTTAAGCACAGATGTCTAGTCATCAATCACATGCATTTAAAAAGCATACTTAATATTACAGAAAAGCATTATAGCATGAATCACACTTTGTTCTTACTGCAGAGCACTGAAACATGATGGGCAGTGCAGAAGTATAAACTGTGTTTTAATACAGTTCATGTAAAGATTCCAGCAGGTCAGCAATGCCAACCTCCCCTGGGGGGCAGATATAAAGCCATGTCTAGTGCCACTCAGCAAAAGCCACACCACATTACAAAGCAGGCATTAATTACAATGAAACAATCCCACCTTAAATCTCTGAGGTTGATGAAACTGTATTGTTGCCTTTTTCTGGTCAAAATCCTTCTTCAGCTGCATGTAATTCACTCTACCTTCTTTATTTAAAACCTTCTTTTTCCCATTGACACACCTGCAGACATTGACATCTCGCCCGTAGGACAGGCCCTGGCTGCACAGCTCCTTCAAGTGTGACAGCTGGAACAGGGACTGGTAGTAAGCAGCCACCAGGACATCATTCCTCTGAACAAGCAGTGGCTTCTGCTCCCAGTAGTCCCTGAAAAATTCCTCTTCTTCGATGGGAGAGATCAGGCTCCTGAAGAGGCTGTCTGGGCTCTCAAAACTCAGGACTGATGGAGAACCAGCTGTGTCCAACCTGGGCCGTTTGCACTGAGCCTGTGTTTCCTTTCCCAGGTCTGCAATCTTCCCTCCCTTCTTGGGCATCTTCCTGTCCAAGGGGAGAGAAACCCAGAACAATCAGTAAAACACAACCTGAAGAGGTCACAGGCCCAGGGCAGCAGCTCTTGCCTTATCCTGGGGGATATCACAGTACATTGGGAACAGCTGTGGCTGCAGGGGCTCACTAATTGCTCCCAGCTTCGATGGAACCCAATGGATCATTACCAATGCAGGAACCCACCCACACAAAGAACCTGTGGAAAAGTGGACATGTAGCAAGAGCTTCCAAATTATTAAAAAAAAAAAAAAATTAACTCAGCTTTAAGAGATTGAGTGGCAACATGCAGAGGGAGGTGGAGAGAGGGAGCAGGATCAGAAACTTGTAATCTTATTACATTTCCTTCAACAGAAACAGTTTACAAAAGAGGGAACATTGTTAGGCCTTTCTGTTGATGCTATATAATTACTAAATCTACAAGCTTAAAACTTGTAAAATGTACCAGTTTAAAAACCAAAATGTCAAGATTCTGCTTTGATTTCTGCCAAGCTGTCAAACTTTGGTTTATGTAGAATAAAAATAATTCCTTCATACAAGTACAGACATTTAATTTTAAAGCTGAAAGTCATTTACTTTGTTTTTCCACAGTATGTCGTGTAGAATTATGCAAGAATAAAAAAGTCAATTCACAAATGGTTTAGCTGCCAAGTTCTCAGGAATGTTAAGGCATAAATTGAGTTACCAGTAGGTCTAAACCATGTGCAGACAGACTTGCCTTGAGTCTGCTCCAGCATTTCCTCCCCCAGAGCAGCAGTAGAAGCCTGCCTGGGGAGCTGAGCTAAGCATCCTGAGGATGAGCCAGCCCCAACCCTGGAGCAGCACAGCCTGGCAGCCAGCTCTGGGCTGGCCAACCCAAACTGACTCTGGGCACGTCTGAGCCAGTCTGAGAAGCCAACCCATGAGGAGTCAGAACATGCTGATGCTTTCACTTCCGAGTAAAAATGGCACCTTTACTCCCAAAAGCAAATGCTATCAATGTATTGAGTTGCTTTTACTTGCAGTTCCTGGAGCAGCCTGTCCCTCAATAGTAACCTGTGGTCACCCCAGTCCTGCAGCAGGGAACTCACATCACCACCTTCCCAGCAGGATGGACATTCCCAGCAGCAGGAAGCCACTGTTCTACATGAGGCAAGGGAATGCTTAAAAAAATTAAAGACCAAAAATTAGTCCCTGGTTGACAGCAAGATCTGAAGATGCTGCTGGCACTAGGATCTAAAACTGGAGTTCCCCAAATGTCTGGAACACAAATGCAACCAACCCTGAACTGATGGTTTTGAATTCCAGACCTAAAGCCACCATTTCAAACTCTCAGCTCGCTCAGATTCATCTAATGAAGTTAAATTCACACAGGTACTGTTCACAGAACTCTGCTTCATTTACACCACGTGCTTCTCTGTAGTGTTTTGTTATTTATCACAACTGCAAACCAACGACTGGTTTGGGCTGGAAGAGATCACCTGGCACAAACCCGCTGCCATGGGCAGGGACATCTCCCACTCCATCTATTTAGTCAAAGCCTTATTCAACCTGGCCTTGAACACCTCCAGAAGACGGAGCAGCCACAACTTCTCTGGGCAAGCTGTCAGGGCCTCACTACCCTCACTGGAAAAAAATCCTCCCTTATATCTAATCTAAACCTACCCCCTTACAATGCAAAACCATTCATCCTTGTCCCGTTGCTACAGGCCCTGGTAAAAAGTCTTTGTCTCTCTTACAGCAGTTAAGTACTGAAAGGCTGAAAAAATATCCCTGGAGAACCTTCTCTTCTCCGTGCTGAAGCAGCCCAGCCCTCTCAGCCTGTGCTCACAGCAGAGGTGCTGCAGCTCTCTGATCATTTTGGTGGCATCCTCTGGATTCGCTCCAACAGCTCCCGGTCCTTCCCGTGCTGGGGACCCCAGAGCTGGGTGCAGCTCTCCAGGCGGGGTCTCACGGGGCAGGATCCCCTCCCTGCCTCCCTCCCTCAGGCCCCGCTGCTTTGGGTGCAGCCCAGGGCGCCCCCGGCTCCCTGCGCTGCGAGCGAGCTCGGCCGGCTCCGATCCCATTTTTCCCCTCCCCACACCCGCAGCTCCTTCTCGGCAGGGCTGGAGCAAGAGCCGAGCAGCAGAAGGGGCCCGCTCCCGCCTCGCTCGGGGGCAGCTGCTGCCGCCAGTGTCACTCGCACAGGGACACAGCGCGCGTCCCCGCCCGGCCCGGCGGCCGCCGGGACTCGCTCCGCGGGAAGCCGCGGGAATACAGGCGGGCACACGGCGGCTCCGGGGACACGCAGCCCCGCCGCCACCCCTCCCGTTCCTTCCCCTCCCCTTCCCGCAGCCCGCACTCACCCTGCGGGAGGCAGGGAGGAGGGGATGGATCGGGTCGGGCCGGGATGTGCCCGGTGGAAGCGGGGGGCGGTCGCTGCCGCGCTGGGTGTCACGGGAGGAGACGCTTCCGGGCGGCCAGGAGGAAATACGGCGCTGTTCCAGTGTTATTCCCGTGTGTATTTCATCAGGAACGCAACAGTGTCTCCGCTGAAGTTATTCAGAGGATTAAATTTTGCTTCGTACGCACAACAGTGTCTGGGCTTTAGCTGCGCGATCTTTTCCTGGACCAAAATCCTGTTCCAGAGTCCCTCTGAAGCTGCCTCAAAGAAATCTTCAGAATCCTTACCGAGCGCATGAAAATTTCCAGAAGTATTTTTAATTACCTTTACTAAAGAGGCCTGCTAATGGTTTAGTTTGCATTGGCTAATGACATCAGAAAAAGAGGTTAGGTAGGCGTTACTAAAGCTTTATTCTTATGTACTGACAGTTTGGAGAATTATAAAACCTTTAAGAATGAAGTTGTCCGGACTTAGAAGTTTGAATCACCTAAGCTAACTCCCACAGGATGTTTTCTTATTACAGATGGGTGTAGCAGCAGATGTTAAAAATAGCGAGACCACATCCTGCACCTCAGCTGGTCACAGAAATCATGACAAGCTGTTATTTCAGCTCCAAAAATCCACAAAGTACCCTCAGCATAACTGCCTGAGTGCCATCAGGATGAACACTCACCAAGTACGTATTTACATCACGCCTGTGGTGCTTTAACTCGCAGTAAATGCTGTGGGATATAAACCCCACGCATGGGACTGGCTGCAAAACCAGCAGGAATGGGAAATACTCGTGAATACCTTTTTAAAGACTTCCGTGCCGGTCTGCAGAGACAAATTGATTGCAAGTATTTATTACCATACCTGTCAGGAAGTTAACACACACTTCAGAGGGTCATGGGAGCTTAGCCGGCCCTCTAGCACCCCCTCTAGACAAGAAATAATTCGTTAAAATACTGTTTGTTATCTTTTACTATTTATACAAGCAATAGATTTTTTAATGCATAATTTATCCTGATATAATCCCTGTCACTGCACTTAATGCAGATAAAAATTAAAAGATTTGCTGTAAAAGTTAAATGTCATCATAATTTACAAGACCATGTAGTGATAGGACAAGGGGGAATGGCTTCAAACTGAAAGAAGGGAGGATTAGATTGGATATTAGAAAAAAAATTCTTTACTGTGAGTTGGTGAGGCCCTGGCATAGGTTGCCCAGAGAAGGTGTGAATATCCCATCCCTGGAAGTGTTCAGGGTCAGGTCTGAGCATCCTGGTTTAATGAAAGGCATCCCTGCCCAGGGCAGGAGGGTAGAACTGGAAGATCTGCTGTACTCTGGGTGGGGAGAACCCCTGGCCAATGGTTTCATTCACAGCTGAAAGTAACAACAGCTTTCTCCACCAAAAGCAGGCTCTGCAGCTCTCTGGCACCTGTACAGATGTGCCTGGAAGGTAAATGCAGGCAGGAATCTTTTCCTCCACACCTCCACGTGAGGACCAGTTTGTTTCAGCCTACACAGGGCTTGGACATGCTGTGCTGCAGGGCTTCTGCTGCTGCAAATCCTGCAAGGAATTTAGAAAAGGGAACTGATTTTGAGTATTTTCTCCATTGGAGGCTGAGGCTTCACTGTTGGCTACACAACAAATACTTCCTCTTGTAGGGCAGATAAATATGTGAAAACAATGATGTTATACTAGTTCATGTGAAAACTTTAGAAGACACAGTACACATCTGGAGCAACTAGATGGGATCTTCTCAGGCAATCTGGAACATCTGTGCAGGATGCCTCATAATGGCAGTGCAGGAGCAAGGCTGTGATGGTGTATTTTTATATACAGCTACACTATACATCTGCTCAGCTTGACGCCTGGTGTGCTGTTACTCTTGCCTGTGTGTCCTTTGGCTTTGCATTCCCAGCATTGTCATTCCTGGTATGGTTCTGCTTTCCATGACAGGATTTCCTGGAAAAGCATCAAAAGCTGTCTCAGCTCTGATACATTTGTTTGGCAGCGATCTGTCCCGCTCACTCAGTGAGATTTCAGTCACTCAGCAGGCACCGTGTCACCACTTCTCCAGCTCTGGAACTGGGAGCTTGACAAATGCAGCTCTTTGAAAAAGTTAAGAGATGTCACCATGCTCTGAACAAACAAGATGGGAGCAAGAAAATAAGTAAATTGAACAAGAAAAAAAAAAAAGGTAAGTAAATAAAGAAACCAGAGAGTGACTCAGGCTTCCAAATTTATTCCACTTACTTGACCAATAAACTTGACCAAGTATTTACCTTGTGACACTTTTTGTCACCAAATGATCCTTTTGAACTTCAAAAGTTTCATTTTGATCTGACTCTGTAAATATAAACTCAGCTCATTAAATGGCAGACAAACCCAAGGAATTTAGTGGAAAACGCTCCTTATTTGGGAAAGTTACAAAAGTAATCAATTGAAAGTTACAAAAGTAATCAATTGATTCTTTTCTGAAGCTGTGAAAATTTTCTGTATTTATCCTTGAACATCCTTAATTCAGCCTCCTTAGCCTGAACCTAAGGATATTTCCATGCAGGATTCATCTGAGATGGACAGGTTTCCTGTATGTGTCTCTGTTTTGGCACAGCCGTTTCCTTTTATTTCCTGGAACTGTGCTGGGGATCACTGCTGCAAGGGGCAGATGCAGCTTCTCCTCACTGGAACATTCAATCTCAAAAGCCAGAGCGAGAGGGAGGCAGGCAAAACCCCAAGTTCACATGCAACAGAAAGCGGAAGAACCAAAGGCGTGGTTGGTTTGTTCTCTTGACAAAGTTGTCTAAAATCTTTGTCTCAAAGCCTGTGTTTCTAAGCCAAAGAGTTCTGCAGGAAGCAGGGGATTTCAGCAGGTCGAGGTGAGGCAGAGGTGAACTCGTGAAGGACATGGCTCGTGCTGGAGCTGCTGCTCATCCAGCTGGGAAGTGGCTGCAAGTGCACAGGGTCTGGGATATTGTTCCTGTGCTGCCTCAGGGACTGGTGAGCCAGATTCTTCAAACC
Organism: Vidua macroura; assembly: GCF_024509145.1. Classification (NCBI taxonomy): domain Eukaryota; kingdom Metazoa; phylum Chordata; class Aves; order Passeriformes; family Viduidae; genus Vidua; species Vidua macroura. The sequence goes on along the minus strand of NC_071572.1, from coordinate 113,237,620 downwards.
ATGGAGAGTCATGGAGAGCTGACAAGGGTGAAGGGTTTCCTTGAAGTGTTGCTGATGCACAGTCTACAAAGCCCCATCAACCTGGACTCCTGCTGGTTCCTACTGCACTGCTAAGCCATAATTTTTCCCCTGGTTCCCATCCGAGGGCAGAGGCTGCTGAGGTGCACAGGGGTTGCCCATGAAAATTGGAATGCAGAAAGTGAGACTAGGACAGGAGCTATCCCAAAGTGGTTGGTGCCGACTGCCGACCAAAATGGAGCATGGGTCAAGAACAGAGAGGCTGATTCGAGAGGAAGGGTTGGAGTGCAGACAGAAACAGGACAATACCTCAGGTGGGAGCTGCTGTCTGTTCAGGGGGGTGAGCACACAGCTCCTGTGCTACTGCAGTGGAACCTGTGCGTGGGATCACCCCAGTGAAGCTCTGCATAGTCCAGTTGGAAAAGAACCCAGACATGTGAGAGTTTTTCATGAAGAATTTTGCTGCTAACCAGACCAGCCCAGGTTTGATGCAAAAGTCTCTTTTGTAAAATTGTAATCTTTTCTTCTACTGCTGTTGCATTATTTTTGAAGTATGATGCAACCCTCATACACAAAATAAAGTCTAGCTTATAAGCATTTTTGTTCATATGTACAAACCCCAGTAAAAAAAGTTGAACACAATATATATGCTGGGAAATATAACCCTGGAATATGTGTCAATAACATGATTGTTCTGTAAAATAATCCTGCCCACATTTCCCTTCAGAGATCTCTTCCTCTTCAAGCGAGGTGTGTCAGCATTGGAGATGTTGGTTTGACTTGCCCTGGTCTCATTCTCCTCACAGGGCTCTGGGAAGGGACTCAGGTCCATTTCCTCATCTGTGTCATGGTAGCAGCCGTCGAAAGCCATGGCTTGCACTGCGTCCATGCTGTACATTCCTGAAGCCTGGCAACAAAGGAGAGTTACTGTGCATCAGGCAGGAGGCATTGTGGCAAATCATAAATGAATAAAACAAAGATAAAGAAAGCTTTCCCCTCAGTGTTCTCTCTGTGGAGAGCATGTGGAGAACAGGGCTATCCCACAGTATGGCTCTCTGTGGGGCCTGCCCCCTTGAGCGGGACATGAGCAAGGAAATGTCATCAAATACCATCAAACACACTTGTCTGCCTGATTATTGCCAGCTGCTGGCTGGCAATTCGTGCCTCAGCTGCTGAAATAGAAGAATCTAACTCTCTCCTGTAGGTCTGTGTTGGAGTTGTGGGAAATTACTTCAAACATTTGTGGGAGTAAGTTTTTGATGGGGTTATCCAATCATGTGAGCAACATATGCATTCTTTCTGTGCTCTTCCCCTCATGGTATTCCAGCAAATGAGTTTACAGAGGGATATTCTTCAAGCAAAGGTTTTAAGTGAGAGTTTCACAGAAAGCAGATGTTTAACTTGTGACTATTTCTGCTTCAGGCACACTTGTCTAAAAATGACCTTGTCATTCATCTGGTCTTGGGATGAAAAAAGAAATAGGAAACAGGGTGGAATATCATATGAGGGCATGCTGAAGTCTATTTTACAGACAGGAGAAATACCTTGATTGATAGGTATTTGAAAATAGAAGGAAGGTTATATTCCTCTGAGGGGGAAAAAAGGGGGCACTAACCTCTGCCACAAGAAAAGAGAGAGAAAGCACAAATCTTTCAGGATCTCAGAGAGGAGGACACTTTGTCTCCCTTCACCCAGGTGAAAAAAAAAAAGTGAGATACAGAGTGGAGTCAGAGATTATTACTGTTCTGTTATCACAGTGGTGTATCAGGACTACTCTGTGGCTTGTGTGATGCTTTCAGAAGGCAACAAAACACAGAGGGTTGTACCTTGCCCCTTTTTTTGAGTTGTTTTCTCTCTTCAATTGTGGTGAGATAGTTCACTGCTGCATACTCGATGACTGACAGGAAGACAAAAAGGAAGCTGATCCATAAATACACATCCACAGCCTTTATGTAAGACACTTGAGGCATTGAGGCACTTACTCCTGTCATGATGGTGGACATTGTCAGCACTGTAGTTATACCTGCCAGAGAGAAAAGAGAGGTTATCACAGTTCTGGCCAGCTGGTTCTGTTTAGCTCATCACCACTGCTTGGACAGCAGAGCTTTGTGAGGGCATGTGATTGACACCCCCTTTAACTCCCTCACACAGGCTCTGAGAAGTGGAGTGAACCATGAAGGACCCATCACACACAATACTGAGAGCACTAAATCATTTCTCTGCTCAGAATGGTCATTGAGCAGCATAAGGAACGTGTTTCTGTGACAGCTTTGGGCACTGCCACACACAGGTGAAAGCTGTGGTCATTCTTCACTTCCCAGAGCCAGGGCTGCCACTGCGTATTTTCTTGTCCAGGAAAATCACTAGAGAATCACCATTTTCCCTCCCAACCCTTTCTCAAATTGTACTTCTTGAGAAAAAATATCAGCCTCTATGTCTCTGTCATAACTCCACAGCTCTCTAAAAACAAACTAGCATAAAAATGCTACAGCCACTGAAACTAAGAAAAAATTATCGTTTGCCTCAGTGTGACCAAAATTTCACCCTCATCTTTTCAATCCCTGCTCTTACATCAGCTATTCATCTCATTTTGGTTTGCTCCAGCTCAGGAAAAAAAAAAAAAACACCCAACACAGGCTCTGCTTTTAAAGAAATCAGTGTAACTCTGGAAGTGAAAACATCTTGATAGCTGTGAGACAGCACTGTCAGCTGCAGCCCTTCCTCAGTTCTACTCCAGTTCAAGTCCACTGGAATATACAAGAATTTTCCCCCTACGTCTTTAGGTTGAAGGATGAGCTTGAAATACACCATATAAGAGGAAATCAATTTACTTAATGTACATATACTCTAGGCCAAGGAGCTAGGCTTATGTAAACTTTGTTGTTAAGGTTTCCTATAAATTATGTATGATTATGCTAATGAAATGTGCTTTATTCATGGAACTCCTGATGCATAACCTTCATAAAGAACATGATCAGCAAAATCATCTTGACAACATTAAAAATTGCCTGCTAAGAATTAAAAAGTTATTTTTAAAGATGAAGTTAAATTTCTTCTAAATAAAAGGAATTCATAGATGCATTAATAAAAGTAGGTAGGAGGTACCATAATTTGTTTACAGATTAACAAAGAGATTTATATCTCATGTATTAATAGCTTTAGACTGTGCCGATAGGAAGGGACTGAGTGGCTACCATCCTATTTTTTCTAGATTGATACAGTTACAGAGAAAAATGAGGGCTTTTTCTCTTGTCTAAGAAATATGGCAACATACAGTTGGCTTCTGGGACCAGCATCAGTGAGAAGAAAGAACAGGAGCTTCTTTATTTCAACCTGACAGTTGCGGGACTCAGGTGCATTATGGCTGCATTTGATGTCTTAACAAATTCCCATCAGATCTTCAGAGATCCTAATTTTTGAAAAAAATGTACTCACTCCAAGGCCACCAGCATTACATTCACAACAAGGACAGCCTTGGAGTGGCCTCCACTGATTCACCAGTGAGGGAAAAAAAATAAAAACCACTTCTATAAAAACCACTGTAATAGGTCCTCTTCTCCTGAGCAGAGGTGTTCAGAACTTACTTTTTGGCTTCCACAGAAGACTGTGTGCCTTGCACAGCAAAGACACCACAGCAAACATTTCTAAGGTGTCCCACAATGAAAGGCTTTGCCACACAGGCAACTGTTTCCAAGTTGGTAGGAAGATAACGAATGTTTCCTGAGAAAAAGAAGAGCTGCAGAGCTTTTCCATAGATTGGGCTACACCTAATGACCCATGGATTTGGGGAGGGATCTGACTGCCTGTTCCTACCTGTTACTTTGCTAGGAAGAAGGAAGGAAAACCCAGGTTTTGCAATTAAGTAAAAATCTATCAGGAAATCTGCAGAATCATCCCTTTTTGCTTTTGTGGTGTGCGAGCTGTTTCCAAAAATAGCAAAGCCAGTCTGAACAAACATCCCCTTTCCAAATGTAGGTAATGACAACAGAGGCAATAACAGTGTTGTTCAGGCAATTATTTTTGCTCATGTACTGTGTAAATAAGCTAAGGTAACTGCAAATCCTCCCCTCTCGATTCTATCTTTCCCAAAGAATATACAGCAAAGATTTACCTAATGACACCCTGGCAGGAACAGCTCTTCTGTCAATCCAAAAGGAAACCCAAGACAGCATCACCATCAGCATGGCTGGGAAATAGGATTGTAGCACAAAAAAGAAAATATGTCTGCGGAGTGCGAAGTTGATAAAAAGTCGGTTGTACCAACCTATTGGGGAAAAAAAGGGAGAGGAACAGGTTGGGGGGAGAAGAGAGCTGTGTTACTTGAGAGCTCAGTTTGCTGGCCTCTCCTTCTGGCAGGAGTGGTGTATCCACAGCAGGAGCAGTAAATGCCTCAGAAACCTTGCCAGCACCTTAGTTTTACACAGTGTTTTACAAACTGCCCATCCTCCCTCATTTATGGGAGCATGTCAAAAATACTCTGTTATAACTGACGTTGGGAAATTGAAAAAAATCAAATAGACTTGAAGTCAAACTGCCAGGAGAATGCAGACAGGATACAATTGTCCAGTGATGCCAACAACCTGCCTTCCCTGAATTACCCGATAAGAAGCAGCCCTTCCTTCCTGGCTTTTTTTTTGGTGGGAGCCACCTGCCTGCCGGCCCAGCGCTCACTTTAGAGGACAGGGTGCCATCTAGTGAATTCTGGGGCGTGCTCTGCCTGTGCAGCACTGCATTCGTGCTGTACCTCCTGCCACGGCAGGGAAACCAGGTTACAGGGAGGTAAAAAGGCAGAAGTGGGTGGCTGCACAGCATCTGCCTGTCCAGGACAGACAGAGGCATCCGTGAGCCTGTGCTGGAGCAGTCCTGCCATCACATCGAGTGACTCTATAAAGAAGAACATATCAAAATGAACCTCAAATAATATTAAATGTTCTATTGTGTTTTCAGTTGTGGATAAGGTTTTTTGCTTTAAAGATTATTGTCTTTAAAATGGATTTAAATGGTTGCTCCTCTGGAGGTCTGGGAACTCCAAAAGCCTAAACACCACAGGTGTTGTTCACTGAGATTCACAGGAAAGGACATGCAGAACCTGAAATGCAGAAAGCTGCTTTGTGGGAATGATGACTCTCAGAGTGGTGCTGTTTGTTCTCCACTATCATTTACTTGGAGGGTAAATTTGCTTCCAACAAGAAACAAGAAAACAAGAGAAAGTAGAACCTCCTGAACAAAACAAAACCTCAAAGCCAAGTGTAAGCTCACAAAGGACAACATTCTGATTAGCAGATATGCTACAAGCATTATTCAGGTACTTCCCAGTGGTCCCTGGGACTTAAAAAAAAGTCTTTGCTTTCACCTTTATGTTGCTGTATAAGCTCACCATCAGAACCTCTGCATGTTAAGTGTAAAGTTACACTCTGCAAAGTCAAAGGTGCTGTGAGGTGCTGCAAAGCCCGGGGTGCAGGGGCTTTGTGAGGGTGCCCCGCTGTGCACAAGGCTCTATTTTCTTGCCTTGAGTGTTTTTTGATGAGAATAACAAGGCAGAAAGAAGCCAGCTGAGCTCCTGGAACCCAGTCTGGTGGAAAATATCCCAGTCTCCTTCTGGCAACAAGGACAAATTTGATGTAGCTCTCAGCAAGGCACAGTTACCATAGCAGGTATCCACATGACAGTAGCTCTTGAAAGATGGAGCTCTGTTCTTAGCTCATACAGGAGCAGGAGATAAGGGTGAAGAACCTTATCAAGCTGTGAATTCCTCACTGCTCTGCATCATAAGTTAAACTGGGATTCCTGCATTCAGTAGCAGCCACCACAAATTTGAAGGGCCCTCTTTTGAAAGCGAAAATAACCTGTAAATAAAATACACCAAATAATTCTGTCTGCTGCTTTCCTTAAATGTCTTTTTTCCAAAGAGTTGTGCACTTCATCATAATAAATGGAGTCATTTCTCTCTTATTCATCTGTTTTGATATAAAGGGCAATAACCAAACTGAAATGAATTTACTCAGACTGTAAAGTACAATAGCAAGAGTGCTATTTCCTTTGGTTAAAAACATATGGTTAGACTACTTACATAGAGAAGTGTTTCAAAATTTATAATTTCATGTAGAATACAAGGAAAATAAACTCCACCCTCCATGAAATCAAGACTACAATTAACTCCTAAAGCCTTGTGCAATTTGCCAGAAAGTATAGAGCAATATCTACAGGGAGAAATAAAAACCTGTCTGGGGAAGATCAACCTGAATTTAAACTACATTGCACTGACATAAAGGGATTTTTTCCCTGCAACTTTATGTATAAAAAAGGAAAATTAAGCAAATCATGAATTAGACCTGAATAGGTAAGAAATAGTCTCATTTGAAAATCCTCCTGCTAGCAGACTTTTAGTGATGTTACACAGCTTCAAAAGTGAGGATATTTTAGCCAATAAATCACACTTGAATTCCCCTTGTCTGCTTTCTACTATCTGACCCTTTAGGATTTCCATTTTCAAGCTTTTCTGTATAGCCAGGACATAAGGATTCCTGTAATTTCAATACTCCAATGGCTTTCAGGGAAGCACCATGATTTTGCAAGAGCTCATAACAGCACATTTTTGGTGGTTGTGCATTTTTTCCAGGTTCTTAATGCCAGATATGAAGTTACAAGTATTATTATGGCCTTTTTTTTCCCTAAAATGAAGTTTTATATTGGTAGTGCAAAGAGAACCAAGGCCCCAGACTAACAAGACCTCATTTTAACTGATCTCTCAGCAGCCACTGTCACTTATTAGCAAAGAATTTGAAAGACATTCTGCATTATTTTATCCTGTGCTTCTCTCTTTGGAGGAGAGGGGCTTACTATACCAGTACTGCTGTAAAAAGCAAGTCCACTGGAAGCACTGAATTCCTCAATGAAGAACTGGGAGAGGGAGATGTGCTCATCTGTGCTCAAGGATTTGTTGCCATGTTTCCAGTACAACATCAGATCATCTTCATTGTATGCATCTGTGAGAGAGCAGAAACTGAAGTTATAAAGTTGCTGAAGTTAATCACTTCCTCTTTCCTTTCTTAGGGAGAGGAGACCACTCAACCAATCTGGGAAAACACCAAAGAGACATTTTTTCACACCAATTTGTCAGTTGGCATGGAAGAAGTTTGCAAAGACCATGTTCCATCTTGTTCCAAGTGCAGCCCAGCCTTGTGCCCTGACAGCAACTTACAACTGAGGCAGGGGTGAAAAAGCAGATGCTTCATAGTGACACAAGCACTCATTTTCATTCTTCCAACAAGTCAAATATTGACATTTTATTTTACTTTTAATCTGCACTTTTTTTTTTTCCTCTGAGAAAAAAACCTCGTGCTTTTTGAGGGATTTTTAGATTTAGGCCTTGGAATAAATACCCAGTGGGAATAAAGCAGAGTGCATAATGGTTTTTCCATCTTCCCAAAGCTCACTGAGGTCTGGAAAGATCCCAAATTGTTTACAGTTCAATATGTACACGCTGAAGGGTTCAGGTCACACATCAAAGTAAGTGAAAGAGGTATTATGCACAAGATGGGGTGCTGATAAGAATGCACATGTGAAGAACAATTAGGAATTAAACTTACAGCTTTCCAGTTCTAAAGAACAGTTCTGTGTGTCCAGAGGAAACCTACTGAAATCCATGAAGCACATAGCAGAAACTGTTATTCTGCAGAAAAGAAGAGAAAAACAGAAATAAAATGAAAAATTTCATACTTCCTTAGCTGCGCACACATCTTAGTACTAATCTGCTGTTTAGAACCCTATTGATTGAGGTTTTCTGCCCTTTTAAAAGCTTGTAAAATGGCTTCAAGGTGGTGAAATAAAGTTAAATTGGTAAGAGATCATCTTTAAAAAAAAAAAAAACATAAATAGTCTTTATTATTAAATACATTACCTTTGATTTTTAAACCCTATATTTGGCCTGATCCTTCTTTAGCCTTTCACACATTTTAGTCTGAAGGTTTACACTTACAAAGATTAACAAAGGGAATTCACATTTCTTGACTTGATTTCTCATAGACTGAAGTAGATAATATTACAGATTAGAGCAAATAGTATTCCAAGTGTTGTTTTCCCAGCTGGAATGATTATAATATCTAATTGTAAAAAGAGATTAGCTGCAATTTCTGGAAGCTTACTCTCCTCTTAAATGAAATGTTTTATATTGTAAAAAGCTTAAGGAAATCTAGGCAAAGCCTGTTGACATTCCACCTGTTTTTTCCCATATATTTAGAGGACAATTATCCCTTTGTATTTAATAAAGAACAAAAAAAAATTGAACTTGCTAGGGCCAGCAACTTAAATATGGTAAACATTGCCAAATTTTCCTTTCCTATCACAGCTTGCATGTCATTTGATGTTCATTAGTTCAATTTTTTCAGTTTTGCCCAAATGGAATCCTACAGGAATTTCAGTGAAGGTTATATATGTGCCCTTTGAAAACCTGTGCCCAGAAACCACACTGTAGCTGAATCTTTACAAATATAAGACTTTACTGGCTTGAAATTAGATCCTAAGAGTGGGACATGCATAGGACTTCCAACTATGGATGTTGTTTCCATCCTTCAGCTATTGACTAAAGGACCAGGGGAACAAGGAGAAAAGAAAGACTATTTTAGCAACAGATGTGGATTTTGGTTTCACTTTGCTTCATTAAAATCCTGGATGCCAGGCACTAAAGAAAAACTGTGACATATGCAGATTTATTGCATGCAAGTATTTGGAATATAATTTACTTACTACATGTAAAACTGGCAATACAAAAAAAGGGTGTTTTAAGGCACATCTAAGGAACATTTCCTGCTTCTCACTTGGAGAATCACTGATATAAGCCTTAGTGGAGGGGTATAGTTCCTCTGATCCCTCCTTCTCAAGAATTATGGAAATTAATACAGCAATAAAAAGCACACTTCACCTCATTGTTCCTTACTGTCAGTGTGACTCTTGAACATACACTACTTTAAAGTGGTGCACAGTTGTTGTTGTGAGGATTTCTGCACGTCCTCATGACAGAGAAGATAAATTCATTAATTGTTGCAACAATTATTACACAGCCACCATCTCAAATGCTTCCATAAATCTTCAAACTGTCCAGATTGGATGAAATATCACTTCTGTGCTCAAAGCTAATTAGTACCAAACTGAATTTCTGCAACACACAGGCCTCAGGCTCCTTACCCTAGGGGGAAAATTGCTCCATTAAAACTATTTCTGCCACATCATGCAAATCTCCTTCATAAAGCAAAGCAATAACAGGAAAGGGAGACACATTAATGACCTTGCTATTCCAGTTCTGGAATTGCTGTTTCACTTTCCAGTTCCTTTTAGTCCCACAACACTGGTGGTATCAGCACCAAAAATCTGCTCTCTGTGCCTATCTAGAGCCCTGGTTTGTATCACTGGCATGTTAACTGGTAAGCCAGGGTGAAAATAGCTGAGACAGTTTTAAAAGACTCAAGAAAAAGAATAAAACAACCAAACCCATGTTTTTTTCTTTGTTAATAATTTTGGGTTTTACTGTATTCAGTAGTAATACTGCTAGAGCAAGGCAAGGAACTAACTCTTGATAACTCACTCAACAGGAAACAATATCTGAATGATAGAAAAAATACGTTTTCAATCTTCAATTTATTTTCCCCACTGGCACACCAGTTTGCCACTATGTGCTGCCAGGGGACTAATGGCAGCCCAGTATGAGAATGTTACCTGCAAGTATTTCCAGTCAACTCAATTACAGCCAATACATGACAATTGCAGTCATGGATTTTCTTAGGGAAGGGTATTTCCTCACCTCAGACTGAAGAGGACGTTGCCATCGGGGTACACTCGGAGCATGATGTTTTCCACAGTTGTATCGTGGATGAAAGATCTTTTGGAGTGCACAAAAAACACATCAGGCACCCAGATCTTTTTTATCAGCCGTCCATCAAAAGTCATGCTTTTGTTTTTGTTGCTACGGAATGAGAGTCTCTCATCCTTCCAGTAGTGTCTGAGGTATAAAGTCATTGTGAAGTCCTTTTTTCATTAAAAATAAAAGAAGACAATACTTGTTTTAGACATGTGCAGTAGAAAACACTACAAATTAATCAATTCAATGCAAAGGATCAATTTCTTCTCTGCACATTATCTGAAAGATCCTTAATGAGAGGAACCAAGCACCACTCAATGAGTTTGAATTTGAATATTGGTGAGATTCTGGTTGTTAGTCTTGTCCCTGGTATCGGAGGCTAAAGTTTTATCCTTAGATAAAACTTCTACATATTTCAGTGGTCTTCTGGATTGGGCCAGCTGTGCAGTGATAAAGAAGCTTTAAAACCAGACAAGGGTAAATGGAAAAAATGTTTCCTCTGGAAATCTTCACAACCTTTTCCAAGAATGGACTGTGGTTCCTTTAAGGTTCCTTTACAAAGAGATCAATTGGAGCATGGGCACTAAGTCAATTTTTTAAATCCACAAATCTGTTCATTTTGTACAAATATTGTACAGGGGATAAATTAATGCATTTATTACTTAAATGCATCATAAAGAAACAAATCAATGAATATCATAAGAGTAAGCAGTTAGATTTTACAATAATTACAATAACTACACTATTCGTTTAACATAAAACGTTATTACAAGTATTTTATGATCCTATTTAGAGAAACATCACGACTGCACATGTGGGAAGAGATGGAGAGGATGCTGCAAAGCCAGTGTGAGCTTCTGCACAGCCTGACTGCTCTGTGTTCACCTATACAAATTTTGTATTATTAGGCAGACACCATTTATCTCAGTAGAACAATTGCTTCTGGTAAGCATACTGTGAAAAGAGTTAGATCTTCCCCTGTAATATGATTTTATGGCCCTGTAATACGATTTTATTATTTGAGTAGGTTTGTAAAGGAGTGCAGGAGTTCATACTGACAATATTAGTGACAATTTGGGCTGAAGAATGAACAGCCTGCATTCCAGTACCACAGGCCCTAATTGCAGTGTCTCCTTCCCAGGACCATTTCTGGAACTGGTGTTTCTCTTTCCATTTGTTATGATCACAGCTCCACCCATGCCACAATTATGGAATATTCAGATTTGCATAGGCAAAAGAAGCAAAGGACATGAAGCCTCATCATGCAATGTGCGGAGTACTGAGAATTCCTGTGGAAGCCCAGGGTGTTTACTGAATAGTTGGAGTTTTCAAACCAGAGCACTGCTCACTCTGAGCTGTTCCTCTGGCCCAGGGAGAAATTCAACACTTACTAGTTTAAATACATGCTTCAAGGCAAGGATGTGCTCTTCAGGGCTTGCTTTCTTTAACTACATTATTCTGTGTCATCCATCTGGATGTTTCTGAACCCCCTGTATTTTTACTGAAACCCTTTATTCCAGTTCTACTCACCATGTCAACCTCAGATATGCTGTCAATGCTCTCCACCTGCACATCAATGCCCACAGGTATTGGTGACCCTGCATGGGAACAGAAAGAGGCATGAGGAGCAACAATCCCAATTTTTAAAGGGAAGACTGCAACACTAGCAGGATACAGAGAGTGCTCTATCCCAGCATTTACTGCAGTCTCTCCACCTTAAAACACTGAATGGCAACTACTATGAAAACATGTTGGTGGTAACAATGAATAGCATAAAAGAAAACGAAACCTATGACCAGGAGAAATACAGTGAACAATTCTAAAGTGAATTGAATAAAAAGGGAACTGTTACAATTAAATTTGTTCCTGATTAGGTAGAAATGTAAGAACTGTGAAGGCAACAAAGTATAAAACCTGATGCTAAGCAGTTGTGAAAATAAGCACAAGGTGTTCAGTGCTCTTTTTGCAGGCAGACCAGCTGGTTTTGGCACAGCAGTTTGGCCAGCAGTGGCAGTGTCCTTGTGATGCCACAGCTAATGAACCCCTTGGAGTGTAATTCAGAACCACCACAGGAAAAAGCTGAGTAAATACACAGAATACATCGAATATTGCAAAGCTTTCTTACCACTTCCAATGCTTATTCACAAACAGCATACTTATTATGACTCTTATTATCTTTAGTTAGTGAATTGTTTAAGGTTTGGTATAGATGTTCATGAAAAAGCATTGCTTGCTCACTGCCTCACAAGGGAGAAGCTGTACACACACACATCATGTTCTGTCACTGTGTTGTGTAGTTACTGAGTGCATTTTTAGGATGAAGTTACTCCAAATCAATTAAAAATTACAGCCAAATATGAAATTTCCACTCTTTTCAGTGTGAAATATCTAGAATGAAGGATCTAGTTCTACATGGGTTATGTCATTCCTCTAACTGATTAATCACTTCCTTACAGGGGAGGAAGAGAGGAGCATGCATATATGCATATACACACCAGGACCTCAAGAATATTCTGCTTTTGGCATGAAAATCAGTAGTAATTATTGTACGTGGGATTCCAATCATTTTTGTAAAAAGTCAGCTAAAATATTTTTAAAGTACACATTCCAAATAACCAGTTAAAAATATGAATACAAGGAAGTCTGAACAGCAATAGCTTTTCTAACTTGTTTTTTTCTTTTCCTTTTAGCCCTGTCAAGTCAAAATAGTCCAGAAATATCACTCTTGTAATAACCAGCCACAATATTGTGTCCCTTTTTGGAATTATCCTTAAAATAGCAGCCTTCAAGGATTACACAGCTGCCTCCAGTTCTTACCAGTAAAGATCTTGAACTATTTTAGAGGTATTTTTAAATCTGGCTCTGTAATCTCTTGATTTTACTTGTCTTTTTTTTAATGGGGAGTCTGTCCCTGCACAGAACAGATGAAGATGCATTGTGCATGAGAAAGCAAGGTGAGATGTGCTCAGACTTAGCAGGGCACACCAGAAGATATTTAGGCACTGACAAGAACTGGGCTCTTTGGCTCAGAAAACGTGTCTCTCTCTGAGAGGAATGCCTCCCTCAGCCTCTTGGCCAAAGCCCAAAATAAGATTCAGGACTCTGGAGAGCAAAGTTTGTTAGTAAAACACCAGGCAGCACTTGGGAAAATGCTGCTTCTTCTGGAGAATAGAGCCAGCAAAAGACAGCTGCTCCAGAGGCTGATGCACAAGAGTACCAATGAATATATTCAGCCAGACTCCATACAAAACAACAGAAGCTTTTATACCTCTCCTAAACTAGTTTTGCCCACTTCTTGCTTTGTCCTGATCACAATACACAGTTTACTTACACTACATACCAACTCGTAGCAAACACTGGTACAAAAGTGCCTGCTTGTAATCTGAGTCATCTTTTCTGTATTCCACAGAAATCTTGTGAACTAAAAACAGGTTTAGCCAAAGTAGAGGTCATTGTGGAACTTATACCTGATGTGAGCATCGTTCACAAAAGGCAATCACGCATCATTTAAATGCAAACAACAATTTATGTTTAATTATGTGGGTGGGACAGGAGGAGAGGGGGAGCAGCTCTCAATGTCAAGAAAGGTTTTACCAGTTCCTGAGTCAAGGACAAGTTTAAAGCAAATAAAGTTAAATGTCTCCCATCAGCATTCTTCAGGCAAACAAGGAGCTACACACAAATCATATCCCAGAATCACACATCTGATTTTCTAAGCCATGTCTCATGTGTAATGAGCAAAAGGCTTTTCGTAGTGACTGCTGCTCCAAGTGTGATGATAGCAGTTCTAGTATTTTTTGGAATTTCAAAAATTACAGACAATTTCTTACCCAAACAAACATTATTCCAGTGTGGGCAAAATTTTCATCAACAATTCAGCTCCTCTGGGCAGATACAAAGGAACTGATCACAGAACTAGAAATCAGTGGCAGCTTATGATTATGTTGGTTGCATGAACCAAACCAAAGTGCCACTTAACCATAAATACACACAGGGACACTTAATTCTTTGAAAGGACAGCTTGTACTGCACTAGGAACTACTGTGAAAACATGTTGGTGGTGACAATGAATAGCATAAAAGAAATCAAAACATATGACCAGGAGAAATACAGTGAACAATTCTAAAGTGAATTGAATAAAAAGGGAACTGTTACAATTAAATTTGTTCCTGATTAGGTAGAAATGTAAGAACTGTGAAACAGACTGCTTGAGAAGTGATTCCTCTTCTCTGTCTGAAGAAAGACAAAGACCTTACTCATGATGCTTAGTGAGGAAACACTGTCCAGTCTAGCATTCACCATAAAGAATTATAAAAGCACATCCCCTACCCCAGCCCTGATCCGTTACTAACAGATCAGAGCAGCTGCAAATATTTCCTTCCTATTCTGACTCTACTTTGGCAACAAATGTAAATAGATAATAAAGGCAGTAAACACTGCACATATATGCAGCCCTGATCACTGTGCTGTTCACTTTTCTAATCTGGAGCACTTCTATATCGTTGTCACTAACACAACCAACAAGAGACCTATTGGCCTCAGTCTGGTCTAATCCTTCATGGTTTTTGGGAACGTTTCTCTGTGTGATTAAAAATCAACTCCACTAGAAACAAGAAAAATTAGCTATTGGGAACAGGCTGCTAGGAACTTTAATTTCTTCATCCCTTAGATTTGTTTTGTCACAAGAGGATGTTTTTATAAAAAAACATAATTACAGTAAGATTTGAAAAGGTTCCTAAACCAGCCAAAATAGGAAAGCAATTCATCTACCTCTGTGTCTGCACCACAGCTTTCTCCCTGCTAGATTGAGAATTTCAATCTCTGGCTGACCACCAGACAACAGCATCAAATTCACTTTAAAAAAAAAAGCAACCAGAGCAAAGCTGTGGTTTTTATTTCCCAGTTTGACAAAACTGGGGATGGCAGAGAGGATTTTGTTATTAAATTGAGCAGCTTCAGTTGCTTCTGAAGGGTCACTACAAATCATTATTTTAGAGGGATTAGTGATTTTCACAATGGAGGCTCCACAGATTTTCAGGATAATTACTCCTCAGCAGAAAAAAAGAGCATTGTTTTCAGACAGGTTTAACTTCATGCAAGCCATTTCCAGTCTTTCATTTTAAAGGTTTAAGCACAGCAAAAGAATTCCTTGATGAGCATGGAATTTTATTAATAGACAGTACATCAGGCAAATTCTGTAATACCCTTTCTAGAATGGATATTATGTAAAAAGGCTATCCTTTTAGCATTTTTAGGATCAATTTCCACAGTAATAATGACTGGTTTAGTGAATGCTATAATATCTTTATAATAGCCAGACCTTTGGGCATGAAACAGATTGCACCTGAAGATCTTTGGGATAAATGTTGAATTTAGAAACAACTGTACCCAGTTGGCTTTGTAAGAGTATATGCTGGAAAAAAAAGGAAGATCTAGAGAAAACTGTCAGTAGGAGTTAGAGACCAGGGGAAAATTAAGATCTGTAGGTGGACTTTGTTCTAAAAAAGAGGAAGAAAAGTGGATAGAAATGTAAACAAGCTCAAGGGAGGTGAAGCTTTGTGGATTTATTTACTTTCTCTTGGCAATGACAGGAACAGGAGAATTACTGGCAACAGTATTTTATTTTTGTTACTACTGCGTTTCTTTCTCATTTATGTAAGAAACAAAGGTGGTCTGGTATGAGCAGTAACCAGCTCTTGGAATGGAAGATTTAGCAATACAAAAGAAAAAAATCCAGAGGAAGACTATTAGAAGTCTTGCAAATAATCAATATATTTCCCCTCCCCTCCTGTCCTGGACCCTCAGCTACTCCTTCCAGTAAGAGGTGATAAAAAGCCATTCCATTTTCACCCATGTGAGTCTTCACCACAGGGAGAAGACATTTCTCATCTTTCAGGGAGAGCTGTGGTGCAAAAAAAGAAAAAAATTTGATGGCAAAGAGCTGTTAGAATTGCAGCAATTTTGAAGATACACTGGGCCATATTTTCCTTCCTTCCCTCCCCCAACTTTTACCTTCATATGAATGAAAATGTTACTAATTTATTTTGAAGAGGGAGGAAGCATAAAGAGGGAGTGATAGAATGGGATTTCCGATCCTCTGAAAATTCAGAATGAAGATTATGTTTAATTGCAGATTGAGATGCAAATTTTCAGGAAAGACTGCTACCTCTTCACCAGCTAAATGCTGCTAAATTATTTTCATCATTTCTAATACTTGCTTATCATCTTCTATATTGGTTGAAAAAGAAGAGAGCATCAATTTTAAAACTTTAACTAACACACTTGTAGTGTGGGAAACTACAGGTCCTTAAGACACAATGTAAAAGAAAAACCAGTATATAAACATATACATACACACACATGCATACACCACCATGTGTTATTTCAACCAGTACTTTGAAATAAGATAGTTCAGGAAATACAAGGATATAGATAAATAGATGTATAATAGGGGAAAAAAATAGATTTAAAGCATTTCTAAGGATTTGCTCTAAGACCTCTCTCAACATGGAATTTTGGCTGCTATGGCAGCCTGCATTGTGGCACTCAGATCTGAGCTTTACAAGTCAGGATATGCTGAGAAGAGTTGTTCATTGTCTTTGCTCACCCTTTCTTGCTGAGCTGGGGATAATCATTCCAAGAAGTGCTGGCAGCATAATTTCATTTCTTACTTTTTCTCCACTCCCAGTTTAAGCTGCCTTCTCACTTCCAAACCAAACAGGACCATGACATTACACAGAAGGCAACAATCAAACAACAACCACAACAAAAAATTTAAGAAAGGAAAAAAAACCACTACCAACTTCCATCAACAACTCAAGAGCCTGGCTTAGGGAGTAAATACTATACAACAATGTCAAGTTTAGATTTTTAAAGTTTGGGTGTACTGAAATGTTGGTTTGCCTCACTTAATCTCACTGTATAATGAACTGCAAAGTAACATTTTTAAAGAGTAGGATCAGCTTGCCAGCAGTGGTTGGTTTGCTTCATCTCAGTGCCCTATGTTTCTCTGGCTTTGATCTCAAATCTGCTAATAAACAGACAATGTCAGGACTAAATTTTAAAATTTAGAGTCAGAGAGTCAAATTCTGATTGTGCAGCTGCAATGGCACTGCAAGCAACAGAAGAATGCCAAAATACACTCATGAATGGCAGCAGAGTTGTGTTCATTTGGTCAAAAATGGATCTCTCAGCTCCACAATTATTTCCAGTAACACTGCAGCCAGTAGCATCAGTGTCCAACAGTTCTACATTTATTTCCCCCACGTTTTTCCCTGTGCATGTTTGCTCAGTTTACAAATCAAATTCAGCATGTGCTCCCTCTCTTTTTCCTTTGTATAGCTTAACTGTAGGTACTAAAAATTCTGGGTCCTGTGGTCTGCTCATTTACCTTGCATGTGTGGGGCTAAGTGAAATCAAACAAGGCAGACTTAGATTTGAGTTCCCTGAACTGAGGACTCTCCAACAGCATGAATTTTCCTGCAAACTTTTCTCCTAAAATGGCGCAAAGGGTGATTGTCCTTCTCAGGCAAAGGGGCACAGTGGAGCCAGATTAACAAAATCTGTCATTCCAACTCCCTGACATACCCAGAAAATCACAATGGTGTATAGGAGAGGGGAAAAAACCCATCCCTCTTCTACAGGTAAAGAATAAATACTTGTTTTTCATCCAGCTCTCCTGATCTTTTTTTTTTTTTTTTTGGATTGTTGCAAAGTGATGCATTGTGCTGAGCTGAATAAATCATGTGATGTGGCCTGTGACAGGTACAAGCCCTTCATGAGTCACAGTACAGAGCTGCTTCATTAAATTTGATGGAAACAAACCCAACATTTCACCTCACCTGAGGTAACTGCACAAAGCCACAGTGCTGTAAGTCTCAGTGCAGTTCAGGGTTATGTTGTAACTGCTGTGGCAATGACTGCAGCAATGATATCTCTAATTTCTCCCTCTCCTCTAGGTAAGTTTCCTCCTGCTGCTCACTTAATCATCACTGTTCTTCAGAGAAAGTCACACCACATGTCTGCTATCATAAAATAATCCTAAGGATGTTATTAAAATTCATGTTTCAGTAGAGAAATTTGTCCACTGATGAGGTCAAAATTGTGTGTTAAACCTCTGCTACTGCCTTATGAATGCCAAACCACTCCTTACTACTGCAACACCACTGAAATCAATGGTAAAACAGGAACTCTGGAGTATAAATTTGGTATTGACACTCATTTCACTGTGAATATTTTCACTCTGTGCTATAGAAATGTCAGTGGATCTGTTTTTGAGAGAGATTCACATTCCACGTATTAAGAGAGTTCTGAATATTTGGAAGTGTGTGAAGAAAAAGGTGCTTCCCATGCCACTGTGGCATGTGGGTGACAGAGGAGAAGCAGAGCTGAGGCACTCATCAGCTGAAAGCTATTTCTGAAAGACAGGAGTGCAGCTGAAATCACAGCCAGGGCAACGTGATGAGTGAGAGGCCTGTGCAGTGAAGTCAGGGGAAAAACTACAGCTGGCTTCAAGAGGAACTGAATGGGCTCTGTGATGAATCATCTACAAAAAAAAAAGGACAAGGAGAAAAATCCTGGGTGTGAAAAATCCTCACTGCCTGTGGAAAATTAACAACTGCCAGATCACAGGGTATGTTCTCAATGCTGCTTTTATGTACATCACCAATACTCTTTTCTGGCAGGATCCAGTGATAAAGGACATCCCAAAGCACTGTTTGCTTTCATGGAAATGCTACCTCCTTTCTGAAGTGACATTCTCAAAAATTTAAATTCCCTGTGAGGTAACAAGAAGATGTCCAGATTAATAGATACTAGACAAGACAGGTATTAGGCAGGAGGAGGTAATCTGAATTTCTGTTGCCAAGAAACAGACTGTATCTCAACTATTGCTCAAAAACAGGCAAGGTTTTTGCTGTCTGACATGACATCATTTCTATGGTAACAAGAAACCCTTTCCCATTCTCCCATTGCATCCAAGGATGCTTTCCTTACCCATTCTCCCTCTTGGCACGATCAGCAGGCCCCAGATCCCAGCAGCTGGTGTCAACAAGAGCAGCTCCCCAGACCTCAGCTTGCCTCCCAAATCTGTGTTTGTCTACACAACTGATTATTGGTCCTCATAGATTTTATTTTGGCCTCATAATCCAGAGCAGTTCAGTCTAATTTTCATGAATCATGACAAGGGAACTGGTGACGCAAAGGCTCAGACAAAGCTTATTAGTGGGGCAGCTTTCTCATTTTCCCTTCCATGAAGGAGAGTCAAAATTGAATCCAAATTGTGAACATCCCATTGAATACTCTCTTGATCCAGATGCAATTTAGTTAAATGAACAAATAATCATCATAGTGCCCAACAAGACAGAAACAACATCATAATAACCTGTGGGTAGTTTTTTGTTGGCTTTTTTTTTTTTTAATTTTGTACACAGCAACAGATTTAGGAACTGATGGATCATTTCAATCTCTCAAAACAAATCTGATGACTAAGTAATTTGCTAATTGCTACTACTAGACTGTGCAGTTTACAGGGATACCTTAATCACTGCTCTCAAAGAACCTTATTCTAATACTATTTTTTACTTAGTTCTGTAAAGCAGACAATTTGAACAGTTTCTCCTATTGATACACTAAACACAGAGAAGCCCCTTGTCTTTGATTATTTCTGTATTTCTTCTTTATTTCCTGAAGTACAACAACTGAGCTGTGCTGCCATTAAGTCTGCCATTCCATTTGAAATGACAAAGTTCAAGTAAACTTCCAGAGAGAGGATAAAGTCTTACCCAGTACAGTGCAGGCATGTGCTGCTTACCTCCAAATCCAGGTCTCAGTGCAAAGTCATGGTCCTCTATGTGAAGAAGCTGCTCAGATTTGAGTGGTCGAACCTTTGTGCTGTCAAGTTTCCTCATTTTAATTTCTCGTTTGCTATGTTAAAAAAAAAAAAAAAAAAAAAGTGAGAAATTTAATTTATTTCTTCTGCCCTGACATTCACAGTGCTAGTCAAATGAAATAGGGACCTGGGAATACTGGACAGTTGAATCTGGAATGTTAAGGGTAACAACTGTGCTAATAAAGCTGGAGAAAGATATATTGGGAAGGGTTGGGAAATGAGGTATGAGGGTGCCCAGGTCCATGAAGAACACCAATTATTTATAAGAAGTCCCAGGAAGAACTACTAGATCCTCTTCTCCTCAGAGATTGTAGTTATCATAACACAAGAGAATAAAGCTGTTTGAAGTTATTATTCACATAAACACTTGCAAATCAAACTTGGAAATAAAATATCCATGGTTTAGCTACTTCATATATTATCCATATGATGATTATTCCTTTTATTATAAATGTGACTTTTTTCCTAGGAGCTCAAATAAGTCAACAATTTTTTTAGAAGGACTGAGAAAGGATGATCCTGGATCTAGGGACTTGCAGGGAGACTGGCTTTAAGTGGAAAGAGAGTAGGTTTAGATTGGGTATTAGGAAGAAACTTTTTTCTGTGAGGGTGGTGAGGCACTGGCACAGGTTGCCCAGAGAAGCTGTGGATGCCCATCCCTGAAGCTGTTCAAGGCCAGGTTGGATGGGGTTTTGAGACACATGGTCTAGTAGAAAGTGTCCCTGCCCGTGGCAGGGGGGTTGGAATGAGATGATCTCATGATTTTATGTTCTACTGTACACATTAGGAACACCTTTCTCACAGAAGTGTTCTCCTGGTGAGAACAGTGAAACATGGGAACCTATTGCTTGGGCAGCTTTGGAGACTCCTTTCACTCAGGCTATTTTAGAATAGGTTAGACATTTATTTGCAGGAATGACTTGAATACAGCTGCTTTGCCACAGGCAAGGGACTCTCCCTAGACACTATTTCTTTCATGCCTTCTGTGATTCTCTGGGACTTTGCTGCAAGCAACTCTAATTATTACTTTTGACTGAACGATAGAAATGTGTTCTGAAGATTGTAGTCAAACACTGCTTAAGGCAAGGTATGGAATATATTAGGATAAGGTGTATGCCTCTATTTACTTATTTTTGTCCTCCCTCTCACTTTTTTCTTAATCAAGAAGCCCAAGAAATTACTTTTACATTACAGGAATGATGAGGTGGCTGCTGGGCTACCCAGAATGGTTGGGCTTGAACAAATTCATTTACCTTAGTATTCCTGAATGTCTCTGGCAGTGCTGTCTGAATCAAATTACCAGGGCAATCAGAAGGTCCATGAGGCATTTCAAATACAGACTTCAGTTTTCTGAGTATGAAAATCATGTGGATGGTGAAATGAAAGCCCGCGCTTCAGAGAGTTAAAATCACCACAGATCAAGCCTGCATCAGGGTAGAATGGGCAGCAGAACTGAACAGCTGCAATGTTCTACATGAGGAAATTCTGCTGCTTGGGATCCAGGAGAGGAGAAAATGATGAATTACGTTCAGAATGCCATGGCACAGCTAATACAGTTGGGAAGCACGAGGTTATTTGTCATTTGATGTGCCAAGGAAAATGCCTATTTGATGTTCCGAGAACTTCAGTGGAAGAAGCAGGCTGGAAATGGTTCATCTATTACAACTTCTCGCTAGAACGAAGTCTGTGCCTGAGGAAGACTTTCTCTGGACAAGAGAGGCAAAACATAAGGCCAGGAATTCTCTACTTAATAAGCCACTGGGAAGAGATCTTATGAGATTTTAAACCACAAAGCTATTTGGAAGGAGCCTGGCCTGCTAACTGCTCAAGGTAATGAGCTTAAGCATGCTGAAGAGATTCTTACACTCCTGCAAAGTATTTGGAAGCCTATGGAAGCAGCTATCATGCATTGCAGAGGTCATCAAAAGGGGAAAACAGCCCCCAAACTGGGAAATCACTTTGCTGATAAAGCAGCAAGAGAGGTTGCAGAAAAAGGCATTCTTGCAGTGGTACCACAGAAATAGATTTGTCAGAGTTTACCCCAAAATATGATCAGAAATTAATTAAGCTTCTTAAGGCTGAGATCAAAGAAAGTGGGTGAGCTGTTACCCTGGCAGGACAGGTTGTAGTTCCACCCCTGCTCCTTTGAGAAACAGCCCAGCAGGAGCATGAGAGTACCCACTGGGGAGCACAAAATCTTTTAAAACATCTGAAGAAAGTAGTAATAGGGAGAAGAATGGTTGATAATGTACAATGTATACCAAGCAAGTGTGAAAACCTGTTGTAAAAAGAACCCTGACATGAGCAGAAGAGTTGTGGTAGGGGTAACGAAGGCAGGAGATTGCCTGGGAAATTACTGGCAAATAAATTTTGCTGAGATGCCACGCAAGGAGGGATGCAAATATACACTGGTACTGGTGGATGCCCTGAAGCTTATCCCTGTTGCACCAAACCAGCAAGGGAAGTAGTGAAATCTTTGCTCAAGGGTGTAATTCCAAAGTTTGGGGTTCCTTTGGGAGTGTCATCAGATAAAAGACCACATTTTGTTGTGACAGTAGTTGGGGAAGCTATCAGGATCCTGGGACTTGCCTGGGACCTTGTAAGGTCCCAGGCAAGCAGCAAAGTTGAATGTATGAATGGGACCCTCAAACCCCAGATTTCTAAGATTTGTCAAGAGACATCCATGACATGGGTTCAAGCCTTGCCTACAACCTTGCTGAGAGTCTGCATAGAGCCAAGGTGGAGGGACAACACAAGTCCCTATGAGATATTATATGGCAGGCCGTATCAGGTTCCACGTGTCCCAGGGGAAATTCATAGGAAAGCTAAAACTGATTTGCAGAAGTACTTAATGGCTCTGAGCTCCATTTTGCAGAAGCTCCAGAGATTTGTCGTGTTATCCAAGCCAATAGGATTGGTTACACCTGCTCATCCATTCCAGCCCAAAGATTGGGTCTATACTAAGTGGTGGGACAGTGACCCTTTGCAAGCCAAGTGACAGGGACCATTCTAAGTTTTACTGACCACCCTCACTGTGGTCAAGGTTGCTAGCAAAGGACTGTGGATCCACTACTCCAGTGTGAAAAAAGCTTCTGCTCCCAAAACCATTAAGACAGAGACTGGTACAAATCAGGAGGATGTGGCTTAAACTGTTTTTCACATGTCCGTTGTCTGCCCAACTGGTAACCATGATTCAGGATTCACCCCATGATTTGCACAGGACTGTAGCCCAAAATGTGTCCAAAGTTCTTAATAAGAACAGTTGCTGGATCTGTACCCAGTTACCACCTCTAAATGGGGGTGGTCACTGGCCATTGATTGACATTTGAATGGAAGAGAAACGTAATGAAAGGTGGGAACCAATTATGGGGCAGAAGGAAACCCTTCTGCCCCCTAAACCCCTGAGCCTGATAGAACATGGGAATTACACAGTTCCCTGTGCAGTTGAAAATGCCACAGGAAAGGCCATTCTTCCTTCACATTGTCATAAAATCAATTTCAGAGAAATAATCAACCCAAAAGTTGTGGCAAAGATGAAACTGACAGGGTGGAGACTGGCTCTACCATTTGAGACAGGGTTGTACTGGATATGTGATGATAAGGCCTGGAAAATCCTGCCTGTGAATAAAGATCAGGCTTGTGCCCTTGGGACTGTGGTCCCGAATATAACAATATTTGATCATCTTGAAAAACCAAATGGGAGGAAGAAAAGATCTCTTAATCCTCTCATTGAACATCCCACACTTTTCCATAACATAGTCAGAGCTCTCCTTCCCTCTTACAGAGTGGTTGAACTGGAGAGAATGACCATAAACATCTCAGCTGTCATTGAACGTATTGGGCAGCATACTGCAGATGCAGTTTCAGCCTTACAGGAGGAAGCTGACAGTCTGTCCCATTTTACATGAAGTAGCTTCCAGAAATGACACCTTGAAATTTGGCCATATCTTCCACACCCTCACCTCATGGTTACCAAACTGGGCCTAGATAAAAGAAACATTTATTATAGCTGTAATTATAGTTATCATCTGTGTAATAGCCTTGGGTCAGCCAATTGTGTAAACCAGTACTGTGGGTAATATAGAGACTAGACAAAGTAGAGCCTTGTTAGTCTCTAAAATGAAAAAAATTACACCAAGATTATTTTTCGCCTTTTCTCTTATATACTTTTTATATATCCTCAGTATTCTTAGCATGCATGCTAAGAATAAGCTTAAGTATGATATCTCAGCATAGCCCTAGTATTTTGTTAGGCCAGGACACCAAACATCCTAAAGGACTCGTAGAAGGCGCCAGGAAAACCTGATGCTATCTTGAGAGACCAAGGCTTCCTCTAGAACATATCCTGTAAACTGGAGATTTGGCCCATCCAGGGGGGAGCTCCTCAGATGGGTATGTGATCCCACCTCGGTGAAATGGTGCACCATAAGGATCCTTATTAAAATACAGAGGTAAAAACCCCTTATCCCTTAACCATGTCTGACTCTCAGTTTTCTAAGACCAGAAAAACGCATCAACAGAAGCACAGAAAAAAACAGATTATATTTCAGTGGCCTATTGATTGTGCAGCTTTCAGCAGCACACCATGGTCTAGAGGTCTGAATAGAGCCATGGATTCTGCACATTCATGGTATGGCAGATGTCAGGCTGTGTTTGAGAGGAAAAGCCCACACAGAATCCCAGAACCATTTAGGTTGGAAAAGACCTTTAAGATCATTGAGTCCAGCCATTAACCCAGCCCTGCCAAGTTCACTGCTAAACCATGTCCCTAAGTGCCACATCTACACATCTTTTAAACACCTCTAGGAATGGTGGGTGAACCAATCCTTCCATGGACAGCCTGTTCCAGGACTTGATGGCCCTTCTGGTGAAGAAATTTTTGTGAAACCATTAGAAAACAGATGCACCTAAGGACAGGAAATCTCTTTACCTAGCTGTGGTAGTAGTAACAAAGAGAACACTGGTATTGGTGTAGATCTGGGCAATGATAAAATTTTATTGGTCTCAGTGAGGTACATGCTCAAGAAATTACTGCTTCCACTCATAACTGGGGTTCCCACAGCTGTATTTCAGGGAAGGGTTTATATTATGTAAAATAAATGGCAATCTATAATTACATTCCAAAAGAGGTCATAAAAAGCACTTGAACTGTTTCAGATCACATGGGGAATTCACTCTTGTCAGTACTTCTATATTAAATAACTGGGAGCACTAACTTTTTGGCTGAAAAAGAGTGAGGCATACTGTTTTGACACTTCACTACCCAACACTATTGCATGGTATTTGCCAGAGATCTCAAAGAGCAGTCACTGCCTATAAAACCAAAGCAGCTAATTAAGAATCAATTAACAATGGACAAAGATGTGTCAGGCTTTTAAAGACAAATTTAGCTGCTCCTACCTAGCCTTGAAAACCATTAGCGAATGAAAAGTCAAAGGTCTGCTCAAGGGTACTTAGATAATTTTTGGTTAAAGCATTTAATCACTTAATGCCATCAGTGTAGCTCCAAAAACCAATGGCATGAGTGGCTCATGTCCCATCTGGCTGTCTTTAACCTACCAGGCTATCAAAAGTTTATGCTGGTTCAAGGAGGAATTGGACAAGTTCATGGGAAAAAAATCCACTGAAGATCACTATATCTGCAGAAATTACATCCAACACAGGATGTCGCTGGAGGAAATTTGGTGGCTTGGTACAGCTGCGAATATTAGGGGAAAATATCTTATTTGCCCTGTCCTTATTCATGCTCTGTGCTTGCAAGCCCTTGTTATAAACTCAGTATAGTACAGGGATCCTGGGAAGATCCTGCCTGGCTGTTCTTCTATTTTAGAGCTCTGCTAATAACATGGTAAAAGTTCTTGTAGGAAAGTAGAAAAAGGGTTTTTTCCCCTACCATCCTTTCATAATTAAACTAGGTAAGTTTATGAGAAGAATACTATTAAGGTGCCCTTTGTGAAAAGAATACACTGGATGTCATGGCCATAAGTCTCTTTCCAGTGTTATATCCCCAAGATACTCTGGCTACTACTAAATCAAAAGTATCCAAAAGGTAGAAGTTACAGAAATCTCATTCCAAAGGGAGTCTGTGGGGTAATTCAGCAGTGTGACCTCTTAAATGTTTAAATACATTCATGAAACCTTGAAGCCCAGATAAATGAAATCATCAAAATGCACAGTTCTCTCTCATACACATGAAAATGGATTTCTAATTTTTCAGTAATATCAGCAATATGTACTAAGAAAAAACCTAATATTTTGGCCATCAAATGTTTTGTTCTTTGCTGTAGGAAATGGACCATGAGAATAATCACTTTCTCATGTACTTTTGGTTAATGCTTTAAAATCTTCTTTACAGGAGAATGCAGACAAACAGCTTTGGAGGGAGAATTGGGTTACTCTATTAAAACAGTGGAACTTGTAGGTTAAGTAACATTTTCACATGGGATTCTTTTTAAAAGGCCACCCATTTAACCAAGGCCATCTGTCAGCTGTGTCCCTAATAACTCCAGTGCTGGCTGAAAGATTGTTCCCCAGAAAGAAAAAGATGCTGGTGGAAAGTCAGACCCTGATGCAATGTACTGGAGGATAATGCAGCCTTTAGAACAAAAGCAGAGAATGAAACAAAGAGAAATTAAACACACTTGGATCCTTTGCAGAGAAAAGCTGATTTGCTGCTGTTAAGCTTTGAGATCCTCTGTGGCTCAGATTTTGCAGTCTTCTTCCCAGCTCAAAATCACCAGGACCTTGGAAATGAGGGTGTGGGATGCCAAAGCTTGCCTTGTACAAAGAAAACTGCCACACCAGGCAGCAGCAGATGAATTCCTCCTTGTTCCTATTCTCTCTTTCTGATAACACACTTGTGCCTGTCTCACAGGATTGTCACATGGATTCATTTGCATGTGCCAGTAAAGATCTGTGACGATGCAGAGGACACTGTGCTAACACTGGTGTTGCAAGAGGATTGTCATCAGGATGCCACAAAATTTCCTATCTCCTACCACCAGGTTTCCCTCCTGCTTTGTGATTTTTTTATGTCAACGATGGAGCAACTGCTCTCAGCTAAGGCAGAACAGGATAAATACAAACAACAGCAGCATATGCTCCCCTCTTACCACAGACAAACGTGTAGCAGCTGAGCTTAAAAGAGACCTTCCTTGCCACTGCCACTAACAAGGTATTTGACTCTGTTTCCATTTGATTCCTAACTGCTTCCTGAGACTGGCAAAGCACCAGATGAAATCTTATGTTGACACTGTTGATAATCAATCTTACGTTTATTCTGTTTATTTTCCTTTGTTATTACAAATAATTGTGCACCAGCACTCAGACTGTTTGAAACAGCCTGCTGAATAGCCATTCTTTTCATGAGCTTTTGCCTTGCACCAGACTTGGACCCATAACTTTGAACAGAAACCCAGAAGTCCTGAGTGACACAGCACCTCTGTTGTGCCATCTGTTACTTTGCATTGCTAAACAGGATTTTATCAAGACTTGAAGGGTTCCAGAGATATTTCACTGCTGGATGATTGCATGAGGAGTGATACAGGAGGTTAACAGATGTACACCTGCTGCAAAGCATGCAACTTGAGGGGAAAAAGCAGCTTAAACACATCAGAGGAGTCCAGTTATGTTACTTTTCTTCAAAATGTGATATTGTGCAAATAAACTATGAGCTCCCCTGCTCATTTTAGTAGGGGGTCAAGCACATTTTAAAATCTAACACTTGTATCCCTTCTCCTTCCTTAAATAGACGTAGTTATCCCCAAGAAAGAGGAATTCTTCTTGGATTATCACTGGCAGCCATTGGTCTGTTCACATAGTATCAGATTAATCTAGAAACAGGTTGAAAGACTCACTTGGCAGATGTGAGCTGCCTTCCTGGGGGAAAGCACTGACACTTTGCCCAGAAGTATACAGGTAAAAACCTCTCAATCATTATTCATTTTCAACCAGCTACTTGATTGAAAGGCCAAGAACGAAGACAACTTCCAATGTCTAAAAGCATTAAATATATTCCAGGAAGGGAACAGGCTGTGTCATCACTACAAATAAGATGTCATTCACCTCATTTAGTGCCATTAAAAAAAGTATTCTGTAGCTTTATAGTGTAGCTACTCTGCTGTTTAGGTAATGGAAGTCACTTTGTAATACTGGCATAGAACTTGGAAGGCATTTCTGCTTATTGTGATGGGAGTTAGAGGAACATACTTGGAACATCACAAAAATAATCTGGCATCCTTGTATCACACCAGGTAAAAGAGCTATGCGTAGGTGTGGGTGGATACATAACTCCATATTTATGAGACATTCATAAAATCACAATGTGAAAGGTCTGGTTCTGAAAAATTAATTAATACTTCACCATTTCTGTTTTGGGAACATCCTACCAATACTATGCAAACTATAAACCTAGAAACTGGAAAAACAGGACAGTAAACCAAAGGGGTGTGCTGAAAGGTGGCTGACAGCATGAAGTTTACCAGATGAAAGAAACAGATCAAGTCTATTTCTTACCTGTTATGTTTTCTTGAGAATGACATTTGCTGCCGACGATGAAGACGGTGATGCTGACTGTGAGAACTGTGGAGCACTGCTGTTGGCCATAGGCAGGTGAGGAACAGAAGTTTCATGACCAGGACCATCTCTTCCAAAAGAGAAATGTGCCTAATCATCCAATCCACCTTGCTGACTTCTTATTTGTTAGTGTTTTTACCCTTTAGAAACAGCATAGCAGACAAAAGATGCACGTGAAGCAAGGCATCCCTGAAGAGAGAAGACAGGGGCATCCCACTTCTGATGTCCTCACCGAGTTCCCCTCGTATTTTGGCAAATCATAAATATTCCTTCAGCTCTACATCCCTGCAGCATCTGCTGTCCAACCAGAAGCACCTTGTTTTCAGCACTGTGGTAGGCAGGGCAGTTTGCTTGGCCAGGCTGCTTTCCTCTGATCCATTGCTGCCTCTCTTTCAGCAAAGGCGCGGTTTTAAATTCTCCATCACCCGCTCAGTAACCTCTTCAACATAGCCTGTGCAGGCAAAGTGATGTCAAACATTTAATCCCCCTTAAATCCCACACAAAACCATACAAAAATCTGCCTTAATGACAAAGGTCTCTAAATTAATCTTGCTTTCTATATACGTGTGTATCTGCTCAAAATCATCTTCTGCACAGATCAAGCTCTTTTGTTAACTGGCTACATTGCCCTGTCTTCCCAACCATTAACATCAATTCTGACTCCGTCAGCTGCCAGCATTTTGTCACTACACACACACTTCTTTCTGGACAGAACAATATCATAGTACAAGCCCAAAGTAAAAATGAACTCCTGTTTTGATATTCCCCAATACCAGAAAATACAATTTCCCTCCCTCTCCTTTTTCTTATTCTTTTTACTAAGCTCTGCAGCTATTTATTCACCCTAAATTTAACAAGGTATGTGCATGTCTAAGATCCAGTATCCTTCCACCAACCCTAATTTTATCTTTATTTCATTTAGCCTGCCCTACCTGCTCAACAGAAGGTTGAATTGCAAAATATCTTATTAATAAAATGTTGCTTAAGCACTAACTTGTACCTGGCAGCTAGAAATGATGGTAAGATTTCTGAGAGGCTTAAAACTGGACAATACTGGGGACACATCTTCTTAGCTGACACGGTCAAATTTATCCTCCTCAAGCCACCAGCAAGTTCAGTTGTTATTAAAAGAGATGGCATACATTTCTTTTGCTTTATCTAAAAATCAGAGATTTGAGACTGAAGTTTAGGAAATGGAAATACCCCACCCTATCTAACAGCTGGAGGAGTAATTTGGGCCTCCTAGTAGGAGACATCTTCCTAGGTAAGACAAACCCAGGAATAAAACCAAGCCCAACACCTTATCTGCTGAGACTGTGAGCACCCACACACCCTGAGACACTAATCCTGTCATGTGGGCATCTGCCTCCTCAGAAGCTCCCTGAGATTTCCAATTGACTTCACCTGGGCCAAAAAATAATTCTCAGATGTGGGTGATTTCCAGGTGGAGGTTACCAGTGGACAGCTAATTCCCACTGTTAGATTGAATTTGGTCTGAGATCAAAGGCTCCCAACCCTACTACCCACCTCATTCAGCTGGTTTATAGTTTAATCCTTTCCTCTTCAGCAAACTTAGGGAGGACCATTTGCAGCCTGGCCCAGGGACAGTCAGAGAGTGCTTCTGGTGTATTCCCAGGGTGGAGTTTCCAGACATGGTAAATGTGAGCTGCAGTTAATAAAACCTATAACAGGTTCCATTAATTTGCACTAACATTTGGATGGGAAAAGGAAAATAAAATAAAACAATAACTCTAATGAGAATTTATTCCAGGTGGACATAAATACGAGTTCCTGAGCCAGTCTGGTCAAGTTCCTTACTGTCACCCAGCCTACATATATCAAAGTATTAGCCCACTGATTAAATTACATGTAAGAAAAAATTCAAGAGCCTTTGGCTCCTCTGCTTTCCCCACCCAAGCACAGGCCCAAGAGTAGCAGCAAATGAAATAAAAAGCAAATGACACTGCAGGCTGTGTGATAAATATGTTACCAAATTTCTGCATGTCTGGCTACCTGCACATCCATCAGAATTAACTCATTTCCAACCATTTTCCTCAGCTATAAAAGAATACAACATTTATACCCCTGCTAATTCTAGCTCCCATTGTTTCCAGATACTGTGGAGAAAGCTGTGTTTTCGATGTTAATATAATCCCTAGCTGAAACCACTGGCTGTTATCCCCACTAAGCAGGAGACACGGAATGGGGAGAGAGAGGATGGTCTGGGTGCTGAGGTTTATCCCCCAAGAGCTCTCTTGGGGACCTGTGGTTACACCATCCTGCTAATGTAGAAACGTGATGATTTTGTGTGCTGACCTCAAGGAACTCAAAGGAGTCCATTAGAAATAAATAAGTAAAAATTGCTTTGTGGATTTATTTTCCAGCTGGAAAAGGGAACTCTTAGAAGAGCTGCTCCAGAGATCTGGCTTTGCAGAATGACTGGCATGTCCCTGGCCAAGCTGCACATGGATGTCCCTCCCCCAGGAGAGGGGAGTCTTTAACAGAGACACAAGAAATTAGAGCTGTTTTCATCGAGCTATCAGCACCCTGCTGCTTTATTACTCCTGGCTGTAGCAGCAACTTTACCACGAAGCTGTGCTGCTGAAAAGACTGCTCCATGGGAGATTTCTAAAACATGCTGAATGCTCCTTTGACTATCCCTGCTAAAATCAGTTTTAATTCAACAAATTAACTAACTAACTAAATAAATAAGAGGAGAAAGGCTGCATGCATTAACGTATTCCACCACCTTCACCCATCTAATGTCATAAATATACCTCGGGAAGCCTTGCCTATGCACACTGAAAATCTAAGCACTATCCCTCTGTCCCACTGTGTATTTCCAGGAACAGTCTAGCCCACAGACATGGAGGGGTGCCTCTCCTGCAGAGAGGAATCAGAAACACTTCCACTGATGGGCATAAATATCAGCAAGGGCAAACCCACAGCAACAGGGTTTCTTCATGCTGGACCTGTTTTCATTTCCTCTGGGGAAGGGAGTATTATATACAGCAGATTATACCACCACTATAAATTACCATTAAGAAAACAGGTTAATCTCCTAAGCATTTGTCAGTAATAAATTCCAGAAAGATCCCTCTTTGGAGAAGAATAAAAACAAGATAATACACTTTGCTTATATTGGGCAAGTTGCTGATCAGTTCTTGTCTTTAAACACAGAACACTGTCTCTTTGCTATCAGTAAAATTATTTATTTAAAATAATCTATAAACTATTAAAAGTTTGCCATGCTTATCTTCCTGGGACAAAACCTGGCACATGGTAACAGTGCATCAGCTCATTGAACAGTTTGCAAACAAGCAAGCAAGGAAAAGAAGCAAAGGTGAACACACCACCTGGTTTCAGAAAATTAAATGCCTTCTTTTAGTCAGCAAAATAAAACATTCCTTCTGGTAACTGCAATCTGGAGCTACAGACCCCTCTCCACCACAGATCACAGAGCAAAGCAGATTGACAACAGCTACTGTAAAAACAAGAACAGAAGAATACAAGGGATGAAGAAATGCTTCAGAGGCTCGAATTTTGCAGAAAATCTGATCTCACCTAAAGGCCATTTTAAACATATGGAGATGAAAGACCACAGCACACTAGCACTTTTCAATCTGTAAATTAGCTGCAGTGAGAAGAGATGCAATGTGGAATGGGGAGTGTAGGTTGACATGGCAAATATTTTTTTTACTCTCCTAATCAGAGAATGAAACACAAGGAAGAAAACATTAATAAGTCTCCTAAGAGGCACTCACTTCTTACAAACAACCAGCAAATCACAGAAAGCAGATTAACCACATCCATGACTGAGAGTGTGAATGCAATACAGCAGCACAGGAATAGGCAGCAGTTTGCTTTTCTATGGTAACAGACTCAGTGCAGAACACTCACCATTTATATCATGGTGACTTACAAAATTAATGTTAGAATTAAGGACAGTTTTTCCTGCTTATATTAACAGAAATGACAAACCATGTTTCAGGAATGAAGATATCCATTCACATTTCCCAACAGGATGAAGTAGGAGGAAAGCAGAGAGCAGGTATTATGATTCCAGTTTGCAGATCTCAGAACAGAGCCTTTTCTTCTCATTACAGAACAACCAGCAGTTATTTTTCACTCAGGTAAATGGCAGTTCATTGAAAAGTAAAGGTCATCTAAACAACTTCCTGAACACAGCTGTCATGTGATACAAGGTCTCTCTGGGTGTCCAAGAATCTCGTCACAAACAGGGCATGGGACCTGTACAAAGTCTGCAGCTGTGAGAGCAGAGCTCGACAGTTTCCACTAAAATGGCCAAAGACTGGAGATTGAATTCCATTCCTGAGATTTGTCCAGTTTCTTATTGTCTCTGTCCACTGCCTATTCATCCAAAGGAGTGTTTTAAAACTGTAGTGTGGGATCCTCACACGACCATAATCCACCAAGGCATGTATATATTTTCCCATATAAAACAGCCTCTAAATACCAGGTTTGAACAGGTATTGACTCTGTTTGGCACAAGGGTCTTTTCTGCTTTTCCTTCCATTTACAAAACTCAGGTTTCTCTTTGCTCTGGAGCTGTGTTGGCTACACACTTTTTTTTGTACAATCAGACATTTGGTTTGAAAGAGTAACAAGAAAAACAAAGAAAAACCACACACTTCCCCTGACTCTTTGCATTCCCCATTTCCAGAGTCTCTAAATCAGGCATTCTCTCCCTTTCCTCATTCTGCCCTGGACAGAACAATCACTGAATTAATTTCATCCCTAAATCCCTTTACTTAGCTTCTACAGCAACAACCTTGAAAGTAGAACAATCAGTTTTGCTGCCTCTGGTTAAGGAACATCTGCATATTGAGGGTGATCTCTGACAAAACAAACAGCCATATTTTTCCCAGATTTACACTTTTCACAGCCTCAGTGGCAGAAAACCTTCCCTTTCTGCCACCTCATGCTGACCACAGGCATGGGATACAGCTACCCTACTCCTGCATGCATGTCCATTTTTTTCCAGGAGCAGTTTCTAGAGTTTGTTTCTTTGTTTCTGTAGGATTTTTTTTTTTAAATCTTTTAGCCTCTTTCCCAAGTCAGAGAGGATCAAGAGGCTGACCCTTAAGCCTGAGCAATTCTCAGAAAGCAAGTGTTTGCAGCAGCACAGTGTATCCCCAAGAAGAAGGCTACTTTGCCATATGTATGGCCTCAACACTGTCCTTCAATCCCAAAAGCAATGTACACTGCATGAGATTATTTTTTTTCCCCTGATTTCCTTGGCAGTCTGGTCAACAGCACAGTCTCTCATCAGTGCTTACCAGGCAGATCCTAAATGCTACCTGAAGTTCTTTTGGCTCATTTCCCCCCCACAGACCGAAACAAAACAATTCAGTGTGTTTACTCTTTTCTTGCTGCCAAGCTGTTGTGTATTAAGCATTTTCTCCAGCATTGCCTGTTTGTTGTCCAGGAATCAGCAACACATCTCTGATGGGAACTAATTTATGAAATGTACTGCATCTCTACAAAGCTCCTTTTCTGTCACCAATGAACATGAGGAGAAAAAAAATTGTTGAATAGTGGGAAAAAAAAATGTGCCTTTCAGCTTTGGCACTGCAAACATTTTTCACCTTACAGTGAAAATAGAGACAGATTTATTGATTAAAGTCTGATCTCTACAGGTCGCAAAACAGCTTCAAAAGCCATCAGGCACAGCTCTTAGTGGTTGTTTTCCAGGCTTTTCTTTCCCATTGATATCTTCCAGAGAAACATATGTTAACATCACAGAGCAGGTGCTCATTTCAAACTGGGAAGCCAATTCTTACTGCGTGAATTGTAGTCTTAAGTAAATATATCTTTAAGTTTACATATATTTGAGATTTAAGAGGAGGTAAGTGCATCTGGGTTTTCTAAGGCTTCTTTACAACTTCTGCTTTCCTACTGGCTGACAAAATAATGTAGTTCTGAATCAATAAACATCTGAACAATTCATGTTAAAATCTTGAAGGAGAGAGAGAAGCTAAGTGATGGGACAGCAGCAGAGAAGGTTGGTTGGAAATCTGCTTATAGAATCACTGAATGATTTGGGTTGAAAGTGACCTTAAAGATAATCTCGTTCCAACCCCCCTGCCATGGGCAGGGACTCCTCCCACTAGAACATGTTTTCAAAACCCCATCCAACCTGGCCTTGAGCACTTCCAGGGATGGGGTATCAGCCCAGCATCTCTGGGGACCCTGTTCTGGTGTGGTGCCCATACCAGGGAAGAATTTCTTCCTGAAGCTCTAACACTTGGCCAAATTCTTGTGCTCCTGTTCATCATTTCCCTGTTAAGATAATTCCCTACAAACGTCTGGGCTGGGAGATATGATACAGGTATGCTGGCTATGCCATGTTCCATCCTTAAAAGATACGTAAAGTACAGCTGAGATCCCCAACAAAATGGAGCACCTGCACTGCAAGGTCACCCTTTTGTGACGCCTTCAGTGCAGAAATCCTCATTTGGTAATTGCCTTCAGATACAGGAAAAGCTGAGGGGGATTCTGGAATGTGTCAACATGGATTTCTGTAAGACAAAAAAAAGTCAACCAGAGAAATCCAAAGCGACAGGTCTTCTAGCTCTGCCTCATCAGCCATGGGTGCTGACAAAGGACTCAAGACAGAGTAACTCTCCTTTTGTCCTCCTTTTATTTTTGTGGGGAAAAAGCCCCAGGACTGCCCACTGTTTCACAAACCTCTTTGTTGTCCACAAAAATCAAGTTCACTACCCGGTGTGCAACACACCAATGATTACTGAGAGAGACTGGTGGTTACCTCAGGGCTATACAAGCCTGGCTGCTCCAAGGTATTCCACAAATCAAGCACCCAGACTATCAAAACTTTTCAGTACTTATGCATATTAGCAAACAAAGGAATTAGTGTTCACTGGCTACAAGTTACATAGTTCTCTTATTAATTAGCATTCTATCTTCTTTTGGTTAATGATCCTCTCGCCTCCAATGCTCATTAGTCCATATACTCAGTCTTTCCTTTCTTTTGGGTCGGTGGTCCCAGAGTCAGTGGTCACGGTCTGCCCCTGCTGGGATTACCTTTTACCCAGACTGAGCTGATTCCAGCACAATTGCTGAGTTGGCTTTATTGGTTTCTTCCTTATCTTGTGGGTTCTGCCAAGTGTCCATGTGGCCTGTAAATTCTGCATTCTCTGCATCCGCTATCAGCAGCACATCCTTCTTCCCGAGCTGTGTTAACCTCCCCCTACATCTCAGAGCATTAAAACACGCCGAGCCCTAAACCCAAACAAGGCAATTCTACCGACAATTCATCTGTCTTTCTAACACCTGCGCATCACTCGGCGCTTGTTGGCTGCTCTGTTTCACGGATTAAATCTCATTTCTTGTTGAGTACGCTTGAAAGCATACAAAGATCAAACATCAACGAGCATCCCTTCGTAAAAACAAAAAAACAAAAAAAAAAACAAAAAAAAAAACAGAAAAAAAAAAAATTTACGCTTTCCGCATTTCGCAACGCTTTTCCACTAAACCGCGGGCGTCTCCACACGGACGGCCCCAGCAGCGCCCTGAGGCAGCGCGTCCCCTCCCGCGCCGACATGGCGGCCGTTCCCTGCGAGCGGCCGCGAGATGGCAGCGCCCGCCGCCCCAGCCGCAGCCCCGCCGGCAGCCGCGGCCCGGGGCTCCCTCCGGGAGGGGAGGATGAGGGCGGAGGGGAGGCCCTGTCCCGCCCGCGGCTCCGGTGCGGAGGGTGGTGAGGGGCGAGAAGGGCTGGGGAAGGGGAGAAGGTGAGAAAATGGCCGCTGGTGGTGGCAGCGCGGGGAGAGGCCGCTGGAGGGGAGGGCGGCCCCGCAGCGCACCTGAGGGAGCGCGGCCGCGGGTGGAGGACGGTGTGGGGCGAAAGGCCAGCCAGCAGCAAGTATAAGATTATAAAAAGCGAAGGGGACAGCAGCAGGGGGCGAAAAAATGTGATTGTGAGGCTGGCCAAATACCCAAGATGATCCAAGAGGTTCCCACTTCACGAGTCCATGTCCAGCAGCCTGCTGTTCTTCACAGTAGCTTCACTGATGTTCCTTACAGAGACTGACTTCCAGCCCCTTAGCACAAGAACAAAACGGGCTCTGGTGGCTGTGATCTTAATTCCTTAAGTAATTCTCGCTGTATTTTCTGGTGTGAGAGACCACTGGAAGTCATTTAAAATTGAAATAAAGATAGCAGCTTCATAAAGTATGACGAGAAGGTAGGGAAACCAATGGATTTTAGTTGGACTTACTAGAAATGAGACCACTAGAAGAAGGTGGAGGCATTCATTAGTAAGAAATGAGCACAGGCCCACACACCCTCTCCCCACATAATTCAGTACTGGAAATAGCCTATTTACTTTATGTACATTAAGAATGTTTTAGTTCATAGCACACAGGAGGAGTCTTTTGAGGAATGGTGCTCCTGGCCACAGCCTGAAGCAGCAGCATCCATAGGAGCCTGCAGCTGGAGCTCCACAGCCTCCTTACCCAGGGCAGGGATCAACACCTCCCTCCTTGTACTTGTCCTGAACACACTGCTGCCACCACCTCTTACTGCCATTCTTTGTGCCTTGTTTTCATCCTTACTTACTTGAGGTTGCTTTTATTGGAGACCTAACATATTTTAATCTGTTGACTGCAAGAGGTCCCAGTTTCTCTGAGTCCTTGTAATTCACGTTGCACCAAGGGTGACCGAGGCCCCAGCCCAGATGCTGGGTTGTGCCATCAGGCTCAAACACATCCTCCACAATTGTATAACCTGACCCAGACACAGTGTCCTAGTACCATATGGCCCCTGCCAGGTTACATAAGGTGACACACCATCTGCAATGACATCTGTGACCTGCTGCAGGTGGCATCACTCTGCAGCACGTGTTAAGAAGGGGAGGAGGCTCCTTACAGCCCAAGTTTGTTTTTTTTCCACTTTTAATCTGATTACTTTAGCACAAGGCATTCCTAGCAACTCAGCAATGGCCTTTGTCTGTCACCAATACTAGGAGGAGTGATATATATATATATGTAAGATATATATAGTGGAAATAAACACTAGAGATTTGCAGATGTAGAAATAATTTGAGGACCAACAAAGTAGGCATTTTGCCCCCGAATTTCAGAAGTTGTCAAGTGTGAAAATTCTTGAGGTAAGAAATGCTATTTTGCTTGCCTCCTGCTTTGTTAGTCTTGAGTGGTCATGTTTAAGATTTTCCACTAGAGTGGAAAAGTAGGAGTAAAAAAACAAGAGTAAACAAAGTTTTGTTTTACAGGGAGTGTGGGTCTGCCAAGTATTACATTACATCCTGTTCTAGACCCACAGTGTTCAGAAAGGAAGGTGGTAAACTTGCTAGGTATTCCTGTGGCAGTCACCACAGTGTGTGGACTTGGAGAATATGAAGAGAAGGAAAAAGAAATGTTTGGGAAATGCAGAGGTACTCCAGCACCCTGAGATGGCAGGAGTGTGAGTAGTCCTGTTCTGATGGAGGAATGTGCATGCAAACTCTGGCTGAGACATTTCCAGAAGTATGAGCTAATGGAGACTTGACCTCGAGTCCTAGTGAAAAATAAGGCTAATTTTTAAAGGCTCTTTTTGAATAAACACTGAGTTGATTAAAACCTGTAGCAAAGCCCTGGGTTTTACAGGCTCAGGGATTCGGCACCTGAGAAACCTCTCCAGTATTTCTGAAGTGAATTTTTTTCTCCCTGTTACAAAGGAGCTTCTCTCAGCACACGGAGGACAACGTGCAGCTGTTATCAATGCACACCGCTGTGTACCTCACTTGATCAGCCCCAGGCAGCAGGAGATATCTCCCAGCCACAGGGCACACAGAATCTCCAACACGCCCAGAGGTAAAAATCAGCAGCCTCAACCCACACCCCGCGCCTCCCAGCCCCGCCCAAGCACACTCCTTGCACTGATGGATTACTGGGGTGTGGGTGCCTCCCACCAGTGGTGACAACGGGGGTTTTTATTCCTAGGTGTTTGTAAGACAAAAAAAAAAAAAAAAAAACACACTGAAAATGCGTGTGGTGAGAGCATCCCCGTCTGCATCATGTGAGTCTCTCTCCGCTGCACCCCGAGAGCTCTGAGCAGGAGGCAAGAAGCTCAGGGCTCCGTTTTGCAATTTGTGAAATGTCAGGGCAAACAGAAATTGATTCTGATTGTCTCACTGAAAAAAAAAAAAAATTCTCTCTTTTCTACCTTTCACAATGCTGTTTCTACCTCTTCGTTTTTCAGGCTGCAGATGAAGGTGTTCAGCAGTAGAGAGAAGGGCAGTGTGGAGAGTCCAGCATATCACAATTCAATGCAAGAGAGAGACAGGGTCAATTATTAAACCCTGGGCAGCCTGCAGGGCTTTCAGCACTGGCTAAGGAAAGCTGTTTGAAAAGCTACTTTCTCTCCTGGAGCATTAAGTGAAAATGCATAATTTGTGGGTTTTTAGGGTATTTGTCATTGAGAGCATTGGGCAAACATTCACTGCGTGGTGTCCATAGAGTTTCCAGCCCTTCTGTTGTCAGCTCACTGATCCTGCAGGAGCTTAACTCCAGCTTGTATAAAACCAGTGTTAAAAAGACATATATTAACACAGATATTACTACTACAGAGGGAGTGAGGAAGGCAGCTGTATCTCTACTGCTAAATACTTTTCCTTACTAAACTTTAGATCAGTTATGCTTTGATATGAATCCTTATCCACAGGAGGAAAATACAGGGTTTAGAAAGACTGTACATCACCTAAAGTCAGCCTGAAAGTGCAGCTATGCAAATTGTCTCTGGGACAATCCTGTGACCAGACTTGCTGATACAAAGCTGCCTTTCAGCTCTTGCTTGAATGCTTGAATCTTTGCAGTTCCCTCTCCTAGTCCCATGTAAGACCATTACTAACCATAAAAATAAATGCTGTAATCAACCCAGCAAGGCTGAGAAAAGCCAGGATGCTTGGACAAAACTCCCAGAAGGGAGATGACAGGAATACTCTGCATCTGGACACCAGGCAGTCAGAAATGATGAGCCAACACCACAGAATGGTGGAAGAGGAATCACCAGCTCAAATGCAAGGTACAAGAGGATGGAGAGATTGACTCCATGTCTGCTTGTACCTGCAATAATTAGACTGAGTGGGGCTAGGAGAGAGAGAATTTGAGAGGGAAAGAAATATTGTAGTCAAACAGTTGGAATTGGCAGCTAATTTTATGTGTTTTAAGAACACTTGAATTCCCTAGTTTGATGAAAGAAATTTAATTCCTCTTCCTCCCTTCCTTTCTTCTGTGCATTCACCACCCCTGCCATCTCCCATGTGAGCGAGCATGGGGGGGCTGTTGCTCATTGCTGGCCATGTGCAGTGTGTTTATTTGCACTAAATAAATACATAAAATTGGGCTACCAATCCTTCTGAGCATTTGAAAATCCATGGGAGGCATGGCTGCTCCTCACTCCTACCTCATTCCTGGAGCCGTGGGCTGCCCTGCAGCTGAGGAGCAGGCGGCTCCCAGGCAGGCAGGGAGAAGGGACAAGACTCACAGGCCAGGCAGGTGTGGGACATGGAGCAGCAGCCTTAAGCTCTGAAGGATGACACCCTGGAAGTAACATAACCCCTCAGCTGCTGCAGAAGCACCACTCACTCTAGAGAGGAAGATGTTCCTTTCAGTGATGAAAAGCTGGTGAGAGGAAGGAGAACAGCCAAAGTCTGGCATCTCTGCCACTGCCCCTCTCTGTTAAACTATCACAGGACTTCTAAACCTCAGCTTGTATCCTCTTAGTACCATTATTCTTAGCCACAGTGAGGCAAATGAAGCCTAAAGGCAATGCTTCAGTTTTATCTCGATCCTTCTTTTAGATGTAGTTTTAATGTCCACGTTACTTACTGGCAAGTTTGGATGTCCACAAGACCTTAACACAAAGAAATTCTGTGTCACAAGCGAAAGAGTTAAAGTGCTCCTCAGAGAAAAGCTGATGAAAGGGACAGCTCTAACATAAAAATCTGGAGGATATCAGAGAATAAGATGTTCACTTTGGAGTGTATCCTTGGTACAAGCTCTGTTAGTGATAGTGTTTGTTTTTTAAGGTGGGCTTAACTCCTGAAAGGAGTCTTGTTAGCTCTTATTTAATCAATGACTGGTCTTTATGCCACAGCATCATCATGAAAAGGAGGCAGAATTTCTACTCCTGAGAAAAAACACACGGCTTTGTTTTGTGTTGTGAAGAGCAGAGGAGGTTCCAGTATCTCACAGTCTGGCCATCCCGGTGTCTATGCATGAGAGGATTGTTTGCTATTCTTGAAACCCCATAAAGCGGTTATTTTCTAGTAATTTGTGATCTGGTAGATGTTGTTCCCAGCTTTCAGGAGATTCAGTTTTCTACGAAGATGTCAGTTGTGCTGAGAGCTTGGTCTTTTCAACAGCTATGGGGAAGGTAATCCATTTTACACTTAAACTGTTCCTCTACCTTTCCATGTCCTCATGTGCCCTCCATGATTTTAAATGGCTTCATTTTCTTTGCTTACAAGTGCTCTACTTCTCTAATCTTGGAAAAATTGCCCTTCCTTACACTCTACCTTTCTGACTTGCAATAAATTAGCTGGTGACTCCATGACAACAAAATTGATCACATATCCTCAAGCTGTCTCCATATGTCTCAGGCAAATTCGTGGGACCTTGTCCTCTCTGACAGCTCATGTCCTGGTTTTCCTGCAGCACCCTCCAATAGTGACTGCTAAGTGAGACAGTTCTGGTGCTGCTTTACCTGATTGTTCTGCCAGTTTTATGAGCATTTGCTTCCCTGGCTGTCAGTGATGGCTTTTTATCCTATTCACTTCACAACTTGACAATTTTAAACTTTTGCAACTTCCTGATTGTTTTTTCAGTCAGTATCAGTGCTCCTACTTGCTTCTCATATTTCCCAAGAGCGTTTATAGCCATTAACTGTTCCATAACAGAGGTGAGTGTCTGGCTGCAAACCTGCAGTAAGGGTAGAAGAGCAGCCATTCCTAAAGTTCAGCTCTTCAGCCAAAACTGTATTTTAAGAGGGTTTTAAAAAGTATTATCATAGCCTGGATACTCTTACCTAGTAGGATCTAGAAAATACAAAGGTGAGCAGACTACCAAAATTACTGCTAATTAGCCCAAGCTGCCTGCAGTATGAATGGAATACAGTCTGAAATCATTTGGCTTTGGGAGGCCTGTAAAACTTAATCAACTGTTTCATTAATTGCCTTGTCACTTTTTGACCCACAGGGATGGAGTTGCTATTTCTGCAGATAGCAGGAATCCAGTACTTATGTCAAGTCAGTAGCTTGGACTAAAATGAGGGATACTTGGGTAGAGACAAGGAGAACAAAGTTTGTACTGTCTGCATGTAGACCAGAGAACAATTGGGTTTTCTCAGAGGTAATAGGCTAAACTCCTGCAAATTCAGGTGGAAAAAGTCTTTTGATTAGAGTTAGAAAAGGAGCCATGCCCAGCAAGGTTCAGTCTCCTCACCCCCTAAGGAGCAATAAATCCTCTAATCCCACAGAGGTAAAAAAACCCCAACTTTACCAGTGGTTTTAATATGTCCTTTCTTCTGAAAGGACTGTAACTTGTTCAAAATTCTGTTTGCAATCAGCTTAGCAATAGTCTGCTTGCTCCACACACATGGGAATTCTCACCTACAGCCACCCTGTGAATTCCTTGCCACTCGCTGTGCAGCTATCAGCTTCTTCATGCTTGAAATAGCTCCCCTGCTCCCAGCTGACACTCCCAGCCCACAGAAATCTCAGTATTCCTGTGCAGCTCCTTGGTTTGGGAAATCTAGAAATAGCACAATTTTACTATTATCTTTGCAAGTTTAGGTGAATCTTCTGGAGACAGTAAAATCAAGGGAAAACTCCTGCATGTGCACCACTGAAATTCAACAATACACGACTGAACTTTTTAGCTGGGCTCATTTGTCACCATGGGGTTAAGTCCCCAGGATAGTTGCTGCCTCACGTAAGAGGAGCCTGGATAATTTGGCCATAGACTTAGAAAGGGGGCTCTAATTTCAACTAAAAATACATTTGCATTCCTTCTGCCTTATTCTTAACCACACAGTTTCACTCTCACAAAGGCACAACCCTTGTGCACTCCTTTCTCTCCTGCCCAGACTTTCTTTACACAACCCTGTATGCCTCTTTCCCAGCTCCCACTCTCAAGCCCCAAATTGCTCCCAGATTTAAGTCCCTAAAATCATCAAGAACTCAATTGATTTCTCCTTGTTTAAGCAAAGACTTCTTTCTGAGAAGATTTCAGAATCTGAGGGCTGTATTATATGAAGTACCTTGGTGGGTAAGATGTTATATTAAAATAAAGCCACAGAAAGACAATTTTATTCCATTTGTGCTAATGTTTACAAATTTTTTGCAATTCTTGTTTAACCACGACAGGTTTCTTTCTCAAAAGTACTTAATTACATGAAATACTAAAGTACATTGTATTGAATCACACTAAATACAATGAAGTAAACCTTATTTATTTCTAAGTTAATCACAAAGTGTTACTTTTACCCAGATTTAATCTGGACAGAATATTTTCAGATTCACTGTATCAGAAGCTCAGTATAACACAGAATTTGCTAACTTCTTAACAAACAACCAAGAGTAAAAGGCTAGATAATCATGACCTTCTTGACATTCCATTGTGTTTTACATCTTCTAGGCAGAGATGTTTGGGATCAGTTCTTTCCTTTAAATTAAAAATCAAAACAAACTAAACAACCACTTCCAGTGTTTGGTTTGGAAGGACTAACATAATTTGAAAAAACTGCCTTAATATATTGTTTTGTTGTTTTTTGTTTTTTTTAAATGCTCTTGCCCTGTCAGTAATTAACAGATCCAAGTAATTTTAACTGGATAAGTTTTTCTTTCTATTCTGTTTATTTTCTTCTATTGTACAACAAACCTCATAGTTGGTTGCCAGTTCATTCAGAGCTGTTCAGCATCTTTGTAAGCCTCTAACAAGAATATGTTTTCTTCCCTAATTATTCTTGAAGAAGTTAATTTATATTATTAAATGTTCTTCAGGTCTGCTTTCCTGTGGTTTATGAGCTCTTGCTAGCTTCAGTCATCTGGAGAGAAATAAGACAATAAGTCTCCAGAAAATAATATTAGGATTTACAACAAGCCACACAAGGGATAGCATTTTGAAACCAACAATTATAAAAGTTTTATGTTAAAATATTTCTGTAAATTGTAAGTAAAGTCCATTGGGATTTTTTAAGAATGAAAATATTTTTCCTGGAGAAAACATTAGTGACACTGAAAGAGCTGTGCATTGCCTCTGGGACCCATTTTACTGAAAGCAAAGATGGGGAGGTGACCAGCTGGCTCAGAATCATTGAACAGGCTTAGAAAATCCTGCTCTTGATGTAGCTGATTTTGGCAGTAGCTTGAAAAGTCTTGGTGTGATCTGGTACCTTGTCTCATGGGGCCAGCCATGACCACAGCATTTCCATTTCTCAACTTTTTTGGCAGCATTTGTAAAACTCTTGATATCTGAGAGTGCAGTTGCTGAAAGCTTGAATCAAATGCTGCAGGCACTGAAGAGTCTCCCAAGAGCACCGTGTATAAAATGCAAAGTCATTATGTGTACATATCTATAAATCCAACGTGTGCTTCATCTCGCTTTTCTCCTTGGTGTTCATCTGCATCCTTCAGTACATAATTATCATTTTTGAGTGTACATTTCCTTACCTATCAGGGTGTACCAGCTTTGGCTCTCACAATACATTTCATATTAGCTGTCCTCTATGTTTGATA
This sequence comes from Vidua macroura, assembly GCF_024509145.1. Classification (NCBI taxonomy): domain Eukaryota; kingdom Metazoa; phylum Chordata; class Aves; order Passeriformes; family Viduidae; genus Vidua; species Vidua macroura. Next base: position 113,193,511 of record NC_071572.1, on the reverse strand, counting down.
CATCGTTTTAGGAATACAATTATTTTTTGCTGATATCTCCACCACTTTGATTCATAAAATGAATTAAGACCATTGCAACAGAAGGTAATTTATGAAACATTAAATAAGAAGCCCTCCCCCCACCCAAGAGCTGACTAAGACAAGAACAAAAGGAGCAATCATGGGTGATAATTGCATTGTCTCATTCCATTTTCTTCTGAAACCTTATTATAGCTGTCCAAGAAAACATGCATTATCCAATCCAAATAATGAAAGAGCAATTCTAAAAGCTAATTGTCTATAAAAATCTAGAGTTGATCCTTTACTCCTTGGAAATAGGAAGGTAATTGCATTGGTGTGCCAATTCATGACCATCATCACTGGGTATCACATCCAGCCTCAGAGTATCAACTTCTCCCTTTCGTAAGGTGCTGGAAGAAAAAAACCCATTCAAATATTGCAATGAGACCATTCCAGCACAGATGTGATTTTCATTCATCATGGGTCTATATCGGAGAGAAAAATGCATGCAAGATCCAGTGGCTAAAAACTGAAGAGAAATTCTGTGGCCTGGAGCAGGAGGATTATCCTGGCACCTTCGAGCTTTAAAATCCTTTAAACCACTACCCAAGTTAGGAAAACACTAACATCTCTTCAAGTATTTCTTCCAAGCCACGGGAGAATAGAATGAGAAGAGGAAACAAATCACAAGTGGTTCCATACATGTAATTTTTTGGTGCTCCACTGACCCCATCTCATGGCACAGGAGTTACCTCAGATGGCAGTAAGGGTCTGATCAAAGACCAGACCTGGAAACTGTCTTCACTCAGCAAGCCTTGGCTTTGCAGCTGCTGCAAAGACAGCAAAAGCAAGTGAGAAGAAACATTACTGTTCACCAAGGGGAATGAGGATACCAAAGATAAGGGCTGAAATGCTTTCTGACTGAAATGTAACCCTGGGAAAGAAAATGTATCAATTTTGCTTGGGAGTGGATGATGAAAGTCCTTTGTTATTTTCACAAGCTTTGTTGGGGGTTTTATTGGTTTTTTTTCTTCAAGAAGAAATCATTAGGAGACTAAATTTGGACACCATTCTGCCACTTACTGCTGCTTCTGCTACTACCATAGCCCCAAGCTGATGGTACAACACCAAGAGGCCAACAGCCAAAATGCATTAGGAACTCAGCTGACACCATCATATCTCTGCTGAATGTCTTGTATCACATGAATGTCTTGGTGCAGATCAGCAGTACAGATATTTAACAGTGACTTTTCTGTGCAGACAATGTTTAACAGGCCAGAAACAATACACAGGCATGCAGTACCATAAACATGCATTTTACAGCATGAGAAAAAGAACCAACCAGGCTCATCTCATGAACAAGAGGAAAAACAACCCTGAATTCAGCTGTTGTAAATATCCTAGTAGAAAAAGGCCATAATTACTCATCTTTACAAATAAAAATATGGACTGGTAAGTATAATCTCCCCTTTGGATTCAAAGCAAACTCAAGTTTGCTTGTTGCTGAGGTAGAAGAGTTTCAATAAATGTAGAAGTGTGTGAGAATTGTGTCTAGGAATTTCTGTTCCTTGATGATAGATCATTATGTATATGCAAATCATTGTACAGCAAATAGAAGTTAGAGATCATTAAAAATAAAAATAAACATGCAGTTTCTCAGAGATTTAGTGAAATTCTGTACTCTGAGCATAAGGGCAAGTGATCCTTTTATGCAAGAGAGTAGCACATCTACTAGGCCCAAGAAACGAACAAGTCTTACTCACAAAAATTACCAAAAACTGGGGATCCAAACTTGTTTTGATTACGTGTGGGTTTTTGATCCTGTGCCTTTAAAAGCTGGCAGTTTAGCAACCCCATCAAGCTGCATAATTTCCCACTGGCTAGAAAAATACTGCTGATGATCTCTCAAGTGGAACTGAGCAAAAAACCTTATCTCATGCAAACAGTGAGATGTGTATTTTTGGGGATTTTTTTTTTTTCTCTGTGTTATATAAGAAGAAATCAGGTGTGTTCTTCACTTTCCATGGAAATACTGATTCCTCATTTCAACTGCTGTTTTTTTTAAGAGCTCCCTTCAATGCATATACTGGTTATAGGATTGAACATTAATCTATAAAAAAGGCCTAGAATTTGATAACTACACACTCAATGCAGATTAATGAATCTGCAGATTCAGCTACACAAGATCCCTGTGCTCATCCCTCAAGCAAGGATGTTGATAAATGAAAAAAACCTGGCACATTTATCCTGGACTTTTCAGGTTGTACTGCAGAAACAGATCAAATGGAGCCCAGAACAAATGGAAGCATCCTAAACCTACCACCCCTTACAGCTCAAACCCACAGCCTTTAAAAGCAGTGTAGCTCTCAGCTGATAACTGCATTTTTTTGGCCATAACAAGACCATGTGTTGTTCACAGTGGCAGAGCCCAAAGTGATGCACAGTGAATTATGTAGAGAACTGAGAAGCCTCCCTGTGCTGCTGCTATTATGGGGTCATTTTTGTCCACTCACCGGGAGGAAGAGCTGCTTTTCACTCTTCGCTTCTCTGCCCTCTCCTGTGTTCTCTCCTCTTTGTCCATTAGCAAAGGGATCTTCCTGGTTGTGCCATTTTGGAGCTGGCATTCTTAAAACACCAGTTTGGAGATAAGAAATTCCAGGTAACACTTGGCAAATCCAGAGGACGCTGCAGGAATCTGCTGATACAATTCCAGTGTTCATCCATCTACTGGATATGAAATATAAGGAAAAGGAGCCAACTCAAAGTTTTCTGAAGTTCTTTATGGTTTTTTCCAAGTAAACAAAAAAGGTATTTTTTTTTCCCTGAAGAGTGAATTAATTTCTTCATAGTCTAAATTTTTCAGCAAGTGAATTGAATCTGATGGGTTTTTAATGTTCTTGTAAAGCCAGGAAAATGTATTAGAAATTGCTAACATTTATCATGTTCCTTGGTAGGATAGTTAGATACTTTGGTTAAAAAGAAACCCCACACTGATTGTGTCTCTTGAATAAATACTTTTAAGTAAATAACTGGGGCTGCTGAACAAATTAAAAATAAACAAAAGACAAAATAATATTTCTGCAAGAAAATAGTGTCCAAATTTAGCCCATTCAATTTTTGTCAGAAGAGAGAGGCTAAAATTATCTCCAGCTAAACCAAGGCTCTCATATACTTGTCATTTAGGAACTCTTTCAGTGACATGCAGGCAAAGACTAGAACTGACAATTATTTCAACAGAAAAAAAGAACAACAAAACGGAGGTTAGAGGACACGTTGTTTATTGTGCTCATCTGACAGCCCAAATGCAATGAGATGAGGCAGAAGTGCCCAGGCACTGTTTACAGGAAGAATCATCTCTTGAAATAGATTTTCATTTCCCTTTGCTCTGTCATAATTAGAAATGTCAATTTCTTTGGGGAGAAAAAAAATAAAAAGGCATGGGAAAAGTTTTCGCTTCTTCTTCTTCCTTAGGAAATGAAAATATGAGTGAGAATTGAAATATCTGTCTGCAATAAATGTTAGTTTGCTCAGCCTAAAATGTATTTACATTTTTGGAAGTGTGGAGTGCATTGTTCATAATCTAGTTAGTTCATCAAAAGTATATTCAGATATGAATTCTTTACCTTTGAATGATGATGAATCTGTAATCCAATGAATTTAATCTGAGATACCAACAAATTAGGAAAAGTTTAGGAAGTGCTGCATGTAGAAAGCAACAGGGTACCTGAGAAGTGCAGGAAAACGTGGGACACACAAGCTGTTCATAGGTTTCAGATACCAAGGCATATTGTGCTTCTGGAAACAATCTTGGAAAATTAATTTATATAACAACATATCTATTACAGTGGACTTAATTGCACACAGGATAAAGGAACCACAATAAATGTGGTTCACAAAATCCCCCAACCCATTAGTTTTTAATTGTTAAAAACTAAGCTGACTTTTGCTGCATCCGTGGTGCTGGTTATTTTGGTTTGGTTGGTTGGTTTGTTTTTCTCTTCATTTCTGCTCCTAAATCCAGGAGGTTCCCAGATCCTCAGGTCCTGTGCACTCCAGCTGGCTGACAAACCCTTACAAGAAATGTTCTTGTTAAAACGTGGTCCTGTGCCATGTTGGAACAGGATGTTTCTTCTCTCCTGTCTTCATTTCAAATTGTTTTGTGAACTGAAAATTCTAAGGACATTTCGTTTTCAAAACATTTCTGTAAGGAAATACGCTGCCTGTGTTTTGAGAGGGGTGCAGTGACTCCAACAACATCAATTCCAGCTTGCAGCTGCGTTTGGATCTCAAGTCCTTGGCTCTGGGCATGTGTCAGGCTGCCAAACAGCTCAACTTCCCAGCAAAATGGGAATTCCTCCCTGTCTCTGCTGGCTGCTCATGAGAAAGGGCTGTGGCTTCATCGAGTCCCTTGCTCAGGGCAGCCCATGAGGCTTTCAGGCAGGCTTGGATTACACAGGAATTCAGCTAGCTCTGCATGTTTCACAGCTCAGTGAGCAAACCTGGGAACAAATTGATGGTTTAAATTGAATTTTGCTTCTGATGTGCCAAATGGACCACCTGGGTAGACTCCTAAATCTGAATGTCTGGCTGTGGAGTACCACCCTCTGAGGCAGCTGAATCCCATCCATCTGCCACCCTCCAGCCCACAGTTTAGCCCAGAAGTTGTGTTTTTCTGAAGTGCACCCCATCCTCGGGGGTTACCATGGCAACTGAGGGACGACTGGCAGATGCTGATCCTGCTGCAACTCCACTTCTGTCAGGAGACAGCTAAATCACTAAAGCTCTATTTTATGGTCTTTATTGTAAGACCTAAGGTGATTAAAGAGCACAGGGCACACCTGCACAAACCCACCCCATTCAGGGCTGTTACTCCCCTATCAGTGACAAGTAATTCCATTTTTTGTACCAGCCTGTTTACTATTTTGAGAAAGCCCATGAAGCACTCAGCTTTGCCGTCACACAGCTCACCAAGCAGTGCAGCAGCACTAATGGTTTACCAAGAAACACACATGCTCCCTCTCCTCAAGAGGTTAATGTGAAGCTGCCAGTGTGGAGGAACTTGTTAGAAACTGAGTCACCTCCTATTTTTAAAAGGCTGGTGCAAGGGGACTCACCTCAGAAATGTTAAGGCTCCAAAGCCTGCTTTTATTATTAGGCTGATAAGGAATGAAAGGCAAATTGTTTTCTCATTCATGCCAAATTTCTCAATCTTTTGAAGAGGACTTTTGATGTTGTCCCTCTCTGTAAACTGGCTCTAACAACATCTTAAAGCCAAGCTGTGTAAAATGTGTAAATATGATCACCACTTACATCAGCACTGAGGCAATCACCAAGCACTGTCAGAGGAGGATGGCAACATTTGACTCAGAGCCTCATGTCTTGATGCTTGAGCATCTTCTCTTTGCTCTCTGGCTGCCAGAAGACCTGGTGATATGGCTCAAAACCCTGGTGGGCACAAATCTGGGGCTCTGTTGCCAGGCAGAAGAGATTCCCAGCCTCAATTTCCCATCAGGAATATATCCTGATGGATGTCCCTTATTTTTCAACCTGCAGTTTCACTCAGATGTCAGCTACTCTCTCATGGAAAGGAGAAGCCCATTTCTCTCCTGCAGCACAGCAGTTTGTTATCCTGCATAGATCTGCAACTTGGAAATACTTTGTTAGAGTGTGTCATGTGGCCACTACCCAGCAACACAGGAGGTCACATCCCTCTGACAGCTTTTAATGCAGGATACCCCCTGCCATATTGCAGGCACCTGGCATTGGAGCATTTCCCTGCAGCCCAGCTGCACTTCAGTCTTCTCTGTAACATCCCTCTGCTTTTAGACTGTCTCTCAGTGAACCAAAATATCATTGCTGCATTGAAAGTTCTTCCCCTTCCTTGTGTCTAACTCAACTTTTCATTTATCCTCACGTTGTTTGCTTTCAGCTGCTTTCTGCTTCCCAGGGAATGGAAGGGAAGTAGAGACCTTTCTTCTGCTCCTCCTGTCTGGTCTCTGCCTGTCCACTGATGGGCCAAAACTGCATCTTGGGTTCACTCCCTTAAATCTTTGAGTCACTTCTCCAAACTGCTTCATCGAATGCCAGAAAACAGAGGGAAAAGACAGCATGAGAAGCAGGATGAGAGAAATTAAACGATGAAGCTCATTCCGTTTCTCATTTCTGCATCTCTTGCCCAGCTCGCCTCTACAAGAGTATGTAACAGTCCAAATTTAGAGCCTCCAGACTGCAATCAAATCCATTCAGCGCAGCAATGTGGCATTCAAGTGCTGTGAATGAAGCTGAGTTTCTGAGCCATCACGTGGATTTTCAGTGTGGTGGGGGAAGCGTGTGACTGTCACCCTCGGTGGCACCCATGGCCCCAGAGCAGGCACACGCAGTGTGGTTGTGAAGGAGAGGGGCTGGGAATTGCTCCTGCCATGGGGAGGGGGTGCTGATGGAGGTGCTGACTGTAACTCTGGGGGTGTGCCAGTCTCCCTGCTCTTGGGGTGAGCAAGAGCTCCTGCCACAGAGAGAATCTCCTTCTCCAGTGTACTCATTGCACAACCTTTACATGCAATGGTAGCAGGTGCACAGTATGATTATATTTTAAAAGAAAAAAAAATGACGTGAGAAAAACTGGAAATAATTTTGAAGTAGGTCTTCTATGTTACATCCTTGTGCCTGGAAAGCTGCTGTAGTGCAACCAACATCCAAGCCAAACGGTTTTGTCACAGTGCCTAACACTATTTTTAAAGCCATGTTCATTTAAAGACTTAACAGAACTCTTGTTTGCTCTTTCTAATCTTGGGTAAAATAACCATAAATTATTTTAAAGCAGGTATTTCCCATTTGAGTGCTCAGGGAATTAGGTAACAGTCCCAAACACTTTTTCCCATGAACAAAGTGCTGAATGAGTGTCCTCAGAGCTGTCTGCTGACAGCTATGACAACAATAAGTCAGCAAGAATCAAACCCCAACTCACCTTGCACATCACACTCTCGAGGAATAGAAATCCCATCTTGCAACTTGACAAGTGTCACATTCAACCCACCATTAAAAGTACCTTGTGTTAATTATCATTCCTTTAGATGACTTAACTGTTAGAGGTTTGTTTTAAAGGTATGTGGTTTTTAACCAAATTTCTTAAGAAATGAAGTGAGGAAGGAGAAAATATTGGAAACAGGGTCTGAGCATGGAGTCATTCTGTAGAGGGGAAGGAGAAGAACTGCAGTGCTGTTTGAGAACAGCTGCAGATCCCCTGGGATTTGTTTTCCAATTAGTTACAAAGCCCATTTACAAACTCTATTTAGAGGGTTTTCCATTTAAGTGAGATTTTCCTAAATTAGTAGCCATCAGTTCTTACTTGGATAATGAATCTGTCAAATTCCATGGACTATGCTAGTGTACAGCCATTCTCCTGCAAAAAAAAGGGCAGCATGATAATATGGTAGAGTCATAATCAGAAAAAAAAGGAGCTTGCTTGAAGAGTAGCATATCCCTATTTTTCCTGTCAAAACACCTTGCTGTGGGTTGTAGTAGTAGTTGTTTTTTGAACTTCAGTTTCATCTGCCAGTAAAGGGAAATTAATCTAGAGGGAAGCATTGACAGAAAGTTCTTAAAAGGCACTAAGAAGGTGCCTTTTCATCAAAGAGAACAAAGCAAATGCAAATACTAAAAGGAACATTTAAACCTCTGGAAAATAAATTTCTATTACCTTAAATAACTCAGGCTCAGCAGTAGAGAATGTCACTGAGAAGACAAACTGGATGCTTACACAGATAAAGGTATTTGTGAATGTCATAATTCATGGAAAGAGCTTAAAACTGATTTCATCCCACATTTCAAAGACTAATTCAATCTCGGTTTAGGCAGGGCAGTGACCTCACAGATGTCTCCTGTGTCATTTTCTGTGCTTCAGCTGAGGCTTTTGGGGTTGGCCTCTTGTTGAGTGTGTGACTGGATCAGGAGGAATATGGGCTGGGATCCAACTGCTGCTAATTGCAGCTCCTTTCTTAACAGTGCTGCCAGCTCTGCCCATGAAACAGGACTATTCCCAAGGATTCTGAGTGATTGCCTGAGCCTGGCTCACTGGGATCTTTCCATAAAAAACTGGCTTTCCATAAAAGAATGGCTCAGCTCTTCCAGGCAGCCCCTCTGAGCGTATTCATCCCCTGCACACAACCACACACACACTCAGTGGTTATTTTGTTGATGCAAGGCCAGTGAAACCCCTATTGAACATTTACTTCTGGAAATTCTTCCTCAAAAACATAATCTGGGATATTCTCAAAGAGCTAAAGATGTACACAATAGCCTATAGTAACATTTATCTACTGCTCAGGTAAGAAAAATTGACAATCCAAGTGATGCAGGATGCCTTTAACAAACCTTGTCCTGCCTCTATCAGGTGAGGCACAAAGAGCAGAACTCAGAGTGGTTTGAAGAAGCTCAGCATCTTTGTCATTTAAAGAAGAGATTGTGTACTACAGGGACCATCTGCCCAGGCTTCAAGACACCAAATAATTTACCAGGAATTGTAGCAACATATCAGAGAAGTTGCTTTTGGTCTTTGCAATGGTGTTAAGGAATATCCTTCCTAGAAACGAGCAGTGACACCTGAACCCTTGCTCTTCCCAGCACACAAGCAATGACAGTGCTGGAGTGCATGTGCAATCCTCAGCCCACATAGCAGCAGGAGAAGGTGTTCCCTGTATCCTATCACCATCGTGTCCGTTCATGCTATTAGACAATAAACGTTTTGGGTATCTCAAGTGCAGCAGGAACAGGGCACTAGAGGGAGCTCCGGCAGCACCACCCACCTCTGAGCCCCAGCCTGAAACCAGACCCCGAGCCACGAGATTTCCTTCTCAAATTGTGAGGCTTTGGGATGGCTTATTGCTTTGATTAACTTCTCTGCACATTTGAATAATATTTTCCAATATTCTTTTGCAGCTGCAAACTCTGGAATTGCCAGCATTCCCCATTTGTGCCGACAGCTTCTATTATTGTATGGTTCTAGGAATTCAGATTTAGCCCATTACAATAAATGTTAATTTTAAAAAAAGCCAACCCAAACACTATAGATACCTTAGTTTTAGAAAAACTGCCTGAAAAGCTTCAGTGAAGTTTGAAAAACCCTCCAGATACTAATTGTTTCCCTTACTGAGATTAAATCCTCCTTTTAATCAGTAAACCCGCAGTTATGCATCAGGAATTAAAGCTACTATTTAGTCTTTGAATAAATAAGAGACATTTTGGGAATAATGTGCCTATTGGGGAACTGTGGGGAAAAAAAGACAAGATTATTGCTGTTGGTATGCTCTTTGCTGGCAATTGCTATAACTAAAGCAGAAGTGGCAGAAGCAGCTTTTTTATTTTTAGAAGGATATCCACAGTGATTTATTAAACCTCTCTGGGGAAGACAAAAGCTATGCTCTCCATATATTTACTTGGGGAGGAATTTATTTTCAAGGCAGAAAACTAATAATTTCTAAATAAGAAGAGTCAGGCTTCTGTAGAAATACCAGGGCTAATTTTGGAAGAAATCGCCTCAAAAATCAACTACAGAGAACCCAGCTGCATTAAACATTGTGTTACTCTATTTCATTCACAAAATTGTTCAGGAGCCCCAGCAGTGGAGCAGGCAATTCTATTTTATCTATACACTAAACACCTGATATATTTCCTGTATAGTTCTTTTAAATCTAATGAGAGCAGAACCTGTTATAAAAATTCAAGCTTAATTTAATTTACATGTGATAGAAAAACATTGCTCAGTGCAGTGCTATGAGCAGCAAGGTTTGAATAGTGCTAAACCCCTGTGTTCTCCCCTTTCCAAACAGATCCACCACAAAGTCATAAATTATTCTTTCATTTCTTACTGATCTAAACATGCTTGACCAAAGCGTTATCTCATGAGAAAAAAGTAGTTATGCTCCCTTCTCCCACAGAAGGGCCACTTACTCCACCAGAAAAGGCAGATATCCATTTTGGCTGTTCCTCTCACTCCATTTCCTTAACAAACAAGCATCTTACCTTGACATTTTCTCCTCTCTCTTGCTGATGTAAGATACTTTCTCAAACACTTAGCAGATCTCCATCCTCTGTTGCACCGACCCCCTTGGGATGTGAAGGTTCCTGGGTTTCACAGCACTCCAGTGTTTGAGGTGTCCATTCTCAGCACCCTCTGCCTCCAAAAACCTCTTTCCCCAACAGTTATTTTCTCCTTTGCCAAATTCTCTTCACTGCATCACTTTCAATGATTTCTTAACTTCTCCTTTAAAACAAACAAGGAAACCACCCAGCCACCCTTATCCATCTCCTCACACTTTTCCTCTCTCCTCATGTTATTCTTCCCTTGCCCAAGGGAATATCTTCACTGTTACTGCCAGCTGAGTTCCATATAATTCCCACTTCTCCTCCCTCTCAAATGTCTCTTTATCTCTCTCAGTTGTTTTAGTTTTCCCTTTTCCCTTTATATCCCTTCCCCACGTCCCTTCAGCCTGCCTGCACTATGAATCAGGACATCAGAATGTTGTGCTAATGTTCCTTTTTATTTAGTGTGAGGAATTCCTTTTGTTGATGTCAGGAAGGTTTGTGCAGCTCATGTGATGAATGTGTATTTTAATGCCAGCAGGGTAATGAAGCCTCCAGTACCTTCATCCCCCTGATTTAGAATTCTTTCCAGCATTCTGAATTCCCCAATGGAGCCTCTCAGCATCTGCCATCCTTGGCAAGAACTGCCACTGAGCAAACAGCTCCTTCCACTGCTCCATCTTCCTTCCTCCACTTTCTCTTCCCCATTGCCATCCAAAAAACTGTGGAGGAAGGGTAAAGTCCATAAAACAGACTGAGCAGCCTTCCCAAATAATTACTCCTAGGAAACAATGCACAGGAATTTTTAAATTCATGTTCCCCTAAATCCAGTGGAAATTAAGATGTACCTGCTGCTGTTGCAAAGAAGGCAAACTCAGATCTATCAGTGAAATACAACTATTTCACCAGCATTACAGACCCAGGCACAGAGAATGGGAAGTGACATTATACAACTGAGGGAGAGAGAATTTTTGCCTACGTAAGTGTGGGAAATGCAAGAATCAAGAGACACAGGGTCTTAAAAGTCCCCAGTGCTCACTGTAAGAAATAATTGTGTTTGTCACTTCACAAACACTGTAAGAAAGAATGCAAATCCTGCAAAAACAGCAATGGGGCTATAGTTACAAGGTGATAAACCCATTGCTGCACAAAGAAAAACCAGAAAACTACTTAAAACAACCAAATCTTTTAATTAGAAAGCAACAAACATGCAAACAGCAGGTATAGAAATTTATTTGAACCAACGTTTTTACTATCATGAAAGTTACTTTAAAACATTGATCCAAGCTCCCACATTTGCTGTTTAAGGAAAATATTGCACTTGGCATCTTCTAGCACCCCTCATACATGGCAAAACATTTTAAAAACATTTGTGTTTATTTTAACTTGCACACTCTCCCCAAGTCATGCACACAGTCATTCAAAAAAACAAAAGGTTAGGTTATCCAAAAGCAATACCTCAGAATTGCACTAAAGCTCTGTAAGGAAAAATATAATTAATGTCTTATACAAATTTCATTGACTTCCAGGTGCTCACACACAACTGTTGGTTACTCTTCATCTTCGTTTTCATTCTCCTGGCCAGAACCTTCTGATCTGTCGCCTTCCAATCGGTCTGCAAAACACAGATTTAGTAAACAGAACTTGTAAGATTTTCTTTTTTCTGGTAAATATTTATTCCATGCTGTCTCCCTGGGCTATTACACAATGGGATATGGCTGTGGGGTTTATGGTAGAAGAAAGTCTGTGTAGACTTACAGCAGAGAGTGGGGTAGAAATGTTACCACAAGAAAGGCGGAAAGGAGAAATGCCCTTAAGAATTTCCAAGCATGAAAGCAAAACCTGTGTACAAAAGGAAAAACCTTGTAGCTGCTGACTGGCTGTCAGCACAGAAAAGATGAATGCAAGTATAACATTAAAATGAGATGGTGACTACAAGGGACAAAAGTGCTGTGCTGGGGAGCTGAAACTACAATAGCTAGTGTTAGAAATGTGAATAGTCCAGAAAGTGGGGGATCACTGCCTGTCACTTCAATACAGAAAAAGTGCCTTTTCATGTAAATATTTAGAGAAGGGCAAATACAGAAATGTGTGAGGGAACATGACTGGCTCAAGAGCAATCACTCAAGCAGCATGCAGTCAGGTTTAGAAACACTCTGCCCAGCCATAACAGATTCTTTGCTGAAATTGTAAATGAAGTGTCGGGCAGTTCTTTTAGCATTTCACTCCAAAGAGATAATGACAACTGAAGGAAACACAGGAGCATGGAGGTGCAGCACTGGGCTGGACACATGGCACCCTCTGGGCTCCCAGAGCAGCCAGAGGTGAGAGAGGAGCAGCAGCTGCCACCAGGCACAGCTTCCTTCCCACCTCACCACTGCTCTGCTCAGCCAGAGTCCCCATATTCAGTATCTCCCATCACTTTCACCTTCATCTACAGGCCTGTTAGGTTTTTGCCCCATATGCCATGCCAGCCTCCCAAAACTTCATCTCCTTGCTTCCTACACAGCGTGTGATGTCTCTCTACTGTCCTCCATCTACAGGGTCAATCCACTGCACTCAGCTTCTCCAGCACCAACATCCAGTTCCCAGTGATGATTCCTCCATGCAACCCTCTTATCAGCAGTTTTTCCCATGGGAACTGGAGGGACATCCTGCTGCCCTGGGAACAGCTGCCAGCAGCCTCAGCAATGCCTCCCACAGTCCTGAATCTTCACACCCTCCTTCACCCCTAGACAGCTCCAAGCCCACAGTCTCAGCCAGTTTATCTTATAGTTCATTCCAGTCCTCCCCAATAGTTTTCCCATCACACAGCACTCGCTGAAAAGATCATTCCTGAAGAGACTATTTTTCAACATCTAAAAATATATTTTGCTCTTTGTTTTGAGATAAAAAAATAAAAGCTGCAAAGATGTTGCAAGTCTCACACCGAAGAAGCAATTCCTAAGTACTTCTATGAAGAGAACCTTGAACAACCCTTGAATCTTCTCACCAACCCCAAGTACAGCCACAGCCAGCTGCAGGTTTTGATGATTTCCCAATCAAGCTGCTATTTCACAGACCAGTGCTGTGGACAAGCTCTTCAGAAGTCTCTCACCTGCTCTTATGTGATTCAACGAAGCCAACATTCGGAGCATGAAGGAGGCTGGAACAGTGATGGTGTTTCTGGTCTCCTCCAGCATTAATTCATTACGAGTTATAACCTGGAGGTAGGGAAGGGATAAAAACAGCATCAGAAATAAACACAGAATTATACTGCATCCAGAGGGGCTTGAAAGTTTCTGTGCAAAAGCCATTTTCCAGAGTCCAAAATTACCCTAAGGGAGCAATATTTTAATAATTGCTATTGAATACTGTTGTCTGGGGTAAGAGAAGTCAAGACAGTGGACTCTGCCTGCAGGTGTTCAATTATCTGTCTAAAGAATATTCTAGTAAGATCCTGGTTCCACTGTCCACATGCATGGCAGATACTAAGATGAGTGACTAAGATAACTTTGGAAATCTTTCATGAAGTAAAGCAGACTGATGATAGAAAGTGCTGTTTCCAGATGGCAACTGTTGTAGAGAACAAAGTTCTAGCACCAGTGCTGGCCAAGAATGTGGGAAGGAAAGAGATGAGGTTACCCTCAACTCCCACCTTCATGCTGCTAGAAGCTTTTGGAGAAAATCCAAGGAACACAAGCCATTTTCTATCCCACTTCAGGAACATTCTTTAGCTCCATAATTCTTTGTAAACAGAGCTACAGCTTGCCTCAAAATGACTTGAAAGAGCCAGTTCCTACTGTCTCATTTTCAAGGGAAAAAAATCCACTAATGAATACTACTTTCTCTCTTCCCTCATTCCTTCCTCATGGTACTTCCTTGCCATCCTTCTTTCTTTCTCCATAAATTTTAATCCCACACTGTAGGTTGTCTCAGCTTTTAGACTGTAGTCTTTTGTTATCATGAAGCACAAAAATTTCTTTAGGCGGAGACAAGTTATGACCATTTTTCAGTCTTTGCTCCCAGATCAGCTGCTGTAAGACAGGAAAATAATGAAATTCTTGTTCTCTCTGAGACTCTTCTAGCCTGTTCCTCTTGTGAGGAACATGTTCTTGCAAATGTTTGCAGTTTCTTCTCCCTTCCCAATCAAAGCACCTCTTTTCTGTCATTCTCACCTGTTTGCCAGGCACTTGGCACAGCTGATCCCTCCCTAACAGAAGCAAACAGGCTGCTCTTTATTCCTCTTTCACCCCATATCTCTCCAGTGCATCATCAACAACCCCCCTGACAACCTGGTGCTGAGGTTTTTTCTCCATTCATAAGTTTATTCTCATCCCCACTGTCTTTTCCTATTCACTAAGGTCATAGCCTCTCTCAATTTTAAATACATTTCTGTATCTATATGGAACTTTCATCAAACACAGTTTTTTCTCCCCAGACCTTCTCCCTTCCATAGAAAATTCAGTTCAGGTATGTTGGACACTTATTCCAGCCAAACTTAACATGGTGAGAACTATTTTATTACTGTGAACATCTCCTGTCCCCTACATAGGTATGTCAATACAGGGAATAAATTAAAAAACAAAAAACACGTAAAACTGCAAACAGCACTGCAGTCAATTCTTCTGAAAGTTCTACATTTTTTCTTAAAGAAAACGCAACAAAATATCTAAAAAATTTGCAATTATTAGAAATACAGGGAGAGAACTAAAGTACAATAATTACTTTGAGCACACATTTATGTTTAGCAATACTTCTAAACCCCAAAGGCTCCAAAACATGTCACAACTAAAGCTGTCACACAATATGCAAGGAAGTGTCACTTCACTCCGTGCTAAAATAATGGGAAGGGTTCAAAACTCACAAGTGGATGGTTTGGGGTTTTTTCAAAGGATGTGGGGTGGTGGCTAAGGTGTTTGTTTAAAATATATTTAGCACTACTACAGAGAAATAATGATTAAAAACTCCCAGTCTACTCTATCCGTGCTGCCCAAGAGATTTCACAAAAAAAGCCCCCAACCTGACCACCCCATAACCAAATCTGTCCTATAATATTATTTACAGAAAGCCATATAACATTTTGATACATTGTGTTATGTAAATCACTCAAATATGATTATTCAGCAGTCAGCTGTATGGTCACCCCAGGCCACTTGCTATATCCAGTTATTGCTCTGAGGGCAACATGACAATACTGAGTTACACAGCTTCACATTGGACTTTTATAACAAATTGGGCTTGCAATGTTTGCTTTACTCCATGAAGTTCCTATGTGTAATCTTAACCTTTAAGTCCCTTTTATGCCACTGAACATTTAATAGGATTGATTTTTGTACTTTCTGTTGTTCTGTATATCCTGGTATTTCCTTCAGTTTATTTCCTTCATCTTCCATTCATTTATTTGTTTAGAGACATGCACTATGTTCATTTATTAATTCCTGCCAGTTTTCCTTCTATATCTCAGTGTTCACATTTCTTCCACCTCCTTTTATGTACATAATATCAGATCATGTTATATAATTTCTAGGAGAGCTGAGGAAATGCAAAGTGCCAAGGATGTGAAAGTCAGCTGTTCTGAAGGGCAGCTTTTTATTTGTAGCTCATTTGTTAACTCTGCTAATTCAATATCAATAATTTGTACCAAAGGCTTTTATAGAATTAAAGACACAACATTACCATGAAAAAGGAGGAAAGGTTCTTACCTCATCTGCAAGTTTCCTGTTAAAAATCTTGGATTCTTCCAGTGGTGACCAAATTTTTATGTCATAATCAATACCCGAAGAGGCCAGAACTAGAAGTAAGTAACAGTAATTATAAATTAAATGTGCTATGTTTATTGGTATTTTCTGCTCTTAAATGGAAGAAAAATATTTCACTTGAAGCATTTATTTGCAAATGTCAGATCTCACGCTGAACAGAGCTTGTAATTACCAAGTCTCCACATGAGATCTGCTCCACAGATTATTTGGTTTTGAATCTATCTATATAGATATGAAGAAAACAAGTGCAAACATCAAGAGCCCCCCATTTTAAATTTTAAAAAATCACCAAAATATACAAAAAATAGAAGCAAAAAGTAAGAGCAAACCCAGCCACTACTGATCTATTTCTGCTGATAAGTGTATGCATTAATAACAAAGCTTTAGGATTTGTAGACCCAGGTACAAAGGCAGAACCAAGATAATTTCAAATGCACCTTTGATAATTTCAGTGAATTGCATGTAAATTTATTTGATGTTTAAATATAAAGATGCAATGGATGCTGTTATAAATAAAGTATGAAAAATATGAAAAGTTGCAGAACATTCTCTAGATCATTGCACAAAAATCACTGCAGGAATTAAAATTCCATAGAAAACTCTCAGTAAATGGGAAACTGAACAAGATTAACTGTCCTAGGAGGATGAGCTCTCTTAATGACACCTTCAGAGTGTGACAGGGAGACAGTCACACTCCAACAAGACATCAGCAAAGCTACAGGGCACTTTGAAAGGTGCTTCCAAAGGGAGTACCCAACTCAGGACATTTACAAGAACTCAATTTCAATAAAAAAGTTAAAATTTTGAGGCTTAAACTATGTAGGACAGTATTCCATATTCCCCCAAACTGTTTGAAAAACCTCCAGCCTCTTCTAGTATTATTATAACAACTTTACTTGCTAATTTATTAATAGCTGACTCTTACTATACAGCCAGGTAAGCTGTGAAAAGAAACAGTAAAACAAATACTTTCTCTGAATGTGCCAGAGGCTGGAGGATGGTTCAGATTTTCCAGCTACGTGTGATTCCTTCTACTGCTTTGGTCCATCTTTTCTATGAAGGATTTCCTCTAAACAGAAATTATTAGAATTTCTATGAATTTTATTAATTCTCTGATCTCACAATACCAGTGAGAGGGAGACACCCACTTCCACTGCATTTTTTTGAATAGAGCCAAATAGAGACCAGATTTCAATATAATTTCTGAGTATTGCTGGCATTTCAGCAACCCCATACTTCCCTCATTAGTGTCATAGAAAATATTTTATGTGTTGAGGGCAGGAAAAAATTGAGATTGTTCTTATTACATCTGACAGTATTTCTATAAATTCTGTGCCAGGAGAAGTCTGATTTCAATAAACTTTTGAGTAAGGAGGGATTTAAGGGCCAAAGGTCATCAGTAAGAGGTAAAATTAAAAGCAGTATTATCTGAATTATATAGTGAACCATGAACAACAGTTCATTAATCATTGCATTGCTCTGTTGAGACAGAGTTTATGACTGAGCTTTAAAATGCTCTAGTGCAGATAAGCTGGACATGCAGAGTGGGAGAATGCTGCTCTTACTGGGGTCGAAGGGGTGAGGCTGCAGGCAGTTCACCACGTGGTTGTCAGCCTCCAGCAGCATGAGGTGCTCAGCAGTGTGGCGGTCCCAGATGAAAATGTGGCCACAGTCTGAGCCACTCATGACAAAGTTGGATCCCCAAAAGTTGGCTTCCTTTATCTGCAAGAAAAACAAAACTTTGTAAGACCCAGCCAGTGAAAAGCCCATCCTGAGCACACTCCTCTGTCTGCACTAACAGTGCTGCTGAAGGAAAGCTCAGCCCATGCAGAAATGAGATTTAAGAAATTTTAAAGGAAGCATTTAAAGAAGAGTGATTTAAAAAATGAAAGTTCAGAAACTTTTAGATTGCCAGAGCAAAGTAGCTGCTAACAGAAAAAAAAAAAAAAAAAAAAAAAAAAGAGAGAGAGAGGAGTTGGGGCAGACTGAACAGTTTGAAAATAAATGTCAGCAGATCTGTCACTTTCTGAAGTCACAGAAATGATACTGGAGACAGGAGTAAGCAAAGGAGTTTTTAGGAAAAGTTTGGCCAAGTTAAAGTTTGTGACAGGCTAATCCCTGGTGGGGATTTTCCATTATGGAGAAACAGGAGACAAGACAGAAGTTTGTGAAACCTTCCTCAGAAATCACTTCTGATTTTACTCAGCATGGGACCTCAAAATAACCATTGTTAAATGATATAAATTTGCTACCTCATGTCCTCTACAGGTGAGAGGTTTGATGGGATGGCAGAGAGAGAAGGGGCATTGCTTCAATGACAGAAAACTGAGTCACGAGATGTGAGCTGAGAGCTCCACAACACTCTGGTGTTTGTGCTGCAGGAACAAGCCTGGAAGGCTGCAGTGTAGCCTTGTGTGCAGAATTGTTATTTTGAGAGCCAGCAGTACCTCTTACAAACTCTTTTAATGGACATACAGGGGGCAAGAGAGGTACCTGTGCAAGCAGGAGCTTCCTGTGCAGCAGCTTGTGGAGTTCACACAGACCATTTCCAATGCTGGGAGTTCAGTTTGGCATTTAGGAGCAACTCCAGCATAAGGGACAGAATTTTGAGTTTGAGACTTTTTACACAGAATCCTGCTATGAATTATTTTCCAGGAAAGGCTCTAAAGAGGGCCATGCCTGGATCCTTATCTTTCTTTTGGCAGACTTCCCTCAGAAAATGCCCTGAAGAGAAGGGCAGAGATGTTGCCTTGCTCTGTGCTTTGCCTCAGCTACCTTGATACAGATTCACTGGTAAACTGAACTCTTATGCTTAGAAATATGTGGATTATTTCCAGCATAAATATGCCCAGTTTTACATTTCAGGCTTGGTAGATCTTGGTCTATAGAATATGTCCCAATGACTGCAGTCAGTGCAATAAAGTCATCCTGATATCTAAAAATAAAGCAGAGAAGCTGCATTCCTGTAATGAATTCTAATGTATTAATCTTTCAGCAGCTTTTGTCTTATAGCTCCTTTTAATACGTGTTTTCATTATCCTGTTACATCTAGATTATCTCTAATAATAAAAAATTTTAATTTTATATTTTAATTTTCAATCATGACCTCTTCTTGTGTCCTTTGTATTTTCTTACTCATACTTCTTAATACTTATAAAATCTAATTTTAGCACCACAAAAATGAACAGAACTGAAATTCACATTTAAAAATTTTGGTTTTCAAACATTTCTAAAAGTCACTATTTTAAAAGCAGGACTATAAGAAATGTAAGACTGCCAAATTAAGTTTTCAAAAGTAAGGAGGAATGAGAATTATTCCATTTTCCTACATAAACTTAATTCACTATATATATATATACACCCCCCCATATATATGTAAAAATTATTACATATATATAAATGGTTCATGTAAATGACAACTTTATCCCTGGGCTGCTCAGGTGTGTAGGAAACAAAGCTTTTTTAAGCTGTCTCCTTCATAAATTTGAAAGGGAAATATCATTAGCCCTGGCCTTGCAGGAGTGAGGGTATTACTCAAACCAGCAGATCAAAATGAAGTTTGCAACCATAGAGACCAACAGGGAAAATAAAATTACATTTTCTTTCATTCTGTGCATTCCTTGTCATAGGTGCTTGTGTGAAACAAAAGCAAGAAGTTCAACCCACATCCCCAAGAAACCAAACAACAAAATCTGTTAAATAATCTATATAGTAACAGCTATGCAGACAGAGACTGAATTAAGACTTATATGAACTCACTTTTAGTATCTTTTAACCACAAAGTGCCTGATGCCAAGACCTTTAAACTAATGGGAGTTTGAACAATTTAAATTGATTTCTGAAATACCATGCAAAACTTCTTGTCATTAATCAAAGTTTATTCTATACCCTGTTGCTTATGCAGACTGAAATATGTATTTACTCAAGCATTTTTCCCAGTGTAATCAAAGCTATTCACACAAACCCTAGAAAATGGCATTTTGGGGGTAAAGGGATGACTCCTCACATCAGCTGCAAAATAACACACCAGCTACTTCTGCAAAATATCACCTAGAACTCAGAACTTCACCTCTTCAAAATATTGCAAAAACCAAAAAGAAGAAATAGCAAGGAAAGCAGCATCTGTTTTTCATGCATCATTGCTTTGCAAACACAGTAACTGTGTTTTCTTAAAATACAGGATTTTGTGTGAAAAAGACGAGGCATCGAGTAGCTAAATTATAATTTAATAGCTAGCACTCGTTCCTTTTTTAATTCAGAGATGTCAAGGTTCTTCAAAACTCTGATTTAATCCTCACTTTCCCTTCCAAGATCTTCAAAGTTAAAGATTAAATAATAATTTTGAACAGCTTGGAAGGGAAAGTGAGGATTAAATCATCATTTGGAAGGGAGGCACATTGTATGCCACATAAGCTGAGAGAGAAAATGAAAAAGAAGAAGAATAGCCCAAATTTTAATGGATGTTATGGGGAGAGAGTCTTAAACTCAGGGGTATTGAAATGCCTTTCACAGTGACACGAGTCACGCTAATTTTAATGTTCATTTAGAGCAAATTCTGTGCCTTCCAAGTGATCACAGAAGCCAAAGTGCTCACAGTGCATCCCAAGATCCTTTTTGGCAAGCACAGCGGGGCAAGCAGCTGCCCTGAGTGAGCCCTGAAGCCCCAGCCCCCAAAGGCCCCAGAGGCTGTACCATGGTCCGGGAGTTGCGGTGACCTTTATAAACCATCTTTATCAAGGGGCGCCTGATGTTGAGCGTTTCCAGTTCCTCCATCTCCTTCCTCTCCTTCCTCCTCCTGAAGAGCTCCTGGATGCGGGCGACAGCGGATCGTCTGTGAATGCAGAGAGAGCAGCACTGAGAGCCCCTCCCCAGACACTGCCAGGGGCTCCCAAAAATCATCATTAGGCACTCCACCACATTCTCCATGAGTTTGACACAGACATCAGCATAATCCCAACTGTAAAATTACAGACGTGAATTTTTTTCCATCCTGGCTTACAACAAGAATAGCATGCAAGACAGTGGAATGTCAAGAGATGCCAGGTTTTATTCCCCCTCTGTAGAACAAACTTCAGCTGGCAAAATTCACATGCTATTTTATTTTCATTCTCCACCCATACTGAGGTAGCAAAATGCTGAAGTTTAAAAAAAAGAAAATCTATGCCAGAAGTTTTTAAATTTTAAAAAGCCATTAAGGATCTAATGTGTCTCTCAATGTGATTTGGTTTCTCATAAGATCGAAAAAAAACTATGCCAGAAAAGAAGTTTTTAACTTTTAAAAAGCCATTAAGGATCTAATGTGTCTCTCAGTGTGATTTGGTTTCTCATAAGATTTTGTCCAATGTATTTCTTGTCAGTATTTCTCTATGACAAGACTTAAGATTTAGACAGCTTTTAAGAAGTTCCTACTAAGGCAGAAGATGATTTGAGATCAATTATTGAAGCACCTATCCCATATGGGAGCAGTAAGGTTTACAGCTGGAGATTTTCTAAAATAACAGAGGAAAAAAAAAAAAAAGCCAAATTATGTAATTTGTTTTGTGAATGTTCAATTCCAGGAACTTATTTTTTATTAATCTGTGAAAAGACCTTGATGTCAAATTTTTCCTGTTTAGCTGTTCAGTTTGCAGATCCCCATAATTCCAGCTATGACCAGACGGTCACATCTCAGCTCTTTTTCTTCTGCCATTCCTTGTCATTATTAGCTTTGAGGTCCTGAACACAGTCCAAGGGGAATGTTACTCTCAAGAAGAAGCAGGTACAGATTTTTGCAGAATGCAAGGAGTGAAATTATTACAGCAGTTTGTATGATCCTAAAAATTAAACTGATCCAGGAACCTTACTACACTGCTGCCAGAAAGTAACCTGAATTTGGTTTTAAGTAATGTTTTCCAGTGTTTTAGTCACTGATCCTAGAGACTCCAGCAACAAGTCCTCTACTCCAGAAAAAAACCCCAGCAGATCTATCTCATAACTAATTCTCTCAGCCAATTTTTGTTCAATTTTTGCCACAGGAGAAAGTTGCACCAAAAAGTTAAGGTGAAATAAATGTTATGCTACAGCTAAGCAAAGAAGGAATGTAAGTCATTAATGCAAGCTTATTTACTATAAAAACAAATAAACAACATACCACACACTGTTTTATTAAGATCATCTAATACAGCTAAGCTTTCAAAATAAATTTTAATTTTTTTTATAGAAACCAGAAGAGTTTTGAAAGCACCAGCCAATGGATTCATTTAACAGTATGCTATCTATTATAATACACTTCTTAGATGCTTGCCTAGGAAACAGCACCAGAAAAAGTAGATGACTACTACTTCCTTGGTGAGAGTTTTCTATCCTTTCAATTCCTAGACAATTTTTTGGTTCATCTTTTTTATACTACAGTAAATAAATACACTGTATTTTTAGTTAGTTGTTATAATATGCCACGTTTCAACTTTAATCTTCAACAGATTTAAGAGGGTTCTTCACAACATCTTCATACAACAGAGGGGGAAAAAAAGAAGCCTATGTTCTTTATCTACTGTGCTTTAAAGATCATCGAGTTATTCTCCTCACCAGTTTGCTTCTACATAAAGGAAAAAGGGTGGCATGCACATGATATGCTGCATCAAACACTTACAGAAACTGTAAACCATTATTTGTGCAGATTTGGGTTTTACTTGCTTTTAAAAAAAGATGGGGTTTGTGTGAGAAAGTAAAAGCACCTATCATTTACTGTGATTCCTTTTTGTAATTTTGGTGCATTTATTCACATTAATTAGAGATGTGCAGTGAAGAGGGTGGGAAGTTAAACATCATTAGGACTGACAGAGCAGTAGACCTGTCCAGCTGTTTCAGAAGGGTTACTTGCTGGACAGCAGGAACAAGTCTTGGGATTAGAAGATGATATTAAAGTAGCTAATTGGTAAAGCAAAGTAGTTTCTTGCACAATTCTTCATCCAAACATCTCTATGAAAATTAATCTCCTCCTCTCCATTCTCCTAGGCTGAAATATGCAGACATTACAAAAAAACTTCAATACTACTCAGCAATCAGAATCATGCATTTTTAAATAAAAGCAGAAGCACAGAAACAACTTTTGGTTTAAACTGTCTTTCAACTAAATGGACCTCTGGATGTAACCTCCTCATATGGGGCCTCATTTTAAAAGGCAGGAGTGGATTTCTATTTAGTTCTTGTGAAGTCAATGATCACCTTCACCAGGGAGAGGGCAGCCAAGCACACACAACTGGGATTGAGCCTTGCAGAAAGCAAGAACATGGCAGAGGCAAGTCTGCTCCAGGAAATTTAAATATGAGCCCAATTTAGTGACATTTCAGAACA
Organism: Vidua macroura; assembly: GCF_024509145.1. NCBI lineage: Eukaryota > Metazoa > Chordata > Aves > Passeriformes > Viduidae > Vidua > Vidua macroura. The sequence goes on along the minus strand of NC_071572.1, from coordinate 113,170,361 downwards.
AAGAACATTACAGGAAAAAGCCTTCTCTCTGAGAGGTATTACTTGTTGATAACTACAGATTTTCTATACATTTTTTAAAGTCATACACGCACAAGAATTTAAAAATCTGACATAGCTGTTTTCATTTGTATTTGTGATGAGCAATTCCTGTCTTTGCCAACACAAACGCAGAAGCAGCCTCATCACTTGGAGCATCAGTGGGTACAGAAGTGTGCTGTGCAATTTGAACTGTTCTGAGGTCAGCTTGAGCTGAGCCTGGCTGAGAGCTGCTGCTTCCCTTCCAAACTGCTCTTCCAAGCACAAAATGTCAGACAATGGAATTTATGCACATTGTGTCAGTGCTCCTCAGGCAGCCCCATCAATGGGTACAGTTCTAGGAAGTATTCACAGAGCACAGCTTTTCCCCTATGATCAGCTAGGTTTGAAGACCTCAAAGTTAATTGCTGTAATTAATTATCAAAAGTCCATTTAAATTAAGCCTAAGATGAAAGGAATAGGGATTCAGAAGTGAAGCCATATTTTTTAGTTAAACATAGGTACAAGATAGGCAAACAAAAAAACAAACCTACAAAAATCCTGTGATGCAAACTGATCCACAGCTATTTATTATAAATGGAGAAAATGGAAACTATGTATACACATAAGTCTTAAAATACAAAGTTGTCACATTGGGTGTTTTCTGTATATTTAGAAGTTCTGAAGCACAATGAGGATTTTTTTAAAAACAAGAATCTGTACAATTTGCACAATACTTGGTTTGTTTGTTAAAGGACAATAATGTAGTGGCTGCCATAAAACTCATCTGGTACCTGAGATAACCCTGCTTCTTCCAAACACCAGCCTGATAATGGTCAGTCTCCTGAGCTCAGCTGGGTGCAGAGCTCACATCTCCCTTCTTCCTTGCTCCATCCTTCTTGTCTCAGCTCTGCACTGAGTATTGAGCTCAGTATTGATTCCTTCAGTACTGAGGGTTTTTGTCATTTCTCAAGTTCCCAAATGTACTCACACACAGACAAACATGGTCTCTTTTTCATAGTAGAGCTTTGGGCTGGAAGGAACCTTAAAGATCATCCCCCAAGCCCCTGCCAGGGGCAGAGACATCTTCCACTGGACTAGTGCTGAGGACCACAAATCCTGATTCCTTCTCTTGAGCTCTCTGATGTTAACATCTTAATTTTTTATCCGCTCTTGTTGCCATTTTCTCCTTTGAACTGTTTCCCTATCCAAAACAAGTGCAGAGAACCTAAGGCTTATAACCATTGACTCAGATCTTATTTCTCCAATGCCTTATGATCATTTGGACAATGCTCCCATGCACATGGTGGGATTCCTGGGGGTGTCCAATTGAGTTGGACTCAGTTTTGTGGGTCCCTTCCAACTCAGGGCATTCTGTGATTCTGATATTATTTGTGTCTGTATCTAAACCACTGCAGCAAACCTTGATCCAGGTCTGTCATTTCTTCATTCATCCTGTAAAGGAATCCACGTGCCAGCTACCACTGATCTGCCCAAGAATTCCAAAGGTTTGTCTTAACCATATTAAAATAGATTCCTTGACTAAATGCCAACATTTGATTATATTTCTGATATTGATTACTTCCTTTAGGAGCCTCTGGACCTGTGGAAGAGATTTACTGCTGCTGTCAAATTTCAAGCATTAAGACAGCTCAACACCAAAGGCAAAACCATCCTGTTAACAGCACACTGACACTACCCCTAAAGCCCAAGTTATTTCACTGTTGATCATACAAAACCAAATGTTTACTGTAATGCCCTCCTAGGTGATTTTCCAGCTTTCAAACACAGTCAATGTTTAAACTATTCTCAGTTAGAAAACATTTTTAAATTTTCACCTGATATGCTGATGAATGATGATGAAAAGCAGAGAAAAAAAGACTGATAAAACATTCTATGCTGAATGCATCATTTATTTTATATTAAATTTATAGCAATATGAAACTAATATTCCCCTGGGCTGCACTGAAGAGCTAAAGAATTCCTTGGTAAGCATGCTGAATACAGCTATTGTAAAATTTCAAGTACAAACAGCAAAGATTCCTGAACCTCTAAGAAAGCTGACAAGTTAAATCCAGGTATTCCAATTGCAGCTAAGATGAAAATATAAGACAAAGAAATACAGATCTGCACTATTTTCCTGGAGGCACTTAAAACACAGGACTCAGGCTAAGTCTTTTATGGAACCTCATCCTGCACCTTTGCCTTTTCAGCCACAGAAAGCCAAGATGTTCATTTTCATCACTGTAACACCTTTGGGCCATTTCCCCTCTAGATGGCCTCTGGCTGAAATCACAGCAGAGAGTTTCTTACAGCATGTGGCCAAACACAATTACCCAAATTGCCTTTTATGTTCTTACAACTGCTTCCTCAAGGATTTCAATGAAGAATATGAGATCAAGTGATTTTTTTCATTTAACTTCATTAAAAGCAATATTGTGTAAAATTTAGCATCTATCTTTCTAAACGTGTATTACCCAATATAGCTCTAATAATTATGCTTAGTTCCATAACCTTGTTCAGGCAAAAAATATAAATGGGTTTTGATCCATGTAGTCTTATATTTCTGTCCAGAACTGGATGTTCTCTACTACCAGACAAAGCAAGTCAGCAGTAGCCCATGCAAATAGAACTCGTTCCTCAGCAGCTCAATTAAAAAAAAAATATAAAAGGAATATTTCTTTTCACAAGCTACACACTTTTCAATTCAATTAATTTCTATGGCACACGATAAAAATGTTAATAGGTTGTAAAATGTATACACTGCCATTTCTTTTCAATTTCCATGCAACACATGCAGCTAAATATAACTCAAGCAATATGCTCTGTAATTCATAGCATTTGAAGTACAGCAATTCTTAAAATGCCAGTTAGATATGAAAAACAAGGACCTGATAAATCCAATATATGGCAATAAAAAGGAGGAGGGGAGGAATAAAATAATTAATTACCTCATTATTCTATCACCTATCGCTGTTCCTCTGATATTATATCTAGTAAAGGGAATAACAACTGAAGTCATTCACAAATGCTGGGTACCATGTTTTTCAAAGGTTAGCATCTCTTACAAAATGTGCTCTATGAATTCCAACTGAGAAGGCTCCTTCCCAGTGTATGAGTCAGTACATGAGACTACTTGCATTTCAGCAAAAATAGTATTCAGATTATGTAACAGTACACAAAGCAAAGTTATAAAATGCAGTAATTCCTCATAGATCACAGCACCTGTACCATCATTTCCATTTTACATTCTTATTTCTTTAGATTTTAACCTACTAGTTAAAGCTAGTTGTAGCTTTTTCCAGGCTTAGCCTCCACCCCCAGATCAACTTCAAAGTCCAAACAAAATTAATTCAGTCATTTAAGTAGGAAATCAGCCCTCAGAGAGCTGTTTTGACTAATTTGTGAAAATTAAGATCAATCCATTAAAAACTGCACTCTCTGTGTATGAAGAACATTTTGCATAGATTTTTTTTCTTCACCTCCCACAGATTACAAGGTACAATCCTCTGTTTGAACTAAACTTGCTGGACCCAGAAAGTTTTAAAGAAGAAATGCCCTTGCATATGTCCAGACTGAAAGACCTGCATATGTTGTCTTATTTGTCAGAGAAGGCACCTTTTCCTGGGGATTCCCTAAAATGCACAGAAGGTTATTTACTCTGGTGAGTATCTAGCTAAACTGCTCTGCTGTACAGAAGATATTTTAATTCCTTTTTTTTTTCATTTAAAAATATTCTGTGCACTTCCTTGTCCATTTTGTTAAAAAGAGCATGTATTGACCAGCCCAAAAACATGAAAAAATGAAATAACTCCTTAGCTTCTTTTAGTCACTTGTGAAGATCATTCCTACAGTGATACTCAGTGGCTACAGAAATGCTGCTGAAAAAAGTCAGATGTCACATTCTCAATTATTTCTTCTGAAGAAATGTCATTCTGTGTCAAAACTGTTCCTAGCTGACTCCTAGTCAACATGCACCTGACTTACCCAATCAAGCAAAGGATTGTGGTATTTCTCCACATTTTGCTGCTACTGTTTAAAGTCCTTTTCAAAATACTAAGGCAGGTGCAGACTTTGCCCAGTCCTTCCTGATAGGTCAGTTTTAGGTTAGGTGGTGAGAAACCACCTATCCTCATTATGATTTGAGATTTATAAGTATCCACAATATGAGATTATGTCCCTTGTGTCTATTCTTAGATTATTTGAGAAAAAGATCAAACCCTCAGCTTGAAAACATTACAATTTGGATCTGTACCCAAATAATATTCAAATAATGGAAGCCTTGTACAATTAGATTTGCAAAATAAACAATATTTATTCATAAATCTGAAATCTACATCCATCTTAGTAAAAATAAGGTGAGATGCAGGAGGAAGTTCTCAATTTATTTAGAACTCTGTTTAACAGAGCTATCAGAAGGGTAGCCACTTTTTTTCCTTAAGAGGAAGCTACAGATCATGCTTTTAGAGTACAGAATCAGAAATCTACCCTTCTTTTTCAGTGGAGAAAGCTGTACTTCACAGTGGGAAAATTACTCAGCTTCCTTTATCTGAATTTCTCCACCTGTATTCTGCTCAATGTAAACAGGAGCTATTTGGTTTATAAGAAAACACAGCCTAAAGAAAAAGAAATTGATTGTAGACAAAGCCAGTAATGCTACATATTGGAAAAGGCTTATTAGTCAAACAGTTTTTTGCCTTCTGTCTCAGAAGGCTACAACAGCCTTTTTAAAAATTTTTGTCCTATAGAAAAATGATACTTTTTTCTTCATTACATAAAACATGTTCACAAAAGGTAATTATTGCAGGCTAGTCTCTCTTCTTCAGAAAAAAAAAAAAAACACAACCAAACCAAACCCAGAAAAAAAAAAAAAAAAAAAAAAACACCAATGCAGGTCCCCTTAAGTATTTGACAGAGAAAAGAAATCTATTTTATTACTCAGTTATTAATGCCATTAATTATCTTATAAGATGACACCTTGGCAAGTGAAGTATTAGATAAACTCGAAAAAATGAGATTTAGTAAAGGAATTGTTAGGTAACACAATTTACTGAGTGAGGAAAGAGAAAAGAAGCCTACAGAAAGCATCCTGGAGGAGTGAAGCCCCAGACTTGCAGGCAATTTTGTGCCATGTATTGCTACTGGTCCTTGAGCAGGGTGTAGGAATGGAATCATGCAGCACATTGAGGGTGGGGAAATTTATTAATAGAGAGGACTGTAGGGCCTTGAGAAAAAGAAAATCAGCAGTATAAAATTGAGTTGCAGACCTCCTTCTGGTGAAAGGGAACACTCATTAATTAGGAATGACAAAGTAGGGAAGAGTGCAGGGTGCAGGGCTTGTGTCGGACCACGAGCCCCCACTGCAACAGCGACAGGCAAGAGAGGAGGAGGACTCAGCTCCAGCTCATTGTGCTCAGAGAATCCTCTCTAGACCAGGAGTAACAACCACAGAATTACTCCAGCAAAACCCAAACAGTGCAGGGGGCTGGGCTACCACATTCAGGCAAGAAGTGAAACATGAAGAGGAGACAGAAACCAGCATGATGGCAGGAAACCCATGAATTTTTACTGTTAAGAGTGAGAAAAACTTGGCACTCAGTCTAAGGAGACAAAACCTGAAAATGGACAGGATGGACATCATTCAATGATGAGCACTGGGCGTGAAAAATCATTTCAATCAAAACAGAATGTTAACACAGAACAAAGTGACCAATTTTAGTTCATGTATACTCAAGGTAGCAGCAATGCTTTCAGTTAGCTTCCTACTCGTTAAGGGACATGGGGGATTTTATATAAATGTGATCAGTTTGTGAAAGGGATTTTAGGCTATAACAACTGCCATGGTACTACTAGAGAGAACTTCCAGTTCCTTTCACTCTAATATGAGATATAAATACTAAGAGGGCTTAGAGCTATGGCTGTTAGAACCATCAGTGTCTGCTTCCTTTCTGGAAATCCAAATTCCTTTGAGCACACACAGGATGTCTTACTTTTCCTCAGTATCTCAGAGTCCATTTGGAAACTCCTGAAACCTGAATAATAGGAGGGAATATAATGCTCAGCAGCTAAACTGGAAAACTTCACTGCTTGCACACACACACAAAAGCAGAACAAAATGATCTGGTCAGGCATTAAACCTGAGCAATGAAAGCCTGCAGGAAATCCTAAACCGACACTGACTACCAAGAAACTTTTTTTCAGATTTTATTTGGAGGGAGAATAAGGGAGCAGGGGACTGCATAAAGGATTTTAATGGTATCATTCATTTAGCTGAATGATCTTTCCTAGGTGATAAATTTAAACTGTTACAGGAAGAAATCTCACTGCACAGAGAGGAAAGAAAGCATGTCAGATAAACTGTAACTTCATTTAGGATGTCCCCACTAGTGGGAAATGGTAACAGCTGTTTGATACCAGGAAGTGTAATTCTTATCACATTGCTACAGAAACTATTACATCCTAGAGACAACATGGTGCATGAAGAGAAGCTATGAATCCTGCTTGAAAATGGAGATGGAATTAAAATTGCAGGGCTTTTCACAGCTTGCTCTTCAATCACTGGATCATAATGAACATTGGCTCTCCAGGGGAAATATTTCTGCCATTCCATAAATGCCTGCAAATACTTAGTACTGCATGGAAAGTTAATGAGTTAAGACAGAATCTGTGTATATTGGCTTCTTCATAAAAACTGTCATTTAGTGAGCAGAATTACTTGTGCTTTGTAATAAACAACCACAGACTGTTCTTTTTGCCACTACTGACAATGTGCTGGCTTGTGATTTCTATTTTAACTGCAAATTACTCAAAACCTTCTCTAGAAACAACTATTAAATTCTTCCTGACTTCCTAATGAATACATATTGCAAATTCCTGTGAAGAATTTGCATTGCTAGCACAAGAAATTAATAGCACTGTCTCTGAACAGGAGTAAAGCAAAGGTATGTGACACAAGGTTAAATTACATCTAAAGCTAGTAAAAAAGGTATTATATGAAGTCTAACAACAGAAATGTTGCTTAAATAATTTAATGGTTTTGAAATTAGTGAACAAAGGTATTAAACTAACAATAGCAAATTGAGGGTTCAGTTTACTGAATGATCAAACGAATATGTACAGCTCTTCATATAAAAAAAACCACAAAGCTTACTAAATGCATCTTTTATTCATGGTAACAGCTAGCAGTCTACCTTTTTTTTACTGACATACATAGTAATATTTAATAACCAACAAAAGGAAAAGGATTACAGTTTCTCTTTCAGAGAAAAAGAAGAATGAAAAATTGAACATATCAATTTTAATATATGTACTACAAACACACCATTGCTGCACAAGAGCAGTTAAAAGCTCTTGCTTTGCCAGAATAAGAACACCTAAGGTACAGCTGAAAGAAAATGTAGGTCCCTGTACCCAAATTTATGAACTTTTTATACTTATGACTAGAGGAAGAATAATAAAAAATAAGCTGCAAATATTTAGCACCGAGGTAATCAGCAGGCAAGAGATCAGCATAAAGAGACATTGGATCTGCAAGAGCCTTCCTGGCTTGCAGGGAAAATGCAGCTGGACCTGTCTTACACACTGGCAAATTAGACTCAGCCATCAAGCTCAAAGAACAGCTTTAAGGATATGAGGCCTGAGTTTCTCCACCTTTCATTCAAAGAAATAAACAAGAAAAGAGAAAGGGGGGAAAAAAAAGCAGGAAGTGTTTTGCCAAGCAGAGACAGGTACTGCCCTCACCTGTGCCCAGGGCCTCCTCGATACCTGGCCCCCGGGATGAGGACGGGGTCGTCATCGCTGTCGTCGGTCTCCTGCAGGGCCGAGCTCCTGGTGGAGGCCTCCTCTGGGGCCACGAGCCTGAAGGATTCCAGCTGGGACTGAGGCTCCTTGCTGGCCAGCAGGGTGGTGGCAGTGGGCTCAGGGCTCTGACTGCAAATGTCTTGGTGCGCACCCTCTTCACAGGAGGCTTCTTCCTCTGCGCTCCCAGGGACAGCATCAGCACTGGGGCCATTTGTTTCTGCTTGAATTCCAGAGTGCTCAGGAGCAGGTTTATCAGATACTGCTAAAAAGCAAATATTGGGGAAAGTAAGTCACACCATTAATAATTATAGTCTATTTTAGAAATGGTCAGTGAAGTTAAATTATGCAAACTGAGTTAATATTTCATTCTCTACTTCTTCCTGTAACTATTTGAAAGAGTACTGACACGTACTTGCTTCTGTTGTCTCTACAGCTTCATCTGTATTTTTCAGCTCTTCAGCACTTGCATCTTCCTTGACAGATTCATCAGGAACCCCTAAATTAAGCAATTTAATGGTAAACCACATGATTTCAATTAGATGCACATCTATAATGTAAGCAAGTCTAAATGACACCAGCACTCCTAGAAGAAACCAATCTAAGCAATTGACTCCCAAGTCAATGTCTCTACTGAAATCTCAGCTATCAGTCACATAAACATCAGTATATATAAACCTATCTAGGTGACCAGGTCAGCACACTAAGAAAAAAGTAGTCATTTGTTGTTCTTTAATGTATTTAACAGACTATGCTATGAGAACTTTAGCAGCAAAAATAGCATTTGTACTCTTGATACAGACACTATTATTTCTGAAGACAAATGAAGTTATCAGTCTATTAAAAGTGATTTTAAAATTTTTTTAGAATTTCTCTGAAGCTAGTCATTTGACTTGACTGTCCTTTTGGCAATGAACTGAGCAAGACAAACACATTTAATAAAACATAGTGAAAGCTTGAAAGAAATGTAACAAAATTCCAAGCATTCATTTATGACTGCAAAGTGCACTTGTTCTACTTTTCTATACAAATCGGGGCAAAATATGCCTCTAAGAAGCGTAATATTTCTACAGCTAAAGACAAGGTAAGTTAATGTTTACATTTATTTGCAGATATCTCAGGTTGGTGTCTTCTTTGCTAAAAAAATTCATGCTTTATTATGGCTGTGTATGAGACTCCCAGTGTGTGCAATGGGAGCCAGGGACATAGGAGGGCAGAATTTTTGCCTTAGCATTAGAAATTCCAATGTTTCTTACTTGTTTCTTCCCCATCAGGCCCTGACTCATCCAAAGCTTTTGTTTTTACAGAGTCTTCTTGGCCTTCAGTTTTGCAATGACTTCCACTCCCTCTAGAGCTTGAATTTGTGCTGCTCCTGGCAATGTAACATGGAAAAAGAAAATCATTTAGGTTCATGTAAATACATAAATAAATAAGATCATTGCAACAGCACAACCTGACCAACATTGCCTACCTCACTGCAGTAAAGTGAGAGCTCCTGGCAGCAGCTACAATCAATTCACAGCAATTTCAAAATGCTCTTTTATTGCATCCATTGCCACTCATCCCACACAATTCCTCTGCATCACAGAACCCTGTTCTCTCCTTCTTATCTTTTTTGTTTGTGGTCATCATTGCTTTTCTAAATATTGTAAGAACTCCAAAGGACTTGCTTTATTTCACTATTTGCACACTTTTTAGATGTATAAATAATCAGAGATCATCTTATTAAAGGTATGACAAGCTAACAACTGAGCACTAATAAATAATGTTATCACATTCAATTAAAAAATTTGATTCAGATAAAAGTCTCCAGGTCCTTCACCACTAATTATCATTCCTATACCTTTTGAGGTATGGACTTTCAGTCCTCAAAGTTTTGTTATTTCTCAAGATTCATTATAAGCTGGTATTTGACATTTCTTCCCCATTCATGTTTAGATAATTATTGTGGGACACCAATTTCTCTTTACAATATGGAAAATGAGTCCTCTGGAAATATGTAAAATGCTGTCCTGAATGTCATTGAAATTCATGTGTTTAGACTCTCTAGCAAAGACTTTTAGTAAATGAGGTCTTGTTGCTGAGCTTTCTTATGTGATGTGGCCTAAAACTCAGGCAAATCATTGGACAAAAGCAGAAAAAAGGCAATTATAAGCATAATTCTCAATAATTTAGACTGTCTCTTTACAAATATCTTCTGATCTGTGTAAATTTTTAGCAAATATTTAATATGCTACATTGCTAGAAGCAGCAGAGATTATGCTTAGTTGAGATTTTTGAGAATCCAGTCTAGACTTCAGAAATTTTGTCTTATGTTAAATCAGAGCTTTTACTCTTCCTGATGAGCAATATTCTGTGTATTCATTGCTGTACTGGATTTGGAAGCTGTAGGGAAATTTTTGTTAACCCTTTCAGTATTTTTCCTAAATCCAGAATTTTCAGCATTGCTTCTGAATGGCCAGACAAGAAGGTTACTGCTGGACATCAGGTGGAGGATTTTTGCTATTTCTTGTGTCATCTCTCTATAAACCTAATCACAGCCTAAACAGTAAAATATTTTTTTGACTCTTAGGAATCTACTCTGTAGCTCAATGCTCAATTTACATGTCTTCCTCTATTTCATTTTCACAACTTCCAGTTCTCAGATTAGGGGGTTGCTGTTTGTTCTCAACTGCATCATTTTGTCAGATGGAATTGCATCCTGCTTGTGTTGCTCTACTCTTCAGCACAATGTTTTTAGTCAGCCTCTGAACTGACAATGATTTGCAACTTTGTCCTACCAGAAAACGCTTCTTCCTCTCACTACCCACACCACACTACCCACCACCAAACTCCATGGAATTGCTGACTAACTGCAGAATTAGGTAAAAGCATCATAGCCAAACTAATTTTTTTCAAAGTTTGCTGAATCTTGTAGGCAAGATCAGTGTTTCAAGTTTCCAAGCTGTGAGCAAGGTGCATGTGTTGTGTCTAAAGCCACAGCACTTAAGAGTGGCTCAACGTGGCTGGGTTTTGTGGGTTTTTTCCCCCCTCGGTAACAATGAGCAAGCATTTCTCCTCACTGCCTCCTCCAATAATTTTGAAAGCATAAGTAGATGAATAGAAATAAGATGAGCTAAAATAAGGATGATGGTTGTTCTGGGAGATCCCAAGATGCTCTACTGATAGACTTGAACACAAAGCCAAGTACACAAGACCATTAGGCAGTGTGTGTTCATTATTTGAAAAGGATGTCACCACTGCAACACCTGAGCAGTCCACAAAGTTGCTATCTCAGCCTTATGCATTCATCAACACTCCTCAGACACAGAAATATTAATTTCAGTGTTTACAACTCAGGAACTGAGTCACAGAAAGAATCACTTGCGGAAAACTGTTTGAGAAGTTTGTTAACCCCTGGACTACCATTCCATCCCTGTACTACCCTGCTTTATAACACCTTGATATCATGCCAGGGTTTGATGAAAATAGCATGTTTCAAACCATGTTTGCATTATAGAGATTCACAGTAAGTACACAAAAAAGAAGCCTCTTGTATAAATTTCACATTAAAGTACATCTATCTTATGTTCTGAATGCATTAAGACTACAGCCATTCCAAATTGTGTAGATACACCTAAAAATAGACATAAACCACAGGGAAAATAATTTAGAGCTATGCTAGACAAGTGTTATTGATATGTGCTACTCATGAACTAGACAAAACCAAAATTAACTTGTTCTTACCACTCATCAGTGAAGTCCAGTTTTATTGTGCTTGTAGTTGTTCCTTCTGTACTGTAGTGCAAACTTAAAACTGGTTCACCTGTTCCTGTTCGTGGCTTATCACTCTCTGTAAATATGGGGTTGATAAAGTTTGAACAGGCATTAGAAATGTACATAAAAGTTGCTATAATTCTGAAGATTAAATTAATTTTCAAATGTGGTAGTAACATATATAATGTCGGTTTAAGATCTCTTACAGCCCAAGCAAAAAGTTAAAATGTTCCAGAGTAAACACACCAATTTTGCAATGCTTGAAAAATGGTCTAAAATTATATGTAATTATAAGAGCAAACAAAGGAGATGCTGTCCTTCAACATGCATGTAAATAAAATTTCAGATAGATATGTGTACACAATATAATCATTAATAAGCAGATCCATTTTATAGTAAATATATTAATAGGATTATTTTTTAAGTGGTATTCAGTCTTTTTGCCTTAGCAAATACACATGAAAAAAGATTATGAGATCCAGACATAATCAGCCTAGAAAAATCACCATCCTCTACTTTGTTGTCTACTTAGAACCCAGACAACTACCAGTACCCTTAGGCCTGCTGTAAATTGTCAGTCAGTTGTCATAAAAATACTCTAAATTCACGTTTCGAGAGTTTTATGCTTAAAACCCTATTTTAAATGATGATAACTGCAAACAGAAGGGAGCACTTGTAAAATGGGCTCACTCACAATGTCCAAAAGCAACAGAAGTGAATGGAACTGAAAACCACAGCATACTGCTCACTCCTCTGCTGCAGAGATGGTTCTAAGGATGTTAATGGGCTCCTTCAGAACAGAACTGCTCAATGACATCCATCCATCCATCCATCCATCCATCCATCCATCCATCCATCCATCCATCCATCCCCTTTGAGTAAAGTTCATGGTCACCATCTATCCACAATGGCAAGTTTGCCATCAGTCCTGAAGTTGGGCAATACTAAAAAGTTCACGGAAAGCAGCATCAGATGGAGCCTCGCTACAGAGGTGCCATTCTCTCAGAACTCAGAGGGAAGGTTTATTTAGTATATTCAAATGCATTCAAATGGCCACTAAAAGCCTCTGCAGTCTTCCTTTTTCTGACTACTGAGCCTTTTATCTCAGGATTATTTGGACAAAACCTTCTGTCCTTTCTTTAGTTTCTAGAATACAGAAATGGGACTATAAATATCCTTGCAGTATTGGCAGCACACTGACAAATGTAATAAAGGAAAAGCTGCAGATCATCTTTGTGGAAGTCAGTTAAAACCTAAGGTTCCATTCAAACACAAGCCTATAAATTTCCCCACTGAAAAGGCTGTTGTCATAACAGTAAAGGCTACAATACTGGCACAGGATATTTAATTTTAAAGATACAATTAAATTATAGCAACTATGAGATAGCACATCAGAATTTAACCTAACAATCAATGCTTATATTTTTAAACTGCTGACAGGCAGAAGCCCACTCACAGGATCATTTGTGCCAAAGAACTTTAAATATGCACTGCTACATGTTCTGAAGAGAAATTTTAAAACCCAAAACATACCACAAAATCCCTGAAAGAACAAACTAGAATACTTTTATGAGAAAGGGAATTAACCAATTACAACCATGACCCTAATAATGCACAAGGTATGGACCCCATTCTATGGAAAGAAAAGCTTATAGCCCCTTTAAATTAAAAGTTCCAGCTACACTTTTGTTAGAGTGGAGCAAGGATAAAACTGATTAGAAGAAAGTTTATTTAAGGAACTGGAAACCTAAGAAATGTAAGGAAATATTTTGTAGTGCTATATAGACAGTTTGAACAAAAGTGACATTCTTTCTTAACTAAATGGATACTTCCTCTATTTTTTACAATCTATAATTTATAAAATTTCTTTTTATAAATGTCTATTCTGACTTCAAACATCCCTTCCTCGGCAAGTAGAAATATTGATTGATCCCACATACTGCACAAGTCACCAGGAACTGACACTGAAAGCCAAAAGTGAGTTTTGGAGAATTCTTCAGCTTCCTTGTAACAGCTACAGACAAGACAGATCTTTGTGTTGGGAACCCAGCAAAAGACAGACAATTTCCTGCTGTGAATAATCCAAGACAACCCCCAAATAATGACTTTACTCATGGACTTCCTACTGCTGTGCAAGGTTGGCTTCAGCACAAAACCACTTAATGCTGCTAATCAAAGTAACCAAACATTGCTATCTACAACAAGCCTAAATGAATACCAGGATTCTATTTCTTGTCTTAAAATCTCAGTGTCTGAAAATCTAGCCAAGATGCATAAGGACTGGCTACACTTGCTCTGGAAGCAATGCTCATATATGCCCACACCCAAAGAGTTGGGAAGAATTGCTGTAGACTTCACTAAAGAGAGCACTGACTGAGAAATTATTTCTACAAGTTCCTGGGAACAGATAGCTGTTAAACCCTACTGAATAACAGCATTTTCCTAAATCTACAATAACACCAACTACCATTTGGATGGGGTAAGTTTCTTCTTTCAAGTAACTTTAGGGCATAACATAGACACTAATAAGAACAAGAAGCTTTTTAAAAGACAGATAAGAGAAGAATCTGATAATAAACTGCAGAGAATTAGTTGTGTGGTTCAATATTTGATATTGAATTTACACTGATAATGAAAGTTGACAGGGAACCTCTGTGAAGAAAATGCTTTGCCTCCTACATAACTGAACATGCTTTCAGTTATGAAAAAATAACAAACCCTACAAATCTTGAACTCTGTTTTCTGGGAGAAATGTGATGGCTAAAGACTGCCCAGATTAGAATGAAGCTCTGTTCTCTTCCTCTCCTATCCCATCAGGGCAGATCTACTTCACATTGATAATGAAGGGTAGGAAAGGAAAATGGTCCAAATTCTGTGATCTAGGTGATTCAGTTTATTAATCTGGTTGCCAATTCTAGCAGAGTAATCACTGCTACAAGAGAAAGCTGTAGCTTGTCAACACCTTACTAAATTTTATTCTAAATTCCTCAAAAATACCTTGAAATTTTACTTATTTTTACAGCCAAACACAAGCTATTTTGAAGATACTATCAACAACTTACAGTTACTTCATAAACCCTGTCTAAAGCACACTCCCATGAAATGGTCCATTCTCCAGGTGCCTGAAGGAAGAAGGCACTTTTAAACTACCACTCTTAAAACTGAAGACAAAATTTCATTCATAACCTGACATGAAGAACAAATCCACAAACAAAACTGCATAACTGACAGCTACAACCTTCAGACCCACTTTTTCCCTTAGAAAATGAACCTGTGCAAGTTTAACTTCACAGACACTGGGGCTCTCAACCACAAAGAGGTAAGTGCAGAAGGACAAGTTCACAGATTGCATTTCCTAATTAAACTAACACTGTAAGGAACTTCAAGCCAGTTTGCCACATCTCAAATGCTGCCCTGTTCACTCACCTATTGGCAACCTCATGAGAAGAGAACAGAAAACCTCTTATTAAAAAAACCCAAAATAATTCCTATCCAGCACTACATTCTGTGTGAATACCTAAGAGAGATATTTCTGGAAGGGAGAAAAATTGATTCAAAAGAGGAGAAAATAAGTTGTGTATTTCAGAAAAACAGGAATGCTGTGAGAAGGCTTAACACACGAAATTTAATCGGGCCTCAGGTTCTCTCTTTACTCATTCCAACTCAGGCAGTACCTTAAAATCCCAACACTACAATAGATCTAAAGGCCAACCCTCCACTATTACAATCACAGTCCAAAACATTTTTTGAAAGTTAAGTGTAGATGACTGTGATCCATTTGAAACTATTTTGTACACACAGCAATGACTTCTGGGTTCTGCTGGACCGGCAGACTGCTGGCACTATAAATGTATGTGATTGCAATAAGAACCAAAAGATCTTTAAACCCAAAACCAGCCTTAAAACATGAATGCCAACAAGAGAGACTGGTCCAACAGAAGAGAGCTGACTCAGTACTAAATTAAGAGAAGGCAGGAATAAGAAGGAAAGGTAATTCTATATGAAAAGAACTGTTATGACTTCCTTCATTAACTACTTACATTATTTTGAGACTTCAAATGGAATTTAAACTAATGCAGGTAAACTTCAGAAATTCAACTGGATCTCAGCAAACTATTCTTACTGGTTATCATTTGAACAAAAGATTTCCTAATAAATTTCCTCCTTTTTTGAATTCCTAGTTTTACAAATTAGAAGTAACATCGTCTGCTAACAAAGCAGAAAAACATTGCCTTAAAACAATTGGACAACTGGTGTACTGAAGAGCAAATGTATTTTGGATTGTTTTTTTTCCACATATTAAAAAACCTGAAGTGCTTCTATAAGAGGGAATCTCTCAGTTCAAGTAACTTAATGTAGGAAAAAAAAACAGGTTTACTACATTTTTAGTTGTAAGAATCTTAGGAAACTTACAGACTTTCTATGTTAGTTCTAAGTTATTCCATTCTGATCAAATAAGGTTTTATTCTGAGTTCAGTACAGACTGCATAACTTGGCCACTTCTTATAAGCAAGGTTTCCAGCTAAACC
This sequence comes from Vidua macroura, assembly GCF_024509145.1. Taxonomy (NCBI): domain Eukaryota; kingdom Metazoa; phylum Chordata; class Aves; order Passeriformes; family Viduidae; genus Vidua; species Vidua macroura. The sequence continues at coordinate 113,154,264 of NC_071572.1, read as the reverse complement.
TGATTGTTGGAATGATGTAGACTACTAAACCATGAATAATTAGCAAATTTACATATCAAGGTTTAAGGCTATTTCATCACAAAAAGAATTTATTTTGTCAAGGTGCAGCTTGATTTTTTTCCCAACATTCTGGCATCCTAAAGTAAGCCATAATCTCAATCGTTGCCAAACAGAGTATTTTTCAGAAGTGGGATTTCAAAATGGCTTTCTAGTTCGGAATGTGAAAGAAGACAAAGCTGTTTTGTGGGATTTCAGCTATTAAATCTCTATAGACACTTTGATATGGAAGCATAATGCAGAGTGTATGGCAATCTATTTTTAAATTAGCATCTATCACTCCTTAATTATTCAGCTATAAATATTCCCTACAGATGACATTGATGAAGCTGGAATAGGGTCACCTCTAGCCCACTTCAGTGCTCACAGTTTGGAGACTAATGCATAATGGGCACAGAGAAAGCTCCCAAGCATTCTGTCCACCCCCAGCCCACGGGGATCCTACAAGAAACACCAGTACTTGTTCAGCAGGAGGGGTGAAGGACAAGGGGATACAGAGGGAAGATGCACCTCAGTGCAATGGGTGCTCTGGAGTTACTCAAAGTGTGCAGGAATCACAAAGCTGCAACCATCACTCATGGATAAGAGAAGTTAATGTGGCATTATGAAATTAAAGGTTATTTCAATCTTGATATTTGCCCTTTGATCCAAAAAGAACCATTCAAAAAAACCCAACCCGTTTAAAAAATTAATTTTACTTTGCATTTTACAAAAATATTCCAACTGTCTGTAGAATACATGAGACATTTACTGTACCTACACTGAACCGTAGTAATTGCATGAAGAATCGAGCTTAGGATGGCTTTCAAAAACAACAATTAACCTCACTCTGTTAATCATATTGACCATTAAATAATGAGTTTCCAGCAGATCTGCTTACAGAATTCTACTATATGTGGATGAACAGCATTTTTAGACTGTTTCTCATCATGAAAAGCAACTTTAAAAGAAGCATTGCAATCAGCTATGGCTGGGTATAGCGCATTTCCTGTCACACGCACCCTGTGGCTCATCAAGTGACATGGATCCAAGCTGTTTGTTAACCACTGAAGAAGGAGAATCTGAAACAAAAACGAGATTTCAACTTAAAACATAAGCAGCAGAGAACTGCACAGCAATGTCACGATCATATGTTAGTTTAAAATAAAAAAAGCAGCAACATAAGGAAGCTTTGGGTTTGTTTAATGAGCAGCCAGCCATATTGCATTTTCTAGGCATGACAGAAGCAAAGCCACTTGTTTCAAACCATTATTTATTCACTGAACAGCCTGAAGCTTGCTGACATGTTGATAATGAAAATGCCTGTCCATTACCAAATATTTTACTGTGTTCTTCACACTTCTGACATGTCAGGAAAAACACTGCAAGTCACGACTCCTAAAGCCTTTGCTCCAGCTACCAAATGACACCAGTATTTCACAGCATGTGCAAAATGTAAATTTCAGAATATTTATACTTCAGCATAAAATATTCCATGACGTACCAGTACCTGCAGTATTTAAATACTGTTTTAATAATAATGTTTTAGAACATCAAGCACCAAAATACATCCCACTTATATGACGGTTTGGTAATTCTGCATTCTTAGATGCTGCACCTCTGATGACTGGGAACAAGTCTTGATGAGTTTATCACAGTACCACACCCATCAGTCTTACAAGCATTCCATCAATCACATAAACCAACAAATAGAATAATCACCCCCTTTCAGCAGATAAGTGCCTTTTTTTCCCCTGGACACTACCAGTTAATAACTATCACCAGCATTCATTCATTGCACAGACACAACAGATGCAATATTCAGTATTTTCTGTGAGTCTATTTCCCTTGTCACCTCTGAAGACCAAACCTTACTTCTGTATTATCTGAAGATGAGCTGGATGTGCAGCTCTGGTTTTCCAAAGGAATAGATTAATGTACATAAATTAATGCAGTATTCCAATGATATTGGCTAGAGTATCATATCTTGGTTCCACTTGATAATCATCTATTATGAACAAATTCATCCTAAACGAAAAGGATTTCATATCCTGTATTACAAACTGAGTCACAGCCGGCCAACATCACAGCATGTTAAGTGAATTTTAACACACATGTACATCCTATATGAGGAAAGCGATGCAATAATACCCTCTCCTACAGGAAGCTCCCCTCCAGCTTTGAGCCAGAATCACCAGTGAGAATTATTTTGCAGTACAGCCATAAAACCTACTAAATTGACCAAGCTGCTTTAAATACTTATATTCTCAAGCAGTCATTCACTCCCAGCCATTGGTGAAAGCCTGGCAGTGTGCTCCTTTGCCACACTGATATCCAGGTGCAGGGAAGGGGAGGAGGAGCAAAGGAGAGAGACCAGGAAAGTCTGAGGCAGTGTGTTCTGGAGGCTGCTTTGTTTTGGGAACTGGGCTTGCACAGCTTATTTCTGTAACTGAGGAACATTAAATTGGTTCTGGTTTGTCTTCCTTGCTCAACCATGCCCATGCCTTGCACCAAGCACACGTAAGTCAGACCACAGAATTTATCATCTAGATTTACGACATGTAGCTATTAGGTAGAAGATTTGTAACATTAATATATTTTACTTTTCAAAAGTGAAGTGTGCTTTATATATAATATCTAAATCAGAAGAGAAGGATTTACAGGGGAGTTTTTTCAATGGACTAATAAGCCACTTTTTAGAAGGTAAGTCAGAGCAAAAAGCTGGTGTACAGATGCTCCACATCATGAGATGATCTCCTTGTGTTCCATCTGACTTGGCACAGGAATCTGTGCCTCTTTCAAATTCCTTTCAAGGAATTTGTGCCTCTTTGATCTTGGACTCACAAAGTCCATGGCTGGGATTAACTTGTATCAGAAGTGCTAAAGGGAGGGCAGGTCCTGGACTGCAAGCTGAGAAACCTAATGCATGACAGTGATCCCAGCCATGCTCTGCTCCTGCACTCCAATCCTTTCCAAAAGCTCACATGCCCTTGCTTGAAAGGTGTTTTGTGCTGCCAAATATTTCACTTGGCTGGAAAAGCTCACCTCATCAACTCTGTAATTCAGACCTGTATGATCAGAAGACTGAACTAACATATATTAATTAGAAACATTAAGAAATTACATCTACTACCCTTACCAGCACTTCTAATTTTATTGAGACCTCACACTTTACAGCAGTAAGTAAAAAAGTAGGTATGTTTTGCCATTCAACCACAGTGAGTAAAAATGAAAAGGTTTCTAGGTAGAAGTCCATGGCAATGGAGGCTTAAACCTCCCACATCTCACTGTTACATCCAAGTCTCCATACAACATTGTGAATGAATTTCACTTTAATAAATGTATATTTAACCAACACACAGGAAACATCCTAAATACCTCAATTAGCATGGTTAAGAATAGAGTTGTTTGTAGTAATTTGAAACCTCCTTGTTTCCTTTTCCAAGTCCCCTGAAGCCACAGATCACCAGCACCCCCTGAAGTGGCTCTGCAGTCTGGAACCCCCACCTCAGGCAGGGGAATCAGCATGACCATGAAACCAGCCTAGAGAAGTTCAGGTAAATGCCTCTTTTTTTAATATATGGCTTTGTTTTGTAAAAAAATCTGAAAAATATACTTTCATAATTTCTTATAAAGCTTTTGAAAAAAGTATTACCAAAACTGTGCCATATAGTTAAAAAAACAAACAAAAATCCAAACTCTTACCTGAGCCTTCACAGGCTGGGTCTGCATCCCAATGCAGTTCACCACTGGTTGTAATGTCACCAGTACATTCTAAACTGGAGCACCACTTAAAGAGGGAACTGGAGATTCATAAATTTGGGAAACCTCAAACAGAAAATAGAAGATAATTTTAAGGTCAGTTATATGCTGAAGGATCTTCCACTAGTTTGGGCAATCAGCACCTGACTTCACCAAAATATTAGCATGCCACCTTAGTTTTGGTCAAAAAAAAAAATCTTCCTTGCATCACCAGCTTCAGGGCGAGATCTAAAGCAGTGAGAACTGTTTTAAAAGTCCTAAACTTGATACATGTAGAGGAATCTAAGAAATTAAATACTTGATTTAATAACTATGAATAACTGCTTTCCACAGTGAATAAGCTCTCACATATTGTGCACTTCAAATATTATTTCTATATCTTCCAATAAAATTTCTACATCTGGATGTTAGTAAAGAAACTAATGATAAAAACTGCTGCCATTCCCTCATTCTTCTCCAAAAGCTTTAAGGCAGAAATGAAGGTCCAGTTTGCTCTGCTTTAAAGATTGACAGTATAGAGCAACCAAAAGTTTTAAAAAAAAACCCAATTTGCAGCACAGGTTCTGCAATATGCCAGCATGCACATGTATATATCTGCATTCCACAGCAAATGCAGTCTAAAGCAATCTTTTTTCCCTCAAGAAAAAAAAAGGCTAATATTGATTCATGTTTTTGTAGGTAAGATAAGGTACAATAACCACAGCAGGAACCCTTAATCTATAATAGGTTTTTTCTTTTTCACTTCATGATCAGCTGGTTCATGTTCTCTTCTGGAATTCTGTTGAATTCCATCTCCTTAAAATTCTCAGAATGAGAAGTGATGTAGTAATGGTGATGCATATGTGGCATAGCAGCAATAACAACAGGTTAAAAAGGTTTACTTTCTTTGTTGTTTGCATATAGCACATAAATGCAGTTGTTTAAATACTGTACAGGATCTAAATGTTATGAAATGCCACAAAAATGCAAGTAAAAACTAGGCTTTGAGGGAGAAAACATACAATAAATAAAAATCCAAACTAAACTGAAATATTTACCATAGTTTCCCTAATTAACCAAAGTGGCTGCCAAAAAAAATCTGAATCTATTCAATACCTAAGCAAAGGCCTGAAGACAAAATAGACCTGATCCATGCAGCATACACTGCTTCTAAAATTTAGCCAAATTCCAATTTAGACAATACTTAAGAGGGGTATCCACTAAAACAAAATCTCTGTCATCTGAGACCTTTTGTCTCAAGAGTCAAATAGTGAATCATTATTCCTCTCCCTTTCACATTCAAAAATATAAACTTTTGACCATATTTTTCTAAATAGTGAAGGTTAACTACTACAGATTGATCTTACAAATCCTCATGTATCAGGGAAACAGAATAACTACCATACAGTCTAATTTTCTATTAATCCTGTAAAAGCTTTCAGCTCTTGACATTTTCTACTTGTAATTTCTTACATGGCTAGGATATTTTTCTTCTGTGCCTGCAAAGATAAGGATTAATAATGAAGTACAAATCAGAAGAAGTGGCCTTAGTCTCACACTGAATTTCCTCCAAAATTGCAACTGCAAATTATACAGGTTTTATCAAAGCAGGGACTGAGAACTTGCAGGCACATTTTGCAGTGTAATTTTTTTGTTTGAAAATGTACAACTAGTATGTGCCTGAAAATGGAATACCTGCCTCATGACAGGGCAGCAAAGACAACATTTCAGGGAAAAAAAAAAATAGACATTGTCTCTGTATAGGAATTTATTACTTTTAAAAGACTCCAAACAACTCAGAACTACTGATTTTTCTCCTACCATGTTTCTGAACAGCCATTTAAGCACAGGATTAGAAAACAACTGTGTCTATGGAGAAGCAAGAGACCACAAAAATGTACAGCTTTGGTTTTCCAAACAAATAGATTTTGAATAAGCAACTTGCAAAAATAACAAAAGGAAAACAAAACAAAGTAACTTTCAAAAAAAGAAATGAGCAAGTACAGAGAATCTCTCCATGCCCAGAGTGCAGAAATCTTATGAAGGAAATAAAAAATGCAAAGGTGATCCCCAGTCAAAAGAAATGATCTTCATTTGTTCCCTCCCAGAGCAGGGGAAGGAAGAATGCAATGAAAGAAGCTGATGAAGAACAACAGGAATATATTATTTTTACACATGAAATAGAAAGGAAAAGACAATGTAATCTTTTATCAAATTTCTCTAGAACTAATTGATCAAGCATATTAAATATTTTCAAATTTAAATTTCTCCTTTTATAACTTCCACTGCCTATACTGCTGAAGGCAACAATTCCACCCACCAGATCAGACCTCAAGAAGTTACATCCTAATGAGCTGGAGGTCAGCAAGAAAAATGGTTCCCCTTTTGTCTCCCCAGAAATAAATGTTTCCATAGCACTGAGTAAATCTGTCTTTCAAAGCAATTATTTAGTAAGTAAAATGGTTAAATTTGCAAATTCATTGTCATTACATGCAGAAAGAGATAAATATTTGAATATTAGTTTCCTCCAAGGCTGTGTATGTGGCTCCTGGTGATCCCAAACAAAAGGACTGGACATTTCCAATAGTTCCCTTAGTTTTAATCATTTGAGAACTCAAAAAACTCCATCAGGCAGTGTTGGGGGTGGTCCAAACTATGTACAAGACCCTCTGCCTCCCAGTCAAAGCAACTACTCAGCTTAAACCTTTCCATTTGTGGCACTATGGATCCTACAGTGTGCTGTAGGAACCCCACAGGCAACGGGGAGTAAAAAAATTACACTGCATTCTTGAAGGAGCACTAAGGAAGAGACGGGAGAGATGTATCAAGTGAAACCCAGACCAACACAACTTTCAGAGGTAGTAAAATCTCCACAGATAAACCTCCAGACATGGCTGCAAACAAGCTTTATTCCCTACTTCAATTCAGTAGGAAGCAATTTAGCAAAAAAAAAATTAAAAATGAAGCCGTTCTGAAAAGGAAATGCAAGATCAAGATTTATTGTCTGTGTTACAATTTTTCCTCTATCAATACTTATAAATAAATTCTGGTGTTCAGTTTGCTGGGGAAAAAAAAAAAAAAAAACCCAAAAAAAAAACACCACCAAAATTGATGGATTTTGGTTGGTGTTTTTTTTTTTTTTTTTTTCCCTTGTCCTGGCAGGAAATAGCAGTCCCCTACAAGGCCACCACTGCCACTGCTGTTCCTGCTCTCCTCCTACAGTTAACAGGCACCCATGGTTGCCATCCCTAAGACAGGCACACACCCTCCCAGGATGTACTGGTTTCCAAAACACTCTAAAACCTCACTGCAGTATTTTCTAGTGTAGAAGGTTATTCAAAATTCAGTAACTGCATATTGTGACTAGAGCATCAGCCACTGTTACATCAAATTGCTCTGTAGGGCTCCAGATTAAGGAACAGACTGAACCATGGCAAGACAGCTGTAAATGTGCGACACAATCCTTAAAAGCAATTTAGCCACATCTCAACTGCCACAGGATTTATCCACAGAAGAGACACTGCTAGGCATGACTTTGCAACACAAAATACACTGAATTCTCACACAGCATGCAGCTCACTCATTTTTACATGGTGCCACGACAAAGTTTGCTTCAAGTTTATGCTTTAGGGTTTGCCTCTTTATTCATATGCATGCTTCTGCCTTAACTTTCTCAAATATGTTATTGCAAACATATTTGAGGCTTTCTTGTAATAATTTTTAATTTCAGTAAGACAAGAGAGAAAGAAGATGGTGAAATGAAAAGTTGCTCTGTTCAAAAAAATGGAGAGCATATCTGGAGACTTTGGCTAGGTACAAGTATTTTCACTACACTTATTGTAAAACCATAAAGAGTGCCAAAACTCTGTTTTACTGAGTTGTTAACTCTGATTTAGAACACATGCTAACCCAAAGCCAAGTTGTAAATGTTACTGTTGGATACAAGTAGCACCAAAATGCAATATCAGTGTGCAATTCTCCTTCTACTCAGAACACAGCAATTTCTTGCTCAGCTGCTCTAATGACCATTGCACAAGCCTGATACCATGCACCTAGAAAACCATTTCCACATAGTGCCACTCAACCCAAACATGTTAGATCAATAAACCTGTCCATCCAACTGTTTCCCTGACCATGTGATGATAAACACCACCACATGCAAGGCCAGACAAGCAGCAAATGCAGGAAATGCCTTGTTCTGGAGGAGAAGCATCTCAGCAAACAACAGCAGCACAAACTACAGCTACATCATCTGCTGGAGAAACCTTGGCAAGTGACAACCTGCTGCCTGAGGGTCCTGTGAGGAGCCCTTAGGGGTGGCCTGCTCAGAAGAGGAGGGCTGTGGTGCAGAACCCTCAGCCAGCTCTCGCTGTCTCTGCTGCTCTGCCTTCTTAAGCCTCAGTCGCTGCAGGCCCCTACGGATTATTGCTAACTCGGGTCCCATTAACTCTGACAAACAGGGAGGGGAGACAGAGAAAGGGGAGAGAGAAGCATTGAGCAATCAATGTCTACAACAGAGAGGAGGGGTGGGGGGACTGACCAAAGAGACAAGCAACAGGTACTAAGTGTCATTACAGTGAAAAAAAAAAATTACTAACAGCCAGAAATCATAAAATAGAAATATTGAAATTGGTTTTCTCTTCCTAAAGGCATGAATCACAGGACTTAAATGTCCAGGATTAGTGCCATACAATACAGCCCCCTCCCCATCTCCAGCAATGAAACCATTAAACTATTATTTAAGGAAAATAGATACAGCCTGGTTAAATCAAAGCAAAGCACACAACAGATGTATTCATTTTGATGTTCCTAACACACAGAACAAATGAGAATATTTGGTGTAAAACTATGCAACTGTGGTCTACAGGTAAGGTTTCAAAATGAATGTAATAGCTTCCTGATGGTTCCAAAAAAAGGTACATTTTGATCAAACCAAACCAGTGCAAAAAGTAACCTGGAACTATGGAAAGAGGTGGCAGAACAACAGCTAAACCAAAAAATAGACTTCTCTATGAACTCATTTTTAATTTCAGACATTCCCTGCAGTTCAGGATTCATAGTCTGAAATCACTGTTAAGTGGTCCTACAGACAAAGTAAGTTATAGGATCATAAGCAATTCTTAGTAGTATCCTCTTAATAGATTATTCTTTTAGTCCCATCTTTAGAGGCTTCACTGTTTTCATCATTTTGTCTTTATTCATTTGCCAGTTAAACTATTTTTGCATGTTTAGTTCATTGCCTCATTCCCAGTACTTTTGCAAACTGTTATAAAATGAGGTGTCCAAGCAATTTTTTATTCTTTCCATGCTCTTTGCAGATTTCCTCCACTTACACAAGTGCTGTGTGGCAAGTGCTCCTCTTTAAATAACACAGATTGTGTCTTTAGCAGTGCCTGAATCACAATGAAATGTTAAAATAGTAGAGAGCATTACATTGGCATGGGGCCTTTCAGCCAGGCAAAGGCTTAACAAATATTCTGTAACCCTTATCCACACAGTGAAACAAACAAATCTTAAATTTTCTTTTATAAAGAGAAACAAACCCAAAACCAAAATCCAGTAATTGGAAAGTTAGTGACAAGCACCAGTTAACACTGAATGGTCATGAGGTTTAATGTACTTAGTTTAATATCATTTCTGGGAAAAACATATTCTCAGTTTATGGTTGATAAGGTGTAAGAAAAATAAAGATATAGTTCCTAAAAGGAATATAGCATCAAGGAGATTTGCTATGAATTGTTTTCATGTCCCAAAACAATTTATGGAAAGGAAAACTCCAAATAGCCTAGGGAATACTTTTATGGGAATTTCAATGATGCCTAAAATTGCAGTTTTCAGTACTTGCTGCTGATTCAGTTCCACTGAGATAAGAGACAGCCACAATTTAAGATGTAAAAAGAACTACAATACCAAATTTAAAAGCTGCTATCCTGGATATGCTCAGTGACAACACATTTTAATATATTCCAGAATGTCTAAGCAAATGTTTATTTTGCCAGCAAATGGAGTGAAGAAATAGAAATAAATAAAAACCCCTCAGTTATTGTCACATTCCCATTCAAAATTTAAAAGCAGTTACCTTATATCAGAACACATATTAGGGTTAAGCTTTGTACTAATTAGCCAACTGGCCCCCTGCATCTCCTCCCAGTGCTACCAATGAGTATCTGGAATTTTATTTATTTAAAAAAAAAGGTGTTATATTTCACTGTTTGTTGTACCTGATGTTACTAGTGGCTTAAAACATCATCATTTTATAACTAATATACAGTTTTACGCTAAATGGCCCAAGCAGGGCAAGAAAATAAATTTGTTGTATTTTTCCTTAGTGACAAGCATGACAATCTCCACCAATTTTTCTCACTGTAAACATATATAAAAAATTATTCAAATGGTCTGGCAGTAACAGGCTACTGAGATTTTGCACTGATTTTCTTGTTTAATTGTAACTTAAATGTTTAAACTTCTAGAATACACATTCTGCTAAAGAAGTCTGTGCAACCAAGATCCAGCACTAAACCATTTCTGTACTGACTATTTTGAACAGGTACTTAATCTCTTAATACTTTAAAAAGTAATTCAGATATAGAAGCTCAAATGCTCACCACACGACACATTTTCTGGAACACCAAACCAACAATAAATTTGAATGCAAAGGTATTGTGATTTCAAACACAGGATTACCATGAATGCCTATGTTGAGTGTAAAAATTATTTATGGAAAGCTGTTTACAGGCCTGGGTTAGGAATTCATGCTCTGATTCTAAAGATGTCATTTCCTGAAAACGCATCCTTCATTTGCTGACTCTGCTACAATATTTAAATTTGTATCTGCCATGACTTTACACAAAACTGTGGTTGAAAACCTCATTTTTCCTTCTTCCACCTTCCAAAATGCCTCCCCAGTCACCCACTTCTTACAACACACTTCTGTCTGGACTTCCTACTAAGCCCCACTGTATTTAAACTACTCCTATTAGCACTTTCCCTCTCCTGTCACCTTTAAGTGCAGGTGAACAAGCTCAGGGAATCTTGATGCAGAGGGCAGTGTTTGCAGATAGATTTACAGACTACAGACTGTGAGTAAATAAAATCTCACAACTGAGCAGAGCCACGGGTTATCAGGGTACATAAACATTGCAAAATGGACATTCCCAATGCAGCCTGCTCATTCACAGCTCCTCTGCCCAGGAGCTTCCCCTCTTCCTGAACTCACACATGTTACCCAAAAACTTGTTCTACAGTCACTCCAGTGTCTCTTTTGCATTGCTTCTGAACCAGGATGCTTCTTAGGTGTGCAAATGCCTTGCACTACATTTATGCCTGCATGAGTCCTGTAGACAATTTTAAGCTGCCAATCTGACACCCTGCTTAGATATAGCCAAAGAATCTATCAAATATTATACAGCAAATTAGAAAGTATCCATTGTCTGTCAACCAACCATCACTACCCCTTTCAAAACTAAATATATTCTGAAGTCCAAAGTAACACTGAGAAAGAAGAACTCTTAGGAAAGAGCTGGATTAAGAAATAACTTCAGCTTCATGCTAGCAGAATAAACTTTTGCTTAGAAATTCAAGTAGATTCAGAGAAAAATATTTTTCTGGTCAGCACAGATTGCTTAAAATGCAGCCTAGAAAATGCATCACAATTCCAGAAATTCTCTCTGGTGCATTATCTTTTTGACACCAACAAAGTTCCAGTGCCATAGCTTGAAGCAATTATGTTTAATATGATAGATACTGACTCTGAAATGTTGAGGATGGAGGTTCCTCCTGAAGGAGACATCCCCTACCTCCCCTGATTTTAACAGGCAGAGGTTCTGCTATTCATTGCACTGATGCTGCTACAGCCAAATCCCAGTGCAAGAGGGCAAGATGTCACTACACTCCATGAAGACAACAGTAAGTTCAGAAAAAATAAGCAAAAGGTTTTTATTTCTACTTCAAAATACTGGTGATCCCCTTGCAAATTTCTTTTTCAGACAAAGGTATAGAGTTGATGATTTTACTCTTTCTTTAAACCACAGCTGCCAGCACTAGGTAACTATAAAACACCTAAGTCTCATTAAAGATGCACAAAGAAGAAAACAAATGGAGATCAATTACCCAAAATATCCTAAAAGAGAATTGTTTCTTATTTTTCACAAACAATGACAAGATGGATTTCTTCTCACCAGACTGATGCAGCACAGGCTGAGTTGAGGCCCCAAAAGAAGGCCTTTGCTCATTATCAGGAGAGGACAGCAATGAAGTTGAAGGGGGACTTTCTGTCGAAGATGATGTTGAAGGAGCTTGAGCTGACATGGTAGAAGAGGAAGATGATGGAAGCTGTTCAGAACCATCCACTTCCATTGCAGTTTCTGATTCTCTACTAGGTGCCATGTTATTAGCAGCAGGAGCATCAGTCCGATTAGTCCCACCTTTGATTAAAAATAGAAAAAAAAAGCAAGAAAAAGAGCTCAAAAGTAAACTTACTCTGCCTCTAAAGATCCCTTTGCACTATCATTCCTATGGCAAACAAATGTGCTCAGTTCTTCAGTGCACTAAAATTTTATTTACACCTAGGAAAGGCTGATATTCCAAGCCTGCACATCCACTATAAACACAATTTCTGTTGTTGAAAAGAAGGAAATCACCTCTGGACCGTGATCTTCCTCGTCCTCGATTGCTCTGTGCAACTTCACTGGCTTCTTCAAACCACCTTGACAGCATGTCTGACATCCTCTGCATCAAAGAGACATTGGGACTCTGCTCCCCTGTAGAACAAGTGGTGCTGAAGTTTTATCTACAAGTTTACCAAAAAGTTCCTTTCCCCTCCCTCATTTCTTCCAGGAATGGAGACCTCACCCCCCTTCTCCCACAAGAAACATTTCCTTCAGCCTGTTCCCAATGCCCCTGTCTATCCCCATTTCCACAGTACAGGTCTCTGACCCTCTGCTGGGATCCCTCATTCCCCTCCTGTAGGCTCAAGCAGAGCAGCTCTGACCTTGAAAAATGGAATTGCAACACAGACTAAAGGTGGTTAAGGATGCCATAGGGAGGGAATATTATCATCATATTCAAAAAAAGGATTTCAGAAGCCCACAGGCAACAGAACCACATGCAGATTGTAAAGGAGCAGATGGGATCACACCCCCCCAGTGTTTCTAATCCAGTAATTCCAAATACTGGAGGAGCAAAAAGACAGACTAAGGTAAGAGGGCAGGCTCATGTTCCCTCCCAAAACAATATCTCCTACTGCCTGTGTCAGGTGCAGAATCCTAGACACTTCTATTCTAGCCTGGGGAAAGAACAACAGCACAGAAAATCTGGAAACTGTAGGCAGAAAAGGGAGGAAGATTAAAGGGAACTGGAGTCAAATACATGGAACCCCACAACTTGTCAGATTTAAACAGAAACACATTATTAGCTGAAAATTAAGATGAGTGACAAAAAAGGCTCTGCCCCGCTTTGGTATCCCAATTTTTGATTCACAAACATAGCTTTGGAAATTATTTTTTTACTAAAATCTCAAGCAATTGAGATTTTAAAATTATTATAAACATGAAAATATAAGCATAAAAATTAGCCACCCTGTGTTACTAAATGACATAAAAATGAAAAGTATAATATTAGAACCCTATTGCTTTGAATTCCAGTCCCCTAATGTAACCATTAAAGAACACTTCATTTGTAATTGTGATTGCATATAAGGTGTGACTGGGAAAAAAATAAGTGCTGGTGTTAGTCCCTGAGCAATTACAATGAAAAAAAAGCTCTCCTTTACTTACATCAGTATAAATGAAACAATATAATTTTCCTGGTAAGAATATTTTCAATATTTTCAATTTTAAAAATCCTTTTACAAGAGCAGCTCTGTGCTAAACTCTAAGAAAACCATCTTAAAGCTTGGCTGATTGTTAAAACAAGGACAATCTGAAGCATGTATTTTGGGAATACTTCAGAAAAACTGGAAAATGAAACCCAAACCAAAGCAAGATAAGAACCCAAACTGAAACAAAAACCCAACAAAACACAGCAGCAAAGACAACAACCCCCCATCAAATGCTTTTACCATCTCTCTCTCTCTCACTCTCAGGCCTTGCTCTTGGCCCAGTGTCTGACCAATCCCCTCTGAGCCGCAGACGTTTAACGGGAGGCTGACGTAACTGGGGGAGAGAAAAAAAGAGAAAAGCATCACACAGTTATTCATGTTCTACAGTACAGGATTCTAAGCCTAAATATAAATCTCTATTTTCTTAAGTCACCTAAATTCTTATCTGTCACCAAAACACAGAATGCCAGCCTTATGTTCAGACTAACCATGAATAAGCACATTTACCAACAAAATGCACGAGTTTTAGTTTTAACAGCCTGAATAAATGATTCCCAGAACTAATGCAGCTTTTATTTTAAACTAACTTCATGTTAATTGAATCTTTCTATAGTGGCCAAAAATGATTATGGTTTTCTTAAATTCACCCTGAATTCTGCAGAAATATTCACCTCTTCACATTAAAAACTATGAGTTTCAGTTTAATGAAATGTGGATTTGTAATTGAGGAAAAGGAAAAAAAATCAGACATGAAAAAAAAAACATTTTACGCAAATAAACTTCGGTTTATTTTTTAACCTATTTTCTTTTTAGTTTTTATAGCACTTTTTTTACAGCAGGAAGTATAAAACAATCACTAAATGGGTGGTATTATTTTCAGCAACTTCAAGAGAAATAGAGAGTGCTTTGCTCATTTAGAAAGGCAGGTCAGAGTTTGAAGTCAAGTGTATTGGCTGGATATTTCTGACCTTAACAAAAATAAAGAAACCAACCAACCAAAAAAAAAAAAAAAAAAAAAAAAAAAAAAAAAAAAAAAAAAAAAAAACCCACCAAGCCAAAAAACCCCAACCAACCAACCCAGAAACTGCTGACAATTTTAAACTAAATGCCCCGTGGTGAAAGCGTATCAAAGTTTTGACTTTCATGACTCCACCAGCAGATTTCAGAAGAAGTCTTTACATTTCTTCTACTCTATACAGCTTAAAGCCAGGGTGAAATAAAAATACTCAAGCAATAACATTTTTAGGGATAACAAGGACAAAGAATAAGCATTTAAAAGCAAAATTCCTGACTGTATTCCTGACTAAGAAAACACATAACGTAAAATGTGTTGGAGAACTTTTAAAAATGGTTCCAAACAGATTCTAAGAAAAAGGAGGAAGGAAATGTCAACATCACACTTCTCACAGCAAAAAGGAAAGGAAAGAGAAATCATCATTATGATCATCACATTGATCCTGCAGGTGAGGACAGCGGGATGCTGACAACTCATTGAGAACTCCCTTGTGGCCTCAGACTAAAGATGAGGATCTCAAGATTCAGAGTTTGTGAAAGGGCGAGCAAAACACCAGAGGAAAAAGCAGTGGATGGTTGGGAGAGTGCAGGGAGAGACAGCAACAACTTCACTGCAATTAAAGGCATTTTTAAAATATTGATCAGAAAATTTAGATTGGAAGGGTCAACATCATTGTAATTGAGCTGATAATTAACAACTGCTTGAGTTTTGAAAATTTTAATCCTGCTCAGTAATAGTGGCTCACCTCCTTGATCTAAACATCTTGTACTCTCTCATGTCTGCCAGGAAATGATAACTTTTACCAATGAGCATTAACATTTGATTTCAGGAATATGCTTGTCATGGCATGAAAAATAACAGAACACAGAGTGACTGCCACCCTTGCTGGTCTGATGCCCCAGGGTTCAGGCAGATGCCTTCTCATCCCCAAGAGAGGGAAATCAGATGAGAAAGAAAACCCGAGTGGCAAAATATTAAAAATAAATACATAAATAAATATTAAAAATACACATTTTTTGCGACAATCTACTTGTCACACCTCAGTCTATGACCAGCAACGTTATTTTTACATTAAAGGGGAACACAACTGATAGTATTTCTTGTGTGCTGCAAGTTATAAAACATAAAATATTAAAGGAGGGCATCAATCACTTGCCTCTTCCCTTCTCTCTTCTGCAGAAGGGACTTTAAGTTCTCGTGCTGTGTCATCCTTAGGATCAAACAAGTAAATGTAATCTGAGGAGTAGCTCACAAGGATCTCTTGGCCATCTTCACTGTAACACAGGGATGTTACCCTGCAGGATTTGTTGTTGAGATGAGGAGGGACAAAACGTGCCACCATTCCAACAGTGCCCCTGCCAGCATAATTCCCTTGATTTAAAAAAAAAAAAAAAAAAAAAAGAGTGGGGAAAGAGAAGAGGAAGAAAAGAATTACCCACTTACTATTGCAAATTTTCAACAGCTTCAATAAACCCCTTATTTGGCATCCAACAAAAGATAATCAGGGAAAAACTACGTATCCTGTAGTTTCTGCAATAATTTTGATCTGGAGAATGACATATATCAGATTTTACAAGTCTTTATTATTTTTGTTTACAAATTCTATGTACATTACAAAAAACAAAAGTTGAAAACGCACACAGAGATATCTAAATGTCTCACATACCCACCACATGGTGTTGTATGGAAGCTATCTGTCAAATGTGGCACAAATGGAATTTTTAGAAGCAAAAACCACAAAACAAAATAACCACAAAATAATGCAAATATATATCTACACACAAATGAGAAAGAAATTCCTTACATGAAACTTTGAAAATTTAGATCAGACATCTCTTTTCTACACAATTTGTTAAAAAAATACTAATTTTTCTTTAAAACAGAATAACACTCACTTCAAAAATGCAGAAACAGAATAACACTGTCACTTTGAAACTGAAGAACTATACACTACATTGGATTTATCATGCTTTCCTGATCACTCACCTCCAATCCAAACACTAAAACAATCTTAAATTCTATAATTACAAGTTTGTGAGCAGATAAAAGTTACCTATAAGAAGCTCTAACACTGAGAAAACCAGACTGTTCCAAAACCTCTTCATTTGGCATGTTAACTGTCAGCTACATGGCAGAAATGACTGAATGAAAATCAAGTTTGCTTACTGGACACAGAATAATTAACCTCTTAAAAAAAACAAAAAAAAAACAAAACAAAAAAAAAAAAAAAAAACAAAACAAAACAAAAAAAAACACACAAAAAAAAAAAAAAAACAAAAAAAAAACAAAAAAAAACAACAAAAAAAAAAAACCACAAAACAAAAAAAAAAAAACTCCACACAACCCCAAACAAGCAACAGAACACCATACCACTATTTTTAAAAAAACAGTCTTCAAAATCTTTATTTTTCTCTCTTTTGCTCTCCAGGCCAAATTCATGTTATTCCTGTACTCTACAATACTAAAACACACACAGAGGACATTTTAGTCAGAATCTGTTCCCAGGCACTTCTCACAGAATTTTGCTAACCACTGTGATGAAAGGGAGAACTCCTATAGAATGTCAACCTGATGAGAGGGATATTTTTATGTTTAGTGATCTTTACTGCTCCCTTTCTTTTCCACCGCAGTCCTCAACAGGAAAATGCTGCCCAGATGACAGATTTTGTGCCACTGCTTATTGACATGAATGTCACAGCTGTATTATAAATTCCTATGTGCCCAAACACTTACCATACATTATAACCAAGAGCTATGCTAAGGTGACATAACACATTTTTGTGCACATGAAATTTTTCAATAAAATCCTTAGGTAAGCATGCCAGCTCTCACATGAGGAATCTGCAGCTTTTCAGTGAAATTGTGTTAGGTACAGCAGTAACTACTGCAAAGGCAAGCACAGTGCAGGATATTATGGAGTTCATAAGATCTCCTCCCATAAGAAGTATCAAGTTCCAGCACAGTAGAGTACAAGACAAGAAGTTAATTAAAATTCAGGTGGAGCACTGGAGGCTGCAATTCCTGGCTTTTTGGAATCCTGGAATCACACGA